>NW_018408915.1:746931-845198 GCF_002113885.1 Mizuhopecten yessoensis
CATGAAGCCCAATAAAAACCTCTGGATCCGCCACTGATATAATATATAACAGTGTTACCAGAATCCCCCGAATGAGTGCTGTTTCACTCCCCAAAAAGTTGGCTGTAGCCCCAGTTTTGAAGAATTGCTTTATGTATAAAAGTATCTAGGGGAACAGAATCTTGAAAATGTTTCAAATATACTTCCAAATCTTAAATTCAATGGGAACACTGATACAGGTTGTTACGACATGAAATGGTTCATAAAATACAAAATAATCTATAGGATTTGTACATTTTATTTACATGTAATTTGAATCATCTTTTACAGTCATCATTGTTTCCTACTTTGCAGTCGTATGCATATATCATCATAATTGTTTTAAGGTAAAAGAACTTTAAAAAATGTAACTTGTGTCTACCCCCATTTGTATTTTGTAAGTAAAATTTGTTTAAATCAAAAAGGTTTTAACAAATTTTACCCTCTGACCTAGGACGTAGGTCAATGAAATTAATTTGAACAAATTGATAGATAATGTCATGGCACTCGAGGCCTTTTTGTTATTCACATTTGACGCTACTGACCAAATATTCAAAAGAAGTTGTTTTAAAAAGGTTAAGCCGGAAGGTCGACGGACTATGCGCCTGGCATAAGATCACTTGCCTTTCGGACTGGTGAGTTAAAACCTTTTGGCGCTTTGCATGAGCTTATCGTCATAAGCTGTCGTTAAGCTTATATGCAATCGAATAATTTTCCCGTTCGATGTTCTCTATGCTGTTCATAGTGTTAATTATAAGGCACGCTATGGTTGTTTTCGTACATGTGTATGCACCAACAGTGCACGTCGCGTTGTCAGTAAAATGTGACCGGGTGGGGCGTCCTGCTGGGTGTCTTCGGCAGTATGTTTCAGTGAGATGGCACTATAAAGTCGGTATCAGTTCCGCGCTATCACAAGGACTGACAAACACGAACATATCGCTGCCTCCCAAAATACACACACACAGGGGAGGCCGTCCTTAAATGACCTTAGCTGTTAATAGGACGTTAAACAAAATCAAACCAAACCAAACCAAACTACTCAGGTAAATTTTGAAATCGCGTGACCCTCGTACAGTTTCCAACCTAAAACTCAATTAGTTTAATGGTAGCATTTACTGTCCGTAGGTTATCAAGTATGTTTAACTTATAACATAAACAAAAACAAGTTAACAGCTCACAAAATAAATAATGATAGGTTTGTGAACAAGTTGAACGACAAAACCATCTCTAAATCATTAACAAAAAACACAGACAGAGAAGTGAGTCTTGCATACTTTTATTAATATCATTAATGTAATAGTGTTCTTTAATGGGTTGATTGGAATTTTAGTAAGAGGGAGTGGTAGTAAACATCAGCGTATTTCGTTCCCAGGATTCTGAGAGAAGCCTTAAGATTGTTACTCAGTGACAGAGATGGCAAAATATAGCCGACCTTCTGGCGCTGGGGAGGAGATACACCTGTTCTGAGGTACAATCAACTCAATATTTATAGTAACCCCACCCACGAGGGTTTGGCACAACACGCAAACAGAACGAGGGGTGTAACACTCGCGAGGACGGACACCGGTAACCAGGTGATGTAAGAATCATCTATTTCCGGCTTGTTTACGTCATTACCGGATATGAGAACGGGCTAATGAGGATCCGTAGCGTAAACACAACGTAAACAAGAAAGGCACTTGGTGTCCTCTATGTGGGAAGCTAAGACAGACAATGACGCCGGCGTTCTTTGGTTCGATACCGTTATAAATATGGTACAAGACACTTAAAGCAAAAGAGCGGCGGATATGGGCTGGTAAGTTTACCGGTTGTTGCATGATCAGTTGGTGTAATGTCAGTCCAAAAATCGAAGGTCCCAGGTTCGAAGCCCGGTTGCATGCCCCTACTCCTGTCAAATTTGACATTCAAATGAATATACTCAATGGGGACGATGTATGATCCTTTGTGTCTGTGAGGGAGAAATTTAGCGGACCTTGTCTGGGTCGGTCACTGACGACCAAGTAACCCACTTCAAGGGGCGTACGTCTGGAGATTGTGGAACTAGGGTTCGAACATAAAAATATGGAGATATTATTAGACTCATGTTCAGTTTAGTAAATGAGGAATACAAACTATATTCCGAAGTAGTAATACCAAAATGGAACAACACGCATGTTTGATAGTGTTACGATAAGTAGTAATTACATATTGATATGATCTTGTGAGGCATTTATGGACCAACGCGCGAATGTCGTCACGGGAATTGTGGTCACACACATACACAACGTTGTCAGCTATGATCAGGGTATCACATGACCGGGACCATTGATGAAAATAGCTTGGTAAACGGGCGGCTGCCTTGATCATTGTTTGAGCGCGCCATAATGGTACCGGCCTCCAGGATTTAGGTGTCTGATGACAATGTGTGAACATATCGTCGGTCAAACATAGGTTTTAATTACTGTAAATTACCCAAAAACGGTTTCAAGAGACACAGTGGGTTTAGTCGCCGCTCAAAACAGGCTATCTCTGCACCGGTAAAGGACACAGGTCACCATTTTAGAAACCCCCGGGGGTAGGGGTTATGAAAAATACTAAATAATGGTGGTATGCGGTACCAAATTGTTAGGATCAGTCATAGACCAACGGACACATTCTGATAAAGACAGACAAACGATTCTCAGTGCAGTTCACATTTTTGCGGCATCGGAATAACATGTTTTTAAACTTCAATATGTTATGGTGCACATCCATCTGTTTTAACTGTAAACCACTGAATGGGAGTAATATTCATGTAAAATATCGTTTACGGTGAAAGTTATGATAAAAACGTTGAATAAAACATTGTTAGCGTTTCGTATTTCACAAACATTCCTTAAAATATGTATAATTTTATACGATGGATTCGGGACCAACGGAAGTAGGGAGAGTTTGTCGATTTCACATCCGGATGGATGGCGCTCAGATTGACAGTTGAGCGTACCAGTGACACAGATATGATTTATATCTATGATCTAATCGTGACCTTTGGGTGCTTTTTTCACACTACACCAGAAACCACGATCCTAGCAGACACACGCCGGCACCTAACGCTACATCTGGTAGCAACCCACCTCTAATACTACTACCGGTGAGCAATTAAAACAACAAATCGTTAGTGAAAACTTCTTGTCACCCCTATCCTCTCGCTGATAACGAAGCTTAGATTCGTACATCTCTTTATGACTACCGTGGCAATGGGTACATTCGGGAAAGGCTTGGCGGATTACCACGAGCAGATGGGAAACATCATTCCTATTACTAAAGTGAAATATTCTGCTTTAGCATTAGTATGTGCACAAATACAATTGTGTTTACTGTAAATCGCGTAGAATAAAGCCAGTGTCTGACAAGTTATTATCGCGTCTGTCGTTACGAGTCAATGTTCAAGTCCGCCACCGCACTAATAAAGAAACAGTTAGTCTGAGTATTGGAACCGTTCGGAGTATACAAACTTATCCAATTTCCGGATCATAATTCCGGATTAAAGGAAAGTTCATCATAATTGTAAATAAGCAGTAATGAAAAACTTAGTTATTTTGAGTATAGGAACCGTTCGGAGTATAAAAACTTATCCCAGTTCCGGATCACAATTCCGGATTATAGGAAAATCATCATAATAAGAAATTACAAATGTAGCATTAATGAGGAATTAGTTATTTTGAGTAATAGCCGGAGTATCATTATTCCGGATTATAGGATAATCATCATAATATCAAATAAGCAACAATACAGAAATAGTTATTTTTTTAGTTAGGGTGCCGTTCGGAGTATACAAACTTACCCAATTTCTGGATCATTATTCCGGATTATGGGGAAATCATATCATACATGTAATAGGAAATTAGCAGTTATGATGAATTAGTGATTTTGAGTAAGAGCGTCTTTCAGAGTATCATTATTCTGGATTATAGGAAAACCATAATAAAACATCAAATAAGCAACTAATGAAGAAATAGTTAGGGGGCCGTTGGGAGTATAACGATCTTATCTTACTTCCGGATCAAGATTCCGCATTATATAAGGAAAATTCATTATAATTGTAAATATGCAATGACGAAATAGTTACGTCGAGTTAGAGGTGCAGTTCGGAGTATAAAAATTATCTAACTTCCGGATCATGATTCCGGATTTTGGGAAAATTTCATCATTATTGTAAATTTGAGAGTATATTCTAGTCTCTCTACGACAATATGAGTTACAGGTCTTAGTACACGTAGTTAACACACAACTCGATTCGTTGATGTACGACCTGCGATATAATAGAAACTGACATGTTATATGTTAGTACAAGCACCTCTGATAATTAGGACCAACACCAAATTCTCACTAATTACTAGTATTTCTGCGTTAAGACAGGTGGGATTCTGCACGGGATACATATATGAGCTCCGAGTCCATCATTATATATAAATAATGTGTACTAGTGTTTACATGTTTGCGTCAGTAGTGCTATGGAACGGTGATACTGAAGGTACGGAGACTTTTGTTCCCGTGGAGAGGGTGGGTCTGTGTTCCGACTCCTCACCTTGCCTGGTATATAAATACACGCATTCCTGTCATTGAGAACGCGGACAAAGGTACATTGCTATTGTAATCACATTATAACTACAAATACGGGACAAGCAAATTGGCTAAATATAAAGTCAAATGTTTTCAAAGACTTTATATAACTCGTGCTGCACCGAGGACAAACCTTCGGAGTAGAGCTTCTCATCTCATCTCGTGACGTAAATGGAAATTTTAATTAATATTTTATTGAAAAAAAAAAATAAGCAATGTGAAATTCCTTCAAATTATTTAATACCATGCACCTAACTAACCATAGAGCTCAAAGTTTGTAAACAATGATACAACCCTGGTCCACTTCCGACAGATTATTGATTTAAATATTCATGTGACTTGGGACAGATTCACACCGCTTACTATAACGTGTCATGTTTATAATACGCTAAAATCAATGATAAATGTATCTGCGACATATCTGGCGCGGCCAGAGTTGTCTGCCCTTGGCAGTGCTGTAGTACAGGCGGATCGCTCGCCTCCGGGCGGATGAGAGGGAACACTGCTGCCGATATGTGCAGCAGGTGGCACATCTTGCCCTCCATCTCCCTAATGATGCCAAATGTTGGCGAGGATGATCCGCCATCGAGTTTTACTGGTATCTGACTACTAAACAAACACGCGGCACGCGACACCATGACGACTGCACATGTAAATACGCCTCTTCTAGTTTGGCCCAGGAATGTGAGAACAATCCTCGATGGTTTGATGTGTTTACTCACTAGAGGGCAGTAAGTACGTCTCGACCAGAGTATACTACAGCTAAACAACATGAAGAGTAACGACCCTAGTTATAGCTGGACCAGCGACAAGGGTCTGTGGTTTGAAGTAGCTTCCGCAACAAGGGAGGTAATAGGGGTGGCCGGTAGTGGCCATTAATACAAGTACAGCCTAACGATTTCCATCCAGGCCAAATAGTTCATAACTCTTTCATCTTCATGCGAGTATTCAGACAAGCTATTTTAATACAAGAACAATGTATTCCCTTGATTTTTCTCTTGGAGGTGTCCATTTAACACTGTAAGCCGCGCACGGGACGTTAGACTATACTAAACACTGTTCTGACTTGTTCTTCGAGATTATTTCTGCATCAATCCCCACCATTACATAAATATGACTTCATACAAGACTGGTCAAATAAAACAGCTTTAAATATTATAAAGATTAATGTTACACTAGTAGCGTAAAGGTTAGCAATCAACACTTATTAAATGAAACACTCCCTTACAATGATCAAATACGCAGCTTTTGTTAGACTAATTATTTATAAGATAAACATTAAAAAAAGTGTCAGGTGTTCAAAACAACTGTAGGCTTTGACCTGGCTCCCGTCTACAGGCGTATCAAATGTTACACCCCAAACCCTGCGACAAGCACGGGTATCCAGCAACAGCAGCGTGTCACGTGACCAAAACAAGTCTGTTGGAAAACAAAATGGCGGACAATAGGAACTCTGTTTGTGCCTTAGTTACCAATTAATCAATGATGCACTCACTGTTAAAATACAGGTATATATTCGACTTTTGTCCTGACAGACCAACGGGTCCTTCAAAGCAGCATAAATAAGCGTGTAGTAGTAGTTACCAGTAAATATATTGGACAATCGGGCTTAATTGATTTAAGCTATTACGCAAATTATCTCCCTTTGATGCGAAAAACAGCAATACGTTGCATCTGTATGTAGAACAAATACTGGTTTCAGGATAATTAAAGATAGGTTTAATTTCACTACTTAGCCATTTTCTTGTTCAATTCGTTGTAATATATGACGACTTTAGAATCGTAGATGTTGCAGAGGAGTGAAAACATAGGGTCAAGCCAGAGACGTATCTATTACGTACATGTATATACGTATATATACGTCTCTGGTCAAGTCAAGTGTGACAAAAACGCGGGACGTCTATGTAACGGAAGATAGGGGTATATCCTAACGACAGAAGAACGGGCATCGGAAGTCGTACACGCGGGCTGTGTGGCAGTGGGGAGGGACCTCGACGTGTCAGAGCGGGGTCTCAGTGTGACAAAAGAGCTAACCCTCGGAGCCGTATCCCACGGGTTTTCTGACAGAGGAGCGGAAACTCGGAGCCGTAATGAAATGTAAAGTGAGGGTTCAAGCAAACCGCCATTTAAAACAATTGTACGTGATAATTCCACGTCACGGTTACCACGTCGCAGAAGGAGGCAAAGCGCCTACAGGGATTTGATTGAGAAGAATCGGAACGTTTTACGCGGACAGCTAAGTGACAGACATTGTGTCGTTCTCAAGTTAACGACAAAACACGGGAAAGTGTTAACAGTAATTTCACATGGTGATTTATGTTTCGGCGCCCATTGACGTCCTTCACCCGTCACAGAGCCGACTCGTAATAGAGGACGCTTCTCCCTCCCCCCGTCACCCGACACTTGTAATTAGTACCGGTAATTGTCATACTCCATCGCTAAACGTGGCCCCGAATCCATCCGTACGCCTTTGTAGAGCTGAGGAAATCTCTCATACCCGAACCCTTTAACAGAGACGAGCAATACATATGCAGTAGTCAACTGGTCACTGCCTACGATAGCTCCTGTGTGTGGTCCCCCAGTAATATACACATGTAATAAGTCACCCGGCCCGACTCTGAGGCGCTTACTCGCCCTGTTATGTTGCTCCGGTGTATTGTGACTTTATACCCGGCTTTGGCGTTTAATTTACAACTGGGGCTTCATTACAGTTATAGACAAGTTGATGTAGAGCATTAAACTCAATGTGCTGGCAGGGGCACACTTTGTTACACCCGGGTCGCTGGGGGTCACCGATCTTCAAAATCAACGTTTATCCGTTTGACAAGAATTAATCGTTTCGACTCTCGTACAAACTGATACAATCGATCAGATCCTGTGGTATCGAAACAGAGCAGGTGACGAGACCGCTGCTTGTTTGGAATATTTTTAAAAGAAGTTCTCAAACTCTGAATGGTAACAGTACAAGAAACAAGGGAACTCTCACGTTGTGTTCTAAACGCACGAGAAATCTTACACTCTGTACTGAATCAAGCAAACGAGAACACAAATAAAAATCGAAAACTCTCACATAATGTTCTAAACACACAACTCTCACTTTTTGTATTAAACACACGACAACTCTCCATTTTCTGTATCAAATAAACGACAACTCTCACTTTTCTGTACAACACACGTACACTTTTACACTCTGTACAAAGTATTAAAATTTACGTTAACACCACAAACATCTAATATTCTGTGCAAAGCAAACGGGAAGCCGCAGTGGCTGAGTGGTTAAGGCGTTCTCCACCACTGGTAACGGATTCGATGCCTTTGTGGGGCAGTCGCCAGGTACTGTCCGCAGGTCGGTGGTTTTTCTACAGGTACTCCGGCTATTCCATCCACCATACCCTGGTACGTCCTTAAATGACCATAGCTGTTAACATAAAAACAAACAAAACAAAACCTAGCTAACGAGAAATCTCACACTCTGTACCAAACACACGACAACTCTCACACTCTGTACCAAACACACTAGAACTTTCACATTCTGTACCAAACACACGAGAATTCTCAAAGTCTGTACCAAACACACGAGATCTTTCACACTCTGTACAAAACACACGAGATCTTTCATACTCTGTACCAAACACACGAGATCTTTCACACTCTGTACCAAACACATAAGAACTCTCAAACACTGTACCAAACACACTAGAACACTCACACTCTGTACCAAACACACTAGAACACTCACACTCGGTACCAAACACACGAGATCTTTCACACTCTGTACCAAACACACGAGAACTCTCACATTCTGTACCAAACACATAAGATCTCTCACACTCTGTACCAAACACATAAGAACTCCCAAACACTATCAAACACACTAGAACAATCACACTCTGTACCAAACACACGAGAACTCTCACACTCTGTACCAAACACATAAGAACTCTCACACTCTGTACCAAACACATAAGAACAATCACACTCTGTACCAAACACACTAGAACAATCACACTCTGTACCAAACACACGAGATCTTTCACACTCTGTACCAAACACACTAGAACACTCAAACACTATCAAACACACTAGAACACTCACACTCTGTACCAAACACACGAGAACTATCACACTCTGTACCCAACACATGAGCTCTTTTTCACTCAGTACTAAACACACTAGAACACTCACACTCTGTACCAAACACACGAGATATTTTACACTCTGTACCAAACACACGAGATATTTCACACTCTGTACCAAAAACACGAGATCTTTCACACTCTGTACCAAACACATGAGATCTTTCACACTCTGTACCAAACACACGAGATCTTTCACACTCTGTACCAAACACACGAGATATTTCACACTCTGAACCAAACTCAATTTCTTGGACGTTCATCTCGGGAATCTATTTTAACGATATATCTGATTGATTTATTAAATTTCAAACATTACAGTGTATGTCTTTTACAAAATTTAAGAAACAACTTATTTCAAATTATATTGATCACTCTTTTTGGCCTAGATGTAAGCACAGAGGGTCTTAATGAATAAATCAGGTTACCCAATATCTTGTCACGTCCGATCGGGAAATCGAACTCCGGCCATCTTAGTGAAGGTGAGTACGCTATCCGCTGCGCCAACGGACAAATCCTCTTACATAATTCAGTTTATAAGACAACATACAGATTATAAAGGATGTATTTTTAAATATATGATTCAGCGTACGTGCATTAAGCATTTCGTTTTTTTATAAGTGTTATTGAGATGGGTAGTCATATATGTATAATTATAGCGATGGGCCGTATAATTTCCTGACACTCCGAACTGGGCGTGGTTGACTGACGTGTTTTGGGCTCTGTACCCGAGACTATCGTTTAAAATGGTACATTCATATGCAACTGGTCAATGAAATATACAGAGATTAATTTCACTTGGTTATCGAGACATCTAATGTAGGATACTCGATCTGTTTGTGGTATATATACATACTAGTGTTGTTTTATGGGTGAGACGTGGATTATATAGAAGACTGCAGTTACGGGTATAGGCCAGGGCGATGTTGTATGCTGATACAGGTATCCGGGGCACGCCCAATTAACCAAGCGGCGTGTGGCTTTAATTTCTTTGTATACTGTTCCGTTTCCATATTGGTACATAAGCAAAAACAGAAATGTTAATATCGACAAATCGATTAATTTTCAAACTCTTTGAACTTATAATTCTGATTAAAAAGGGGTCTTTGGCCCTAGATGAGATCTTTCCTGTGAGATATTATCGCTTTCAAACTACGGTCAAAGAGTCGGTACACTCAACTTTTAATCTTGCGTTAAATCTCGACGACCTGAATAGGCAAGGAGCGACCATTTCTGGTAGAGTCTCCGTTCTTTAACGAGCATGGCTCCGTGTTAAGGGGACCGCTTGATTCTACGGACCTCCTGGCCACCATGCTACAGAAAAACGTGTCTTAACCAAGTACCAAAAAAACCTGTTTACAAATGGAAATAAATGGTCAATCACCGCTGGATGTAATTTTAATATGGAAATTACATAAATGTTGAGTAGTTCATTAGAAATGCATGCGATCCGTATATTAATTCTGTATTTTTCCGACGGCTATACAAACAGTACTTGGGCCAAATTGTCTGTATATTACCACCAATATGTTCGCGGTGCCACATAACTGTTTATTTTCAATAAGACGAAGGATAGAATTTGGAGGATCAGGCGAACGGGGCGCCGGACCTATCATCCGAAGACTGCGCGCACATTCCCCGCCGACAACTCCACCCGTCAACCGTCTATCAAGCGAACGGTGCTATTCGTGTACTTATGCCCACGTTACGCGTGTACTTTGTCAATACAAGTCATGTTCGAGTTCCATTCATAAGAGTGTCAGCCAATATCCTGACGAGAATACTTCACGGCACGGCTCCAGTGAGCGCACGCGATGCTCGGCGTACATTCATACGAGGTAGTGTAACATGGAGGTATTCGTGACATTTCAATGCAGGAGATACGAACACCAGACCCCCTCTCAAACACTGTCAGTAAATAGTACCAACACTCGTGGCAGGATATCAGGAGTTGAGGTTCTTGAAAATGCTCTCCTGTAGCGTAAGCTTTGTGCACATTGCTGATGTTTCGTTAATACTCATCAGAGAACATACTTTAAACCCTTATTTATTTCAATATCAAATGTTGTTTTTACAGAGCATGGACCTGTGAACATTTTACTTTGTTTATTTGTTTGGTTGGTTGGGGTTTAACGTCCTCGCAACAGCTCTAAGGTCATATAAAAATGGCGCCAATGGGAGTCAACGCCGAAAATAAATGCACGAGAATTGCAAAGGGTGCAGCAGACCAGTTTTGACTTTTTCAAAGTCCCTTTAAACCAAGAGAACCCACATTATTCGCCCCTTGCCGGCAATTTTTCACCGGCCGTGCAGGGATAAACCCCTTCCGAGTTTTGAAATTCTGCCTGTTCAAAGCTGTAACAGTTGCAATAATGAATTAAAGACTAACTCTTAATTCGATACACTATCCTTTTATGTGTAACCGGAAGGTCTGAAAATATGAAACGGAACAAATGACCAATACGAGGACACCTTATCTTTGAGATGATAACGAGTTAAAAAATAAATATCATCACTTTAGTCAAAAAGTGTCTACACGTTATAGCGTGTTGTATAAACTTTTGTTACAATTGTCAACAAAAAGACATCAGGACATTGATATAGCCAATAGAAACGGCAGCTTTAAACTAAGACAGGTGTCCCATTTAATTTCGTGTAAAATATGTGAACGTCGCCGAGTAAATCTATAATCATAACATTGAAAATAGTATGTTAAATCATCCACCCCTGAAAACACATTTGAACTCTTCAAAGTCAAATGTTGGAATAGTCCATAATGAGATTCCAGGAGTGAATGAATCAAATATTAACATTGAAGTAAAAGGATTTTAGTGTAATTATCGTAGGTGGAAATAGAGTCTGAGGATCTGGTTCTGTTTTCAGTTCCGATGGATAGGAAATTTTTTTTGTATTCTTTTTGTATTTGCGTTTTTCTACCATTTGTATTCTACTTTCTGTTTTTATCATTCTGTATTCAGCGCGGTTGTATTTTATCTTCAGTCATTACTCTGAGATAGCAGGTATACAGTAACAGTTCTCTGACTAGCAAACTCTATCATCCCCAATGTGGTGCGTACATGGACTGTTGTGATAAATGTGTGATATCAAGAAAGGAACCGTTTGATTTTGAGGATATATATGAATTATTCTATCTGTGTATTACCATCTGTTTACTACTACCCAAGCTGTATAATATATATTATTATATACTATATATGTGTTCTATTATCTCTATTCTACAACCTCGATGCAGGGATAATCCTAGAGGGGGTCGTTGGTCCCTCAACCCATCAAAAATGATATTTCAATTTTACATGTTGTGAACCTTTTCTGTTATTATATTGACGAAAATGGTGAAAATGACCTCCTGCTATCAGCTTCCACTGATTTTCCCTGCGATGTTATTTTCTGATCGGGAAGCCATGTACAATGCATGTTATTTCCTATCTGTTCAGTGGGACAGTATCAGACAGAGGCCTCCCGCTGTCACTTATGAAATATAACAACCCTAACTGCGGTTATTTGGTGTATACCTCAATAAATATATAGATAGTATCTGATAGTGTGGTTAGTGGCTTGGGTATGAGATGACAGCGCTCTGTGACTCGCCATAGGAATGTCACACACCTCGAGTGGTATGGCAGGTATTCCCTGTACCCCTTAAAAACATTGTGTTTATGTGCATACAGGGGTAGGCGTATGTCGATTTCTTAATAAGGTGTAATTGGACAACTACATGCATGGTTTACCATTACCGCAAAAATGTTGTGTATTACCACAAATATGTGAAGGCTGCAAATGATTTTGCTCTGTGGTAAGGGAGATAACTCGTATTTAAAAACCGTATTTTACTTCTAGAAATTTAATCATAAGCATTAAATGTAAGGAAGTGTATACACATCGATTCGTAAACATGTTTTTCATGTGAATTATATTCTTTGTCGGTGCAAGACTTTTAGAAATACCATTAAGGACTATCCTTTGTTGCAAAATGAATTTTAAAAAGTAGGTTGATCTAGAAGATTTTTTTAGCAAATTTTAGTCTCGAAAAGCACTGACACCCCCGACAGTACTTCAGGATTCTGCTGATATAAAGTAAAACTTCACTTGATACCAAATTCGTCCATAACTTCTATCTACTTGATAATGCATGCAAGGACACAATCGCTGATTTTAGTTTGAGAGAAGAATCAAAGTCGCCTACTTTGTCTCCATTTTGTATTACAACGAAATTCGCGATAGTGTTATGGTGTGTTCAGAGTAATTGGAGTCAATGAGTCACTGCATAATAAAGCACATGTATTCGATCCAAAATGACACGAAAGGACCCTCGAAGTACTGCAAAACAACTGAAACTATCCAATCGAAACTTATTTTCCGGCACGACTAGATAACTTTGATAAACCATGTATGAAAAAGGAAGTAAGCCTTGTAGGACTTTAAAAGAAGTATAGATTAAATAGACGAAAAAATAATAAACAATAGTTATAGAATCAGCGTGGCTTGACCAAGATTCGATTCCTCGACCGCCCTTTGTTATCCTGTAGCTCAAACCGACCGAGTTACCTGGTCAGTGGAAGTGTCCTTGGGCATTTGTGCTACAGTTATATCCAGACCGAAATTAAGAAAAGTTTACTGCATACGAAAAAAAACTACAGTGCAGCGGGACAGCGATCCTTATAGTGTTCTAATAAGGGGCGCAACTCTAACACAGCCAAGGGAGTATACGAAGAAAGTCCGAATTAACTTCATGAATTTCAAGAAATTTTGATCTGCTTGAAATAGTTATCATTTCTTGTGTAGTAACAAGTTTCAACATAGAAATAGGTACTTTAATGTGCGAATTGACCTATAACATAGATGACCATGTGCTCTTTGTTAGCTTCCACGAGTGAATGTTGACATAGTATAAAATGTACAAATGTCTTAAATTTATATGTGTACTATATGTATACACAGAACATGTAGCCTCTTTTTATAGAGTTACAATCTTCCATACGAATAGCCACTTTCCATAGGTGGTTTTTTTTGGTATTGAAGAAAATCATGGTGTATATAATTATGTTTTGCACACGTATGTTGACTGTTGAATCCTCAAGAGTTGAACTACATGTACAAGTTAAATGTGTTCTACCCGCATTAACATATTGCAGAGTATGTATTATATCATTTGCACGAGTATATAGCCGTACACGTTCCTTTGCGAGTTGATAGAGAAACCAAAGCAAACTCGATGCAAAATGTCCACGTGTAATGTTGTATGCAAATTAAGGTTATACTCGTGTATTGTCATATTACATGACAAACTTTGCAAGTGGCTTGATAGATAACAGAGAGAATGCAAAATTTTCCGCGTGCATCGCCGTACATTGACGTATGTACAGTTCTTTACATGCGTGTACAGTATGTTCATCTGACATCATACTGTACATGATATGAACGTTTTTGCACTTCCATCGACTGGTAAGTTACACAGCGTATTGAGGTTAAGCATGTGTATTGTAAAATTACATAAACTATGGACAGGCTTGTAAGTGAATTAGTTGATACATGTAGCTTAATAATTGTAAAGGTTTTTCAAGTGTACCATTCAGTATTATGAATCGTTATCGAGTATTAAAGTAAAGGCTTTGCAGATATATTTACTTATCACGTGCAAAATTATGCACATATTTTGAACGTGGGGACTTTTGGACCTACCAGGGGACGAAAGACCTCTGGTTATGGCCAAGGAACGAAGCCCTTCAATGAAGCTGTATATCTAAATCGTTCAAAAGCATACAAAAATGGTGTCAAAAAATATGGTTTTGCTTATTCAATTATGTACGGAACAAGTTTTATATAGAATTTCGGACACTGTCCTCGAGATTAATGACAAAACCTCTCGCTTTTAGTTTGATTAGAACCTATAAAATGTATCTACCTTGTCAAAGTTCAAAACTCTTAATACCCAAAACTTTCCAAAATAGTTAATTCAAATAAAATATAGTTTTTAACTTATTTAAAAATGGAGCAGGAACAGTTCTGAATGTGCGAAGACGTACCTGCCATTGGTCATGTGTTGGGCAGCAAGAGGTTGGGCTACGTGGGTGTGATTGTTAGGTTAACGGGTTTGAGGGTCGTCAATTTCCAACTTGAATGCTTATATATATAATTAGTTATAATTCATAAGGGTCCTAAAAGTCAGTTAATCAAGAAATACACTTACTATTATGATCTTCCATCTTTGTGTGACGTCCCGTGATAAACTACAAGGTGTCGTCTGCAAACGGAGATTGTGACTCGGCACTATATAATATAGCAGATGTTAAACCAATTAACGGTATCGAAAATCCGGATCTGTGAGTTTGGCTTCGAATCAAAGTATGACTACATGAATACGTAATTATACCTTTATTTAGTTTTAATGCAGATTTTGTTCTGCCTGTTGCTTCCTCTATGTTCTTTTCATTTTTATTCTTGTTTTTTTCTTCTTCCCCATAATCATTGGGATGTGGGATGGATCCACGCCCAAAGGATCTCCCGCTCCGGACTCTGCCGATGTGTATTGTACCCTTGGTTCACCAAGTAACTTAGTTTTTATGCCCTTCTATTTAAATTCTATTTAATTTGATTGCAAATGCAGTTTTTTCTCATACCTATCCTTATTACGTATGCAGAAAATAATTGTTTTGAACGTGAATTTGTAAATTCTACAATTTGTACAAATTTTCCATGCATTTTGACTGCTACTAATGTGTTTGCATGTGTTGCGCGTGGAGTAACAAGTTATAGAGAGTAAGTTCACATTTTGCACGTGTGATGACATGCATGTGACAGTCGTTTTAGTAGTAATTCCATCAATTTCAATAATTTGAAGAAATAATATGTAAACATTTGAAAAACATCTATTGTTTACCTCGTCATTGTCTGTTGTGTACTCAAGAAACAGATGTTTGTCAATCATCCATAAATAGCGTGAACCTGGATCTGTGACGTCACTGCATACCTGACAAATTACGTTTGCTATTCTTGATCGTATGGAAGCCTTGAACTGCCTCCCACTTGTCGTGTTGTCATGGCAGCTTATCATGATCGAATCAAGTTATGTTACTTCTTGACCAACTTGTCATTACACCATGTCATGATATTTAGTCACCTTATTATTTAATGAACAATTTATTTTTAATGAATTTAAGTCACCTTAAGGTAAGCCGAGTTAAATTGATCAGGGGCTGGTCCAGGTGAGGGCGTAATGGGCGTACGCCCCCCCTTTAAAAACAAGAGATCNTATAAATTATACATGCTCCAAGTCAGGAACCGTTATATTAGTGCATTTCACAATTGTTTTATGTTTTTTTTAGCAAAAAAAAAGGTCCAAACATTTTTCAACTCGCTCCGCTCGGCGAAAGATTTCATTCTATGCCCCCTCTTTCAAATATCCTAGAAACGCCTATGACAACGCGAGTTTACTACTCTGAAGAGCCACCCACTTTCAGCGAACTGCACTTTTTGGATGTAAGGCGTCTTAACACAAATCAGTTATGGACATCTAATGAGACGAATGTGTGGTTATACATTGTAGTATGACAACGCGATATTAACAGAGGCGAAGTCGATGTCACTATAAGTTTTCAGAAACATGCAACTCAAAATCACCGAAACAATGTTATTAACTGTTGTATTATGTATATGAAATAATACCGTTTTTATCATTAAACATGATGGAACGTAAGATAGTCGTCGAGATAAAAGTAATGCGTTTTAAGAGCATTGTTTCCATACAATTGAAGTTACATCATTAAGAGTCAGTTTCAAGTTATAAAGTTTATCTTTTTTACAACAATTATAAAACAAGTGACTTAATTACTCGTTTTGTCCCGGATGTTAGCGAGCTGGGGGGTCTTAATGTGGGACAAAAACGGAGTACCAGGAGAAAACCAACGTGGCCCGGGCAGGTTACCCCATGCCTGAAAGTTATATAGCCAATTTCACAAGTCACCGATCTCCTCAAGATCAGGATCCTGCTAATGAGAATTTGAGGAAACCGTGTCATAATAATCAAAGTTAATGGTCAATTATGACGAATAGAATGCAAAAAGATTCAACATTTAAACATAAAATCGCGTTGCCGTGGTAAATGACTTTAAAGATATTTTATTAACCAGAATTGGAAAATAGGATTTGGCACAAGTTATTACAACTTATGAAGCCATCTCCTTACAACAATAATTCAAAACAGCAGATGATGATATAGACTGTCAATTACAATTCATAGTAGTATGAAGCGATTTTTAAAGTAACACATACACATACAAACAAACAAAAACAAAAACATATTTTAAAGTCAAGTTCATAATCGAAACATGTTAAAATCTTCCACTGGATCTAATAAAAGTTTGCACTTGTTTGAATATATCACAATTTGTATCCAACGCCAGATTTTCATTTCCAAACAGTAATAATCTCAACGTTAAATGTACATTTAAATGATTTATATGATCAAAAAGTACAGTACGAACAGTATAAGGTTGACATACAAAGAAGAAGTGATAGGCATTTTCGCAATGGTAGCCACAATTTAAACAATTGGAGTCTTGGACCAAGTTTGCACGGTAAAGATCATGTTTGAGAGGACTGCATTCGTGTCTTAGTTTGGTATGAAGAAAGTTTAGTTTTCTGTCACCACGTAGGTAATGAGGGGGTACTGTATATGGTATGTTGGAGACTAGAGCTGATTTGAGATGAGAAAGACATGGATCTAATATTATAGTCTAGAGTATTCCACATTTTTAACGAAGAAGGCAAGAAAGATAAACTAGTAGTAGAGAGTCTGAAATTGGGAATTTTGTAGTTATCATTATTTCTAAGAGCATGTCGGTTTTCTCCTACCTTAGTGGGAAGTAGATTTGTAAGGTAGTTTGGGGTTTGATACCTATCTTTTTTGTAGATTAACTGAAGTTTTTGTCTTCTTCTATCCGAAAGTAATTCAAGACCAGTTTCTGTATATAATGATTCATTTCTAGCATATGACGGTAAACCTGTAATTATTATAGCTACTTCACGTTGAGCCCTCTCTAACTTTTCAGAATCGACCAGAGTACAACCATCCCAAACCTCACATGCATATTCTAAGACTGGTAATATATAAGTTTTGTAAATTCTTAAGAGAGCATCCCGCTTCAACGTATATTTGAGTTTTCGCAAAATATGTATTTTTTTCATTACCGATTTATTGATTTCACTTACATGATCTGACAATTTGGCATCTGAATTGAATGTTACTCCAAGGTGCCTATGCATACTGTTAAAATTCAAAATATTTCCATCAAAAATCAGTTCAAGATCTTCATCTATATCCTTTGAATTTGATATGAAAATAACTTCCGTCTTATTTGGATTGAAAGTAACAAGCCAAGTGTAAGCCCACCTATTCAAAGCTTCCAGGTCCCTATTAAAACTGTTTGTATATCTAGACAAGAAGATGAAGAGCTTTTTAAAGAGGTATCATCAGCAAAAAGACGTGTTGTAGATTCGAGTACTTCGGCGATATCATTTATTTAAATTAAGAAAAACAATGGTCCAAGAATTGAACCCCGAGGAACTCCAGCACATATCAAACCAGCATCAGAAGAAGAGTTATTTATAAACACTTTCTGTTGTCTGTTGCTTAAGTAGTTATCGATCCAAGAAAGGAAATTTCCTGAGATACCTTATGATTTTAACTTGACTAATAAACCATTATGCCAGACTCTGTCAAAAGCTTTTGAGATGTCACAGAAAACTAAACAAGTATGCTTCTTTTCTTCTAGATCAAGACAAATATTATGATATAATTCGATTAATTGATACACAGCTGAGTGGCCAGGCATAAATCCTGATTGGTACTGATAAAATAGAGAATTTTCAAAAACAATATTATGCAAGTACTTAAAGACAACCTTTTCAAATGGTAAATGAGCCGTCATATTTTCCAAAGAGTTGACAACACATAATATCAAGAGAATGGCAGCCAGCATACGACCGCGAGTCTATTTATAGGCACAAGGTGTCTCGATCGTTGACTGAAACACATTTACTTTTCATCGGGGTTAAAAATACTCGCAACAGTTAGGTCATATAAAGATGGATACCTAGAAAGACAACATTGAAGGGCTTGTGGGTCGATCATTTTGCCCACACTGATTGTCCGAGACCGACGATATTAATCAATCTAATAACAATTTTCCACGACGGCATAAAGGCTCACGTTTTGGAAAACAGCTCCATTTCTAACCCATTCCCAATTCCATACGGTGGCAAGCACGATTGCGTTTTTGCACGCACATTTTTCAGTTTCATGTTCGCTACCACTCTCTTCGCGGCAGATGCTGGAACTATCGCCCACTACTAATGCAACGGTTGCTTCTCCGACCATAGCCATTTGAAGGCAACGACCAAAGAACTTGATTCCTCTGCGACAGCTTTCCTGTTCTGCGGCGTGCGCGCGGACATGGAATTGAGATTGAGGTTACATATCTGAGAAATTTTGATAGCTTCACCTTCCTGAAAAATAACTTGACCTGACCAGTAGCATTGACAAAGACGTGTATCTATCAGACTTCTTTCTTTAGGCTGTGGACATAAATATCTCATGGGAGGTCTCCAAAACTTAGGTGCTTCGTAAAGCTAGCATACTCGTCATGAAGTCCCATCTATCGAGTGAGTTTGACATGTGATCAGAATGGTCGACGAAGCGTCTCCCAAAGATTGTTTTAGTCTCAAACCTGGCTTTTGACACATTGAAAATTGGACGGCCAGCGATAAGCTTCAAAAACCTTTGAAGGAAATATCTTGGAACTTTTGTTGGATGGGAGCCTCTGGTCTGTACAAGATCTTTATTTTCTGAACCCTGTTTGCTGATCTCTTTAAAAAAAAAACACGATCTAGTGCACTGCCTTTTGCCTTATCTTTGTTCTGATGAAGACCTTTCCAATTTTTAATAGCAAGTATTCCTTTCTTTATTCTACATTTGTAGCCATCTCTCCTGGTCCAGCGCGGTATATATTCTGCCGTCCAGATATTTCATACAATAGGTAGCTTTATATTACAATCAAGCTTTGTCTATGGCATTTTTCGGAAGATTTTCTTCAAAACCTCCTCGAGCGTTTATGACAAAAATTTAGCCCCGTAACCGATTACGTCATTTTAACAAATAATCGAGTTTCCTAAATAATGATTCATAGATAAGGTTAAAAATCCATGCATAGGTTAAGGAGGAGAACTTTTTAAAGTCTTAAACAAGTACACATCCCAATTAGTTTCCATATCGGGCCCTATCCTGCTATATATGGAACGTACACCATCTTCTCTATCTTCTGGTCACAAACCATGCCAGTGTTTTGGAAGAATACGATTTTTATCACATACCTGTTGAATATTGTTATAGTAATACAAGCAACTTTCAGACCATGAAATACAGCGTCCTGTTTGCACATGTGCTTTACGGAATGTGGTATTTACCTACTAGCCGGAACTACTTTTTATGGGAATCCCCTTGTCATGGCGAACTGAAAAGTTCCCGGTATTTGCAAAAAAATATCAAAGTTTATACAATCTTTGTACCGATCTCTACCAAATACGGAAGTTATGTGATAAAAGCAAGATCACACACTTGTGTTTTTCTAACGAATCAGAAAGCACTCATTTATTGCGCGGACGTATATATTCGTCCGCGCAATAAACTCGTGTTTTTTGATTCGTTAGAAAAACACGAGTGTGTGGTCTTGCATATATATCAATACCCTAATCTCACCTTTTGGATCACGTCCCTTTCCTATCGGGGTTTGGGAGGAGCTTTCCATTCAGTCGTTAGGTATTGTTAAATGTGCAATACTGTCCTTGGTTATGTTTTAAAATCTTTTGTTAACTTATCACTGAGTTGTGCACTCGCTGATAGAGGACATACGCTGCATGACAGAGATCGTACATTTTTTGGTTTTCCTATTGATGACGACATACATCGTTAAAACCTTCGGGGTGATTTCGAAATGAACATTACGCATTTAACTTGCTGATACATCCTCGCTATTATGTTTAATGTATTTTAAGTATAAATTTGGTTTGTTTGTGTTTCACGTCCTATTAACAGTTACATGTATGATCATTTAAGGACGTGCTAGGTTTTTGGTGGTGGTGGAAAGCCGGAGTTCCCGGAAAAACCCCACCGACCTACGGCCAGTACCTGGCGACTGCCCCTCTCGAACCCGCGACCCAGTGGTGGAGGGCTAGTGGTAGTCAGACGCCTTAACCACTTGGCCACCGCGTACAAAGTTTACTTTATGAAGTATACAGTAAAACTAAAATGAAATCTGTCACAACCCATATTTATATTATTTGTTTTGCTTGACAAATCCGTTACAACATCAACCATTGACTGCTCTAATATACAATTGATGATAGCACTACTTCAAGGGCTAGAACAAGTTTACCTGAAAATGTTTAAGATAGGCGCACGGCCGGACACACCCACATTTAACATTGGTGTAATACGTATGTATAGTTAATACGGACTTGTTTTTTTTTAAATAAACATTTCGTAGCAGCTGCGTTTCAAGATAGCCTTTCAGTCTAGTCAAACTCCTTTTTTCAACTACCTTGTCGGTCTGGTTTAGTTGGGGAGAAATTGTTTTTAAAAACAGGTTTTTAAATCAAGCTGCAATTTAGGCCATAAAACAGGTTGTTCATGATTAAGTTCATTTGAAATTCAAAAATAAACATAGAAAAGTCAAAAATATTTAACTTATGTATCTGTTTAAGGACGATTCTCCGTCTTAGCGTGCTTGATTCCCTGTCGATCCTCAAAATAACACCCAATGTACTTTACATTGAAAGGGTTACACAGAAAATGTATGGCTTGATATGGTGAAGAATATCAGACTTAGGCATAAGATCATTTGGTGTAAGAGACGGTGTTACGATTATACCTTGTAGCCCAAATTATAAATCTTAAAAGCCTGCCAAGGTTGAAACTCGTAAATTAATTTTCTAATGAAACGTTCATCGACGAGCCTGGCATGATGCTGATTACACCCTGCATGCAAGGGGAGATAATTGCTTGCAATCCCGCGGAGTTCTCCGAGAGAGCAGATATTTCGTTTTTTACTTATCCACTTCTGATTACGATTACATGAAGGCGTGAAAATCGTTCCTAGTGCGTTCGCAGCGATATAACAATAAGGACCGGCCCACTTGTATGGCGGTTCCGACATGTTTTCTAGTCGATTGTTGGAGAGGTCCTTGAGACCAGACTTGTCATCAGCAGACAAGCGTTGGCACGAATCTGAGTGTTGATGATATATGCAGGCAGCGTTTCAAGCATTTCAGAGATGTGCATGTTTATTGATAATAGAGCTGTCCTTAAAAACGCCATTTAATCACGTATCTCTTATCTTATGTAATACTGACTTTATTGTTTACTTCAGTGAATGACGTGAATAAACAACATTTCTCTGTCAAGTTGACAATTGAGTTATAAATAGTTAAGTCTGTTTCCCACATCATATTTCTATGCCGAACGAAGGATACAATGAGCGTGCATTCTAATACATGATCACCAAACAATGCTCCTAGCAAGTGTAACAGGAAAAAGAGAAATGCAACGACCAGTCAGTGATTCGAACCCGTGATCCTCCGAACTATAAATGTACGCTGTACCAATTGAACTCCCTGGTCACCGACGATCGACCCAGTCCAGTTCCGCTACATTCTTCCCTCCTTTTTCTAAGATTTCGCCCCCGAACAACTATTTACAACCTAGATTAGGAAACCCCCTTGCCAAGCACTCACCCATTATTAAGGTTGGCATGCTTGCAAATGTTGTAACAGAATAGAGAGAAATGCCCCAATTAGACCGGGATTCGAACACAGGACCCGTTACCGATTTAGCTCCCAGGTCGCCGACGATCGGTCTAGTCCATTTCCGATACACTAAAAATACGATGGAAGGAAGCACCTATTTAAAATAGTAGCAGGTCGATGCAAAAATAAGTAAATAAATTAAACATTTACTCCTCTGTCAACTGTAAATAATATGTTTGGACAAACAATCTACATGAGGCCTAGACGTTTTTGTCATTTACAGCATCGACGCCTTCATTTATAAATATTTACATTTTTTTCATAAAATTAACTTATTTTGAATGCTTTTTATTGTAGCCAGCCTCTCAAAGTGCCAAGTTTGCGCGTTCTCGATTCCTCTGAGTTTTGTATTGGCAGCGAATAATATCCCGTCATGCCGCATCACAGACGGGATTTCACCACAGAACGGATTTTGGAGCCAAACTCACCGAAGAATTTTTTTTATTTCTTGGTTAAATAAATTCAAAAAACAAAAAATGTGTACTCAATCTTGAAAAAGATTAGTTTGGGAATAATTTTGTATCCGAACATCACGGCGAGGTAACTATAGCGTTGGCAAATAAATGAATTGAATTGTTGGCAAATTCTAAAATGTATGAGGGTTTTGTCTTGAACGACTGACAACTTTGCTGGTAATTGAAAAATAACAAATATGGAGAAATTTTGCAGGCGACTTTTTTTTTAATTAGTACAGTGTCTTTTATTTGTCTACCAGAGTTTGTCTGAAAACATGCTGAATTCATATACATGTAAAGCAATGTTTTAGACACAACCGTATACAGGTTATTAATCTGTTATAGTTTCGATGATGATCTGTCACCTTCGTCAGATTTGTATCATACCATCAGGTCAAATCGTTTACCATTGTGACCTCCAAGGTGTATCCAAGTGTTTTTTTTCTCTCAACTCATAACTGTACATATACTACCATATCCTAACCTGCGTATGAAAGTCCACGGTGATTATTTTGACTGAGGCGCGTTACTCAATATAACTTCTCGCGCAGAAATGTAGTTCCCTGAACCAAATAAAATTATAGACACTGTTGAATATTCAAAACAGTTCAATTTCAACAACAAACCGTCAGTTGCATAGAATTACAAAACCTGTATGTAACTTCACTTCCGGTTCAGCACGTAGCCTTGTCTACATTCTACGATGTTGATATATATATATAGATTTTGATATGACAAAATGGTGGACGCGCCTGTTCGAAATAGGAGATAGCCTCCCTCTACTCCCCGATGTGTCCGACATTAGCTGTGTAAAACAATGACGTCAGAACTTTTCCAAAACAGCGTAACTTTAAAACAATCAAATGTGAGATGAATGAATCGTTGACACTTTCACTTAAATTGCGGGACTACAGCTTTAGCCGGAAAGCTCCGAAGGCTCAATGTCAACGTAAAAAATAAAGAACAACATTGAAACAGGATAGCTTTTAGTTTGTTTGTTTTTCTTCTTCAGAAAATGCAATATGCACCTAACAATCAGTTCTGGGTATGTCGTAAATGCAACATCACACATCTCTCCATCTTATGTCACAGATAGAACTCGTTTATTGTGCGGAAATATATACACATTCCGAGTCGCGCGCTACGTGCACTCGTGAACGTATTCATTCACACAAAATCTTGCGCCATCTGCGACCGCGGATAGGGACACGTGCAATATTTGCCACTTATCAACGCCTTTTGAAAATTAATAACATAGCTAAGAAATTCTCAACAACACAAAAATCGATCAAGGCAGCCGTCGATCGATGTTTCAATAAAACATACACACTTGGGTTCCCCTGAATTGAAGACTATCGGATGGGCTTACATTTGTATTTAATGATACAATTGAAAAAGATAATACGCAGCTATAACGGTACTCTGAACCTACATATGAACATCGAACTGTTAATAGAGTGCGAGATAACAGGATGTTGAAATTGTTTTATTTGCAAATATGCATATATACCATAACACTTCGTTATACTGCCACTGTTTGTCCCGCAAGAGTTTGGCATTATAAAGGGGTTAGTTGATAAATAACGGTTGAGACGTATGACGGATTTGATGAAAAAGGAATAAAAATTGGACCTTGAAATATTTAATTTCGTTATGCGAGGTGGCAATTAAAATGATGGGGCCTTATATTGGGGTTTTACTGAATATGAACTTTGAATGTCAAGACTTCTTGAAGATACCGTTAGAAAGTTTCTTAAGAAATATAAACTGTCGTTTTAATGAATATCTTATAAAGAAAATGTCTTGGTACAATGTAGTTTATAACTCAAATTCTCCTCTACATCAGCCTAGCGGAAACAGCCCACTTAAACTTTCTTCTGTTCGTCTTCTTCTAGTACACTATAAATCCCTATATTTGTCTAACTTGACAAAACTGTTCAGCGTTAAGTCCAGGTGTCAGTGGTGGCCACAGTACTAGTATTTACCGATGCTGTATACTAGTGGCACTGCAATGATCGATTGTGACAAATCATTATCCTATAACATATAATGTATCAATCCGATCTGCCGTACTGTCAGGAGTTGAACGACGCGCCACGTGTTTGGATATGTGTGTCCCAGAACCACGAGTTCAATAGCATTTGTGTAAAATGTGTTTCAAGTTCACACAAGTGAACTATCTAGCATTAGTTAACACGAACAGAAACATTCATCAGTGACCGGATATTGAACCTTAATCCATCGACATCTCATCCGCTTTTTACGATTTTTCCGCTTTCTCGTTACACCAGCCATTATTTGGTTCAAATGTTTCCGTCGGAAGTCTTTTCTCGGCCTTCTCATGCGGCAGTTCCATCGAAGTAACTGAACCATTTTACTCTCTTTTGGGACACAGTGCATTCCGATTGGCCAGGAACATGAAACGTCATTGGAACATGTTCCCTTTTTTATCCATCGTGGCCAAAACAGCGGACCCTGGTCCTCCCACTCATACGTGACCTGGCACGTGCCATGCACGATGAGCCACCGTTTGAAGAGTTCGATGTTTTCCTCGCCTACGTCTACCACCAGCCCGTTACGATTGGTGAAGGTGAAGTTTATATGGTCAAAGTCTTCCGCCAATCTTCCGTCTATATTGCTCTGCTCTGCAGTTGATAAAGTCACAAAGTCAAAATCAGAGGATGAACTTAATGGAGATTCGATGGACATCCAAAATGGCATAAAGCTTTCACCGAGTTTTTTCAACAATTTCTTTGTCTTAAGGTCCTTTTTCCTTGGTCTATATTGACCGTTAAATGGAGGAAGGTGTATGAACGGTCTGGGATCGTTAGACGGCGAGGGACTCATGTGTTGCCCCGGAAACATGTCCGGAGACGGGATTCTGTGTCTCTCCGGGAATATGTTGTTTGTCAAAGGTTTTTCGTCATCGTTGTTTGAGAGGACGTACAGGGACTCGCCCATCAGGGACATCGTGACCAAGAGATTGCATATGTCCATGGCGAAAATAGCTAGGGGACCATCTGCAACATAAAATGAACGTTTGATGACATGGCAGTATTTAATTAGAGGCCGTCTTTAACACAATGTGCTTTAGTAGACATGGTGGCAATTGCTTTGGAATATCTATAAGCAATAATTTACATTCGAAGACATCGAAGCAACAGCTTAGAGGCTATCTGTAACATTAAAGGTAAAGTTGACGACATGGCGACAATAGGTAAGGGACCCTCTGAATCGTGAACTGCATAGTTTTGTAAACATGGCGGCAAAGTTAATTTTGAAGAGGGGTCATCTGTAACAGGAAATGTGCGTTTGTAGACTGGTTTTGGTGTTAATGGGTTTAACGTCCTACTAACAGTTAAGGTCATTTAAAGACGTGCCTCCATGTGTGTTGTGAATGCCTGTATGTGTGTTGTGAATGCCTCCATGTGTGTTGTGAATGTCTACATGTGTGCTGTGAATGCCTGCATGTGTGTTGTGAATGCCTGCATGTGTGTTGTGAATGCCTGCATGTGTGCTGTGAATGTCTGCATGTGTGCTGTAAATGCCTCCGTGTGCTGTGAATGCCTCCATGTGTGCTGTGAATGCCTCCATGTGTGCTGTGAATGCCTGCATGTGTGTTGTGAATGCCTGCATGTGTGTTATATATGCCTGTATGTGTGTTGTGAATACCTGCATGTGTGTTGTAAATGCCTGCATGTGTGTTATAAATGCCTGTATGTGTGTTTTGAATGCCTCCATGTGTGTTTTGAATGCCTGTATGTGTGTTTTGAATGCCTCCATGTGTGTTGTGAATGCCTGCATGTGTGTTATAAATGCCTGCATGTGTTTTGTGAATGCATGTATGTGTGTTGTGAATGCCTGGATGTGTGTTGTGAATGCCTGCATGTGTGTTGTAAATGCCTCCGTGTGCTGTGAATGCCTCCATGTGTGCTGTGAATGCCTCCATGTGTACTGTGAATGCCTGCATGTGTGTTGTGAATGCCTGCATGTGTGTTATATATGCCTGTATGTGTGTTGTGAATACCTGCATGTGTGTTGTAAATGCCTGCATGTGTGTTATAAATGCCTGTATATGTGTTTTGAATGCCTCCATGTGTGTTTTGAATGCCTGTATGTGTGTTTTGAATGCCTCCATGTGTTTTGTGAATGCCTGCATGTGTGTTATAAATGCATGTTTGTGTGTTTTGAATACCTCCATGTGTGTTGTGAATGCCTGCATGTATTTTGTGAATGCCTGTATGTGTGTTGTGAATGCCTGCATGTGTGTTGTGAATGCCTGTATGTGTGTTGCAAATGTTTGCATGTGTGCTGTGAATGCCTGCATGTGTGTTGTAAATGCCTGCATTTGTGTTGTGAATACCTGCATGTGTGTTGGGAATGCCTGCATGTGCGTTGTGAATGTTTGCATGTGTGTTGTGAATGTGTCCGTGTGTGTTGTTAATGCCTGCATGTGTGCTGTGAATGCCTGCATGTGTGTTGTGAATGTTTGCATGTGTGTTATAAATGCCTGTATGTGTGTTGTAAATGTTTGCATGTGTGCTGTGAATGCGTCCGTGTGTGCTGTTAATGCCTGCATGTGTGCTGTGAATGCCTGCATGTGTGTTGTAAATGTCTGCATGTGTGTTGTGAATGCCTGCATGTGTGTTGTGAACGCCTGCATGTGTGTTGTAAATGCCTGCATGTGTGTTGTGAATACCTGCATGTGTGTTGTGAATGCCTGCATGTGCGTTGTGAATGTTTGCATGTGTGTTGTGAATGCCTGTATGTGTGTTGTAAATGTTTGCATGTGTGCTGTGAATGCCTCCGTGTGTGCTGTTAATGCCTGCATGTGTGCTGTGAATGCCTGAATGTGTGTTGTAAATGTCTGCATGTGTGTTGTGAATGCCTGCATGTGTGTTGTGAATGCCTGCATGTGTGTTGTAAATGCCTGCATGTGTGTTGTGAATACCTGCATGTGTGTTGTGAATGCCTGCATGTGCGTTGTGAATGTTTGCATGTGTGTTGTGAATGCCTGTATGTGTGTTGTAAATGTTTGCATGTGTGCTGTGAATGCCTCCGTGTGTGCTGTTAATGCCTGCATGTGTGCTGTGAATGCCTGAATGTGTGTTGTAAATGTCTGCATGTGTGTTGTGAATGCCTGCATGTGTGTTGTGAATGCCTGCATGTGTGTTGTAAATGCCTGCATGTGTGTTGTGAATGCCTGCATGTGTGTTGTGAATGCCTGCATGTGTGTTGTGAATGCCTGCATGTGCGTTGACAATACCTGCATGTGTGTTGTGAATGCCTGCATGTGTGTTGTGAATGCCTCCGTGTGCTGTTAATGCCTGTGTGTGTGTTGTGAATGCCTGCATGTGTGTTGTGAATGTTTGCATGTGTGCTGGCAATGCCTCCGTGTGCTGTTAATGCCTGCGTGTGGGTTGTGAATGCCTCCGTGTGTGCTGTTAATGCCTGCATGTGTGCTGTGAATGTGTGTTTTGAATGCCTGTATGTGTGTTTTGAATGCCTCCATGTGTGTTGTGAATGTCTGCATGTGTGTTGTGAATGCCTGCATGTGTGTTGGGAATACCTGCATGTGTGTTGTGAATGTTTGCATGTGTGTTGTGAATCCCTGCATGTGTGTTGTGAATGCCTGCATGTGTGTTATATATGCCTGTATGTGTGTTGTGAATGCCTGCATGTTGTGAATGCCTGCATGTGTGTTGTAAATGCCTGTATGTGTGTTGTGAATGCCGGCATGTGTGTTGTGAATGCCTGCATGTGTGTTGGGAATACCTGCATGTGTGTTGTGAATGTTTGCATGTGTGTTGTGAATCCCTGCATGTGTGTTGTGAATGCCTGCATGTGTGTTGGGAATACCTGCATGTGTGTTGTGAATGTTTGCATGTGTGTTGTGAATCCCTGCATGTGTGTTGTGAATGCCTGCATGTGTGTTGGGAATACCTGCATGTGTGTTGTGAATGTTTGCATGTGTGTTGTGAATCCCTGCATGTGTGTTGTGAATGCCTGCATGTGTGTTGTGTATGTGTGTTTTGAATGCCTCCATGTGTGTTGTGAATGTCTGCATGTGTGTTGTTAATGCCTGTATGTGTGTTGTGAATGCCTGCATGGGTGGTGAGAATGTTTGCATGTGTGTTGTGAATGCCTCCGTGTGCTGTTAATGCCTGTGTGTGTGTTGTGAATGCCTGCATGTGTGTTGTGAATGCCTCCGTGTGCTGTTAATGCCTGTGTGTGTGTTGTGAATGCCTGCATGTGTGTTGTGAATACCTGCATGTGTGTTTTGAATGCCTGCATGTGTGTTGTGAATGTTTGCATGTGTGTTGTGAATGCCTGCATGTGTGTTATATATGCCTGTATGTGTGTTGTGAATGCCTGCATGTGTGTTGAGAATGTTTCCATGTGTGTTGTGAATGCCTCCGCATGTGTGTTATAAATGCCTGTATGTGTGTTTTGAATGCCTCCATGTGTGTTTTGAATGCCTGTATGTGTGTTTTGAATGCCTCCATGTGTGTTGTGAATGTCTGCATGTGTGTTGTTAATGCCTGTATGTGTGTTGTGAATGCCTGCATGTGTGTTGTGAATGTTTGCATGTGTGTTGTGAATGTTTGCATGTGTGCTGTGAATGCCTGCATGTGTGTTGTGAATGTTTGCATGTGTGCTGTCAATGCCTCCGTGTGCTGTTAATGCCTGCGTGTGTGTTGTGAATGCCTCCGTGTGTGCTGTTAATGCCTGTATGTGTGTTGTGAATGTTTGCATGTGTGTTGTGAATGCCTGCATGTGTGTTGTGAATGTTTGCTTGTGTGCTGTCAATGCCTCCGTGTGCTGTTAATGCCTGCGTGTGTGTTGTGAATACCTGCATGTGTGTTGTGAATGCCTGCATGTGTGTTGTGAATGTTTGCATGTGTGCTGTGAATGTCTGTGTGCTGTTAATGCCTGTATGTGTGTTGTGAATGCCTGCATGTGTGTTGTGAATGTTTGCATGTGTGTTGAGAATGTTTGCATGTGTGCTGTGAATGCCTGTATGTGTGTTGTGAACGCCTGTATGTGTGTTGAGAATGTTTGCATGTGTGCTGTGAATGCCTCCGTGTGCTGTTAATGCCTGTATGTGTGTTGTGAACGCCTGTATGTGTGTTGTGAATGCCTGCATGTGTGTTGTGAATGCCTGCGTGTGCTGTTTATGCCTGCATGTGTGTTGTGAATGCCTGCGTGTGTGTTGTGAATCCCTCCGTGTGCTGTTAATGCCTGCATGTGTGTTGTAAATGCCCGCATGTGTGTTGTGAATGCCTCCGTGTGCTGTTAATGCCTGTATGTGTGTTGTGAATGCCTGCATGTGTTTTGTGAATGCCTCCGTGTGCTGTTAATGCCTGCACGTGTGTTGTGAATGCCTGCATGTGTGTTGTAAATGTCTTCATGTGTGTTGTGAATGCCTGCATGTGTGTTGTAAATGTCTTCATGTGTGTTGTGAATGCCTGCATGTGTGTTGTAAATTTCTGCATGTGTGTTGTGAATGCCTGCATGTGTGTTGCGAATGCCTCCGTGTGCTGTTAATGCCTGCATGTGTGTTGTAAATGCCTGCATGTGTGTTGTGAATGCCTCTGTGTGCTGTTAATGCCTGCATGTGTGTTGTGAATGCCTGCATGTGTGTTGTGAATGTCTGCATGTGTGTTGTAAATGTCTGCATGTGTGTTGTGTATGCCTGCATGTGTGTTGTGAATGCCTGCATGTGTTATATATGCCTGTATGTGTGTTGTGAATGCCTGCATGTGTGTTGTAAATGCCTGCATGTGTGTTATAAATGCCTGTATGTGTGTTTTGAATGCCTCCATGTGTGTTGTGAATGCCTGCATGTGTGTTCCGAATGCCTGGATGTGCTCTGGAGGCAGTATTGCAGGAATTGTCGCCATGCGGAGCACGGATATGATGCCGACTTGATAGTGCTACCTCAATAAATACCATGCCGAAGTCACACAGCACAGCATTCCGCCCGGTCGCATTAATCCACGATGCTGAAGGTTATGCAGTGAAATAACAACTACTATTTTTAAGAACTTTGGAATGCCCCAGCCTAGGGACAGAACCCATTGCCTTCTCAATTTGGCGAACGTTCTACACTAAGGCCATAGATGAGGTATTATCAAGGAAGGCGCTATTAAAACGTGAGAAAGGAAATATTTAAAATGTTGCATAGAGTACTGCAGATTTATTTTAGACACTTTAGCAAATTCCAAATTCTACATTTAAAAATGATCCGAAGTGGGCAGCGATAGACAAAGACTGTCTTTAACACAAATTTATGAAAATGACGTTACAAGCTAGACCGCCCTGATCATGAAACTTATCTATGTGATAATTAAATGAATACCAAGGGAATCTTTATGTAACGCAGACACTCTTGCGCTTCCCAAAAACCGCTGGAGTCTACGTAACAATTATATACATTATTGGAACGGCTTTACCGACTGTTATACCCAGGTACAGAATTCGAAATATTTCATTTATTAATTTCAAAAATTGAAATGTTTCTTTTTATCAATTATGACGGTATGCAACACGGTTCCAAAATTAAACATATTTCGTTACTACATGCTACATATTTGCGGTAGCACCGGCATCCTGCAGAATATGTGTGAACGGAACTGTGTTGTGTACAGCCATAATTGTTAAACAATATATAAATAAATAATCGAAACAGTGTTCTGATTATACAATTAAGCGTGACTAGACTGGAATTCAGACTCTGAACTTCAGATTGTTCGCTCGAACTTACTGAGCTACCTCGTCCGCGAAAATGGTACCGCCGTTATACCGCCAAAATTGGAACCACAGTGAAGTAAGTGGGCCAGGGTTCCTTAAAACGTTATAATAGAAATTCAAACTACATTCAACCGTCATGAATATATACAAATGTCGTGCAACGGCCATAAATATAGATAAACAAACGATATCAGACATTTATATACTTACATACCACCCAATTAAAATTCAACCGTTATACATCGATATACAAATTGTATTCAACCGTTTAAACTGTAAAGGTGTGTGTTCGTTAGAAAGGTCACGATGTGATAGAGGCCATATTGAAACTTTAAATTGATGTCTGTAAAAAGTCACATCTAAGCCTTTCGTCAAACAACAACAAATATGCGAAACAAAAAACAATATTTTAAGAAAGCTTGAGATTAAAAAAATTAAGAACATCGAAAGATAGTTTGTACATATGGCTATACTACACCTATACGATGAAGTTTCTGTTTAATAGCAAGAGGAAAATTGAACAAGTTAATTATGACGTATTTACTATTTACAAACGGCGGTTTGACAGATGTTCATATTGATTAGTTCGTTTATTGATATATTATAACCATGTGAACAGCACATCTTTGATGTTGCTGATTGTAAAGATGTTTTTTGGTGATGTTTGTGAAAAATTGCCCATCCTTATATACATTTAAACGTTTCGTAAACAGTCATATATTTCTGTTATACAACATACAAAATTTAAACCTGCAAATATAACTGACAAAGCAAGTTAAGAACCATTGCAAATAATACTTCTAAACAATCAGTCGATAATATCCCTTAACATGGTGGCAAATTCTCACATTTATAAAAGAAGAAAATACAATCTCAGCGGTCATCAACAGACCGGCGAACCCCCTGACAGCGGTCACCAAAAGACCAACAAATCCTCTGACAGCGGTCAACAATACACCGACAAACCCTGTGACAGAGGTCATCAACAGACCGACAAATCCTCTGTCAGCGGTCATGTACAGACCTTACCCTCTGACAACGGTCATCTACAGAGCGACAAACCCTCTGAAAACGGTAATCAACAGAACGACAAACCCTTTAACAGCGGTCATCAACAGACAGACAAACCCTTTAACAGCGGTCATCAACAGATGGACAAACCCTCTGTCAGCGGTTATGTACAGACCTTACCCTCTGACAACGGTCATCTACAGAGCGACAAACCCACTGAAAACGGTCATCAACAGAACGACAAACCCTTTAACAGCGGTCATCAACAGACAAACAAACCCTTTAACAGCGATCATTAACAGACCGACAAACCCTTATACAGCGGTCATTAACATACCAACAAACCCTTTAACAGAGGTCATCAACAGACTGACAAACCCTTTAACAGCGGTCATCAACAGATCGACAAACCCTCTGTCAGCGGTCATGTACAGACCTTACCCTCTGACAACGGTCATCTACAGAGCGACAAACCCACTGAAAACGGTCATCAACAGAACGACAAACCCTTTAACAGCGATCATCAACAGACCGACAAACCCTTTTACAGCGATCATCAACAGACCAACAAACCCTTTTACAGCGGTCATCAACATACCAACAAACCCTTTGACAGAGGTCATCAACAGACTGACAAATCCTCTGACAGAGGTCATCTACAGAGCAACAAACCCTCTGAAAGCGGTCATCAACAGACTGACAAACCCTTTACAGCGGTCACCAACAGACTGACAAACCCTTTAACAGCGGTCATCAACAGACTGACAAATCCTCTGACAGCGGTCATCAACAGATCGACAAACCCTCTGACATCGGTAATCAACAGACTGACAAATCCTCTGACATCGGTAATCAACAGACTGACAAACCCTGTGAAAGCGGTTATCAACAGACTGACAAACCCTTTACAGCGGTCACCAACAGACTGACAAACCCTTTAACAGCGGTCATCAACAGACTGACAAATCCTCTGACAGCGGTCATCAACAGATCGACAAACCCTCTGACATCGGTAATCAACAGACTGACAAATCCTCTGACATCGGTAATCAACAGACTGACAAACCCTCTGACATCGGTAATCAACAGACTGACAAACCCTTTACATCGGTAATCAACAGACTGACAAATCCTCTGACATCGGTAATCAACAGACTGACAAACCCTCTGAAAGCGGTTAACAACAGACTGACAAATCCTTTTACAACGGTCATCAACGTACCAACAAACTCTTTAACAGCGGTCATCAACAGACTGACAAACCCTCTGACAGCGGTCATTAACAGACTGACAAACCCTTTTACAGCGGTCATCAACAGACCAACAAACCCTCTGACAGCGGTCAACAACAGCCCAACAAACTCTCTGACAGCGGTCAACATCAGACTGACAAACTCTCTGACAGCGGTCATCAACGTACCAACAAACTCTTTTACAGCGGTCATCAACCAACTGACAAACCCTCTGACAGCGGTTATCAACAAACTGACAAATCCTCTGACATCGGTAATCAACAGACAGACAAACCCTCTGAAAGCAGTTATCAACAGACTGACAAATCCTCTGACAACGGTCATCAACAGAACGACAAACCCTTTTACAGCGGTCATCAACAGACCGACAAACCCTTTAACAGCGGTTATCAACAGACTGGCAAACCCTTTACAGCGGTCATCAACAAACTGACAAACCCTCTGACAGCGGTTATCAACAGACTGACAAATCCTCTGACATCGGTAATCAACAGACAGACAAACCCTTTTACAGCGGTCATCAACAGACCGACAAACCCTTTTACAGCGCTTTAACAGCGGTCATCACCAGACTGACAAATCCTCTGACAGCGGTCATCAACAGATCGACAAACCCTTTTACAGCGGTCATCAACGTACCAACAAACCCTTTTATAGCGGTCATCAACAGACCTACAAACCCTTTAACAGCGGTTATCAACAGACCGACAAACCCTTTAAAAGCGGTCATCAACAGACTGACAAATCCTTTGACATCGGTAATCAACAGATCGACAAACCCTTTTACAACGGTCATCAACAGACCGACAAACCCTTTTACAGCGGTCATCAACGTACCAACAAACACTTTAACAGCAGTCATCAACAGACTGACAAACCCTTTAATAGCGGTCATCAACAGACTGACAAATCCTCTGACAACGGTCATCAACAGAACGACAAACCCTTTTACAGCGGTCATCAACAGACCGACAAACCCTTTAACAGCGGTCATCAACAGACTGACAAATCCTTTAACAGCGGTCATCAACAGACTGACAAATCCTTTGACATCGGTAATCAACAGACCGACAAACCCTTTTACAGCGGTCATCAACAGAACAACAAACCCTTTAACACCGGTCATCAACAGACATACAAACCCTTTAACAGCGGTAATCAACAGACCAACAAACCCTTTTATAGCGGTCATCAGCAGACCGACAAACTCTGATAGAGTTTATCAACAGACCAACAAACCCTTTTACAGCGGTCATCAACGTACCAACAAACCCTTTAACAGCAGTCATCAACAGACTGACAAACCCTTTAACAGCGGTCATCAACAGAACGACAAACCCTTTTACAGCGGTCATCAGCAGACCGACAAACTCTGATAGAGTTTATCAACAGACCAACAAACTCTCTGACAGCGGTCATCAGCAGACCGACAAACTCTGACAGAGTTTATCAACAGACCAATAAACTCTCTGACAGCGGTCATCAACAGACGGACAAACTCTGATAGAGTTTATAATCAGACCAACAAACTCTCTGACAGCGGCCATCAACAGACCGACTAACCCTATGACAGCTGTAATCAACAGACTGACGAACTGTTTTACAGCGGTCATCAACATCCTGACAAACTCTTTTACAGCGGCCATCAACAGACCGAGAAACCCTTTTACAGCGGCCATCAACAGACCGACAAACCCTCTGACAGTGGTCATCAACAGACCAACACACTCTCTGACAGCGGCCATCAACAGACCGAGAAACCCCCTGACAGCGGTTACCAACAGACCGACAAACTCTGACAGCGGTCAGCAGACCGACAAACCCTCTGATAGCGATAATCAACAATTGTCTAACACTATTTTGTGTCAGTGGTTTTTAACATTCTGTCCGCGGTTATTAAAAGAGCGAAAAACACTGATCATCAACGGCCATTAACAGCGAAGAAAACCATTGTCAGTTGATGCAAAATAATTTCGTTACGTTACTGTCTGTTGACAGGTAAACTATATATAATACAATGCATGCACAATATAGTATGTCCCTTAAACATATTTTATTGCCAAAAAGCAAAAGGATTGGGCACAAGTTACATGCATAGTTTGAATTTGAATACATACTATACTTGGTGGAGCTGTTCAAATTCGAACAATGAAGATCACCATCTTATTACAGTCTTTTATACATGTACATATGTATGTGATTTTCTGTATTTTTGTCCATATGTTTCATTCCTATATGTATAATTATGCATACATTTCTGTATATATCTGTAATTACACATGCATGTATAATGTATTTTTCTCTATTTCTGTACGTTTTTTGTATGCTTACATTTCTGTATGGATTCCTGTAATTTTCTAATACATATATTTTTATGTATGACGTACATCTGTCTGTCCGTCCGTCCATGAATTGGTAGAATGTACATGGACAATTGTGCATGTACATGTATATACGATGCATGTACGCTATCACATTAAGCGTAATCACACTTCTAGATTAATAATTACTCTGGACAGTAAATAGAAGCGCTTCATGTATATGATAGCTCGGGTTTCCATTCCGACAGACTTAAAACCTCCCTGCCAGTGTCATTCCCCCATAAACACCACGCGCTCTATCACTCAACTAATCCCCGTGTTTAATCAAAACCACAAAAACGCCAATATTACGGTGGATATAAGATGGCAATCACAAGCTACAGATGGTTTCCATTTCCGGGTTGGTGCTTATTTCAATTTTACGGAAAATTCGACCAGGTAAGTCTGCCATGCTTTAGTGTCAGATTCCAATGAGATATAAATACAAGGAAGCAGATACCGGGCGTAGCCCTCCCTGCTTAACAGGTGCTGAAGCTTCCGTCTGGCCAGACTCGACCATCCCTCGCCACCGTTCTCCGGATTTCGCAATACCACGTGTCTATTTGCATCCCTATTTACAAAAATTGCAAATAGGTACAGCCCATATATCTGGTTAAGAAATAAAAAATATTGAATTTGTTATCTTCGAGACCATAGAAAAAATATATACTTACCAATATTGAATATTATCACGCTGTTTTGTAATCCCCATGTGCCACTAATAGTATAAGACGTCTAAGTGCTACAAGTGTCAACTGACCACATGTGTCGTTTGACCACACGTCGCGAGCGTAACGCTGACCACAAACAGGTGGCTACAGCCACAAAAACCAAAATGACGTAACTCAACCACGAACCACAAGTAACTTCACGTCGCATCACATTTAAATTGACCACAAGTCAAAAATGTCTATGGTGACTAGAGTCGGAAGTACCACGACAACAGGTTCATCGACCACATTTGAATTGACCACTGAAATGATCACGTGTCAAAAAATGTCTTACGATGACCACAGATGGAAGTGTTTTAAGACGGAAGGTTCATCGTAGATATCTACAGGGCATCAGTGGAGCCCGACTGTCGTCACCATACAGCTTATATACCTTTAGTGCTGTAACCACGTCTCACTGCAAGTATCGGCTGCTGATGGCACGCCGCCTGATAATCACAACAGTGTAAACACACAATTTCCATACAGATTAGCAAGATTCGACGCCTGTCTCTGGTCAAACTGCGTAACACCTACCCGTGGATCACACACACTCAATGAACATCTGTCTCACACTGCTAGCCTCTTACGGCTTACAAGACGCTATTGATCCCTACTTATATCAAACGTACAAATGACGCTGCTGACGGCATCAATGACACTGCTTTTGAGGCGGAGCCAGAAGTGGAACCAGTCCCGCCCGCGTAAACAGTCAGACTCACGTTTAGGCAACAGTACATAGAAGCAAAGCACTGCGTGGTTCTTGTCACGTTTACTTCCTAATAACCTAACAAATCAAAAATGTTTCGAACTAGTTTTTTCGTGTGAAATCGTCATGGCGGTGACGTGGGTAGACGGTAAGTTAAACGGGAAGGTCTGCCTCTCTGTTGGACGTCAAATACCGCTTCTCCACAGCGTCCATGTAACTTGACTTAATATTTTAAATTATGAAATATAATGAATAATTTACCACAAGTTGTACCATTTTAAATTAGAATGTTGTCTTCTGGAAACATTCTCTTTCCTCATCATGAAAATCATTTGATTATGGTGAAGCCATACAAATTACTTCACGGTCAAAGTTGTTTCAAGGTCAATGTCAGAGGCCAACCGTCCTTAACCCTGTGATACAGGCTATAGGTAGCTATCAAGATGGCGTTATTCACACATGTCTCCAATTGGAAATTGTAGTTTAAAAAAAATCATGGTTTTGTAATGATCTTTTACAACGCTTTCGTTTAGAATTTATTCGTGTGACATTGCTAAATAAATACCGGAATGAATGGCATTTTTGTGTATTGTGCAGGGCAACCAACGTAACCGGAACCGGATGCCGTGAAGCGCGGTTGTAGACATGTGTCGTAATACCCCATAGTTACATGTCATCTCGACAAGTGCGTACAACCGATGTAGACATGATAAGTAATCATCTCACTGACAGTACTATACGGTTCCCGTGTTAGCTGATGGGGGCGTTATTAGCGCGCGCAAGGAGACGATAGTCGATTTTACCTTCACAACTGCAACGGGCCTAGAGTTTTTCCCCCATAAATCATCGAAATGGTGTTATTGACGAGCATCAATCGACAGGGAAGCTTCACTAACCAAGGACGAACGTCCTCCCCACATCTCCGCGGCGACTTCGACACCCTGTAAGGTCGATAGAGCTGGGAGAGACTAATTTAAACGCTTTTTATGCAAAAATCTATTTTTACGGTAAAATGCCGTGATGAATTTATTACATACTGAATGAATATTGGTTTTGACGGCTTTAGTGCGGTATAATTCATCGGAGAATAAACGAGAGAAGATCGTCGGCATTCTCAGAGACAAACACACTGGTACACAGCAAGGCGTACTCACGTTTTAATCGAAATGCGCCGTGAAACATGGACGATTGATTCCGGAAGACAGCCGTAGACACCATTTTTTCCCCCGATGACCGTTTTTGGTACAACATTCTTGCACTTATTTACCAAAATATCTAAAAAGTTAATCTGTTAATTAGTTCTATTTCTAACTCTGTATCTATAATGATTTTGGTTTAAAAAGTGAATAACTTCAAGAAAGACACAGCAAAAAATCATTACAGAACGGCAAAGAAATGATTATTAGCACTTCTTATCTGTGAGAATCTGGAATTCGCTCGAGAGTATGATATTCAAAGCATGCGAAATGGCGTCATCACCTAACGGTAATTACAAACTATATGTATTGTGTAGGACGGTGAAAAATAGGACGGGATAATTAGGCGTCAATAATAGAACGGATAAGTAGACGTTAATAATATGACGGATAAGTAGGCGGCAATAAAAGGACGGATTAGTATGCGTCAATAATAGGACGGATAAGTAGACGTCAATAATAGGAGGGACAAGTAGACGTCAATAATAGGAGGGATAAGTAGACGTCAATAATAGGAGGGACAAGTAGACGTCAATAATAGGAGGGATAAGTAGACGTCAATAATAGGAGGGATAAGTAGGCGTCAATAATAGGAGGGATAAGTAGGCGGCAATAATAGGACGGATAAATAGACGTTAATAATAGGACGGATTAGTATGCGTCAATAATAGGACGGATAAGGTAGACGTCAATAATAGGAGGGATAAGTAGGCGTCAATTATAGGAGGGATAAGTAGGCGTCAATTATAGGACGAATAATTAGGTGTCAATAATAGGAAAGATAAATAGGCGTCAATAAAAGGACAAACAATTGTGCGTCGATTAAAGGACAGTCAATAAAGTGTAAAATTTTGAATGGAAAATTAGATGTCGATTATAAGGCGGACAAATAGGCGTTGATTGTAAGACGTAGGTGTAGGCGTCGATTTTAGCACATACATGAAGGTATAGGCATCGGTTATAGGACGAAAATATAGGCATCGGTTATAGCACGAAAAAGCGTCGACATCAGGACGGACAAGTAGGCGTCCAATATAGGACGGACACTTACAGATGTCACTTACAGTACGGATTATTAGTTGTTAATTCTCCGAGGGACGATTGGGTGTAGATTATGACCTGCAGTTAGGGGTCGAATTTAGAACAATTTATCACCAAGAAAAACCTTAATGACGATGCCATATTTCGTTAAATCAGTGATTCGACGACTATATAACAAAGACGGACACTTATTCACGACACCAAAATCAACATGATGATTAAATCAAGAATAACGCTTATTCGATAGCAAGGACAATGCTGATTTGATGAAAATGAAACCAAGGACAACGATGGTTCGATGAGGGAACACAGCTGAAGAAAATGCTAGGTAGAGCGAAAAAAATGTATTTGAAGACTTCAAGACGATTCATTGAACAATGGCGATTCAATACTATGGAGACTAAGAATAACGTTGATTTCGTGACATTGATTGATTGACTGACTGATTGATTGATTGATTGATTGATTGACGAAAAGGCCAATGAGTATTTGATGGTACACTAAAACAGGTTACATTGATATCGATTTTGATAATGGCTCTAAGAGAAATGATAAAACCTATGATAAGACACATCGAGTACAAAGTGCAATCGAGCACATAGTCATGCGCCGTGGTTACAAGACAGTACACCTATCACTGTTCTTTTCAAAACCATTTACCAGAAGTGCAACTGAATATAAACCCACGCGCATGTCTATTACCTATTTGGTCATCATGTATGTTTTGACATGTACCTGGCTGACGTGAAGCGGTTTGGGAGGTACAACACGGATTTCCCCTCAGCTCAGTTCCCGGTGCTGTTAGATACGGTCTAACACTACAGATAAAATTCTTTTTCATATTATCTCTTCCAGATACAAACGCTTGCAATCATACAATCCTGAAAGGTCTATTTCTTTTCGTAATTTTCGTATTCGAATGTGGTTCTCATCCTGCTGCTAACACGCTAATAACAAGCTCGCATGAAGAAACGATTTTAGTGCCAGTATCTGTCACATGTTGGCTTGTCAAACACATTATTGGCCAGAAAACAGTCAGATCCGCGCCCGTAAAACACCATTGATATCCCCTCGCTCCAACTTCGTTCCCACCTCATGCGAGATATGGGGAAAATGTGTACCGTCTCCATTAATTGGCGCTATAAACTAGCTTGAAAATGCTTGTAAAAGTCGAGTACAGTTCGAGAGGAAGACATAAAGACAACCATTTCCTTCTTTAAAAATAAACGAAAAAGCTTCACTGAAAAGTTACTGAAAGGAGTAATTTAGTAGTTTTATCTTTGCCATCAGATATAGAGTTAATGCTAAGGAGCAAATGACGGTATACATCTTCGCTGATTAATTTAATGATTTCCCTATAAAAATCTGCGCGCGAATTTTTATGTCATTTCTGAACGAATTTGTGTCAAGAAGCCGCAATATGGTGGTCCAATAGCAAACTATCTTTGGAAGCTTCAGATCTAATTATCACTGATAAAAATGGCATGGCTCAATCAAAACAATATAACAACATTATTTGAAAGTCCTACTGAGGTTTCCTGTGGTGTATTAAAGAGATCACTAATGTGGCATGTGTTGTGTATCATAGAGATCACTAATGTGACGTGTATTGTGTATCATAGAGATCACTAATGTGACGTGTTTTGTGTATTATAGAGATCACTAATGTGACATGTGTTATGTATCATAGAGATCACTAATGTGACATGTGTTGTGTATTATAGAGATCAATAATGTGACATGTGTTGAGTATTATAGAGATCAATAATGTGACGTGTATTGTGTATTAAAGAGATAACTAATGTGGCGTGTATTGTGTATTATAGAGATCACTAATGTGACGTGTATTGTGTATCATAGAGATCACTAATGAGACGTGCATTGTGTATTATAGAGATCAATAATGGGACGTGTATTGTGTATTTATCAGAGAGATCACTAATGTGACGTGTATTGTGTATTATATCACTAATGTGACATGTGTTGTGTATTTAAGAGATCAATAATGTGACGTGTATTGTGTATTAAAGAGCTAACTAATGTGGCGTGTATTGTGTATCATAGAGATCACTAATGTGACGTGTATTGTGTATCAGAGAGATCACTAATGTGACGTGTATTGTGTATTATAGAGATCACTAATGTGACGTGTATTGTGGCAAGTGTTGTGTATTATAGAGATCACTAATGTGACAAGTGTTGTGTATCATAGAGATCACTTAGGTGACGTGTGTTGTGTATCATAGAGATCATCAATGTGACGTGTATTGTGTATTATAGAGATCACAAATGTGACGTGTATTGTGTATTAAAGAGATAACTAATGTGGCAAGTGTTGTGTATGACAGAGATCACTAATGTGACGTGTATTGTGTATCCTAGAGATTACGTATGTGACGTGTGTTGTGTATGATAGAGATCACTAAGGTTACGTGTATTTTGTATTATAGAGATCACTTATGTGACGTGTATTGTGTATCATAGAGATCACTAATGTGACGTGTGTTGTGTATTATAGAGATCAGCAATGTGACGTTTATTTTGTATCAAAGAGATCACTAATGTGACGTGTATTGTGTATCAGAGAGATCACTAATGTGACGTGTATTGTGTATCATAGAGATCACTAATGTGACGTGTATTGTGTATCATAGAGATCAATAATGTGACGAGTGTTGTGTATCATAGATATCACTTATGTGACGTGTTTTGTGTATTATAGATATCATTTATGTGACATGTGTTGTGTATTATAAAAATTATCAATATGTGACATGTGTTGTGCATTATAGAGATCGCGTATGTCACGAGTGTTGTGTATTTTAGTGATCTCTTATGTGACATGTGTTGTGTGTTATAGAGATCACTAATGTGACGCGTATTGTGTATCATAGAAAGCACTGATGTGACGTGTGTTGTGTGTTATAGCGATCACTAATGTGACAAGTATTGTGAAATATAGAGATCAATAATGGGACGTGTATTGTGTATCAGAGAGATCACTAATGTGACGTGTATTGTGTATCATAGAAATCACTGATGTGACGTGTGTTGTGTATCATAAATATCATTAATGTGACGTGTATTGTGTATTATAGAGATCAATAATGTGACAATTGTTGAATATTATATATATATCACTAATATGACGAGTGTTGTGAATTATAGAGATCACTAATGTGACGTGTATTGTGTATTATAGAGATCAGCAATGTGATGTGTATTGTTTATCATAGAGATCACTTATATGACGTGTATTGTGTATTATAGAGATCAGCAATGTGACGTGTATTGCGTATTATAGAGATCAATAATGGGACGTGTATTGTGTATCATAGAAATCACTGATGTGACGTGTGTTGTGTATCATAAAGATCAATAATGTGACAAGTGTTGAGTATTATATATATATATCACTAATATGACGAGTGTTGTGTATTATAGAGATCACTAATGTGACGTGTATTGTGTATTATAGAGATCAGCAATGTGATGTGTATTGTGTATCATAGAGATCACTTATATGACGTGTGTTGTGTATTATAGAGATCAGCAATGTGACGTGTATTGTGTATTATAGAGATCAGCAATGTGACGTGTATTGTGTATTATAGAGATCAATAATAGGACGTGTATTGTGTATCATAAAGATCACTAATGTGACGCGTATTGTGTATCATAGAGATCACTAATGTGACGTGTATTGTGTATTATAAACATCACTAATTTGATGTGTGTTGTGTATTATAGAGATCACTAATGTGACGTGTGTTGTGTATTATAAAGATCACTAATGTGAAGCGTATTGTGTATTATAGAGATGTATTATAGAGAACACGAATGTTACGTGAGTTGTGTATTATAGAGATCAGCAATGTGACGTGTGTTGTGTATTATAGAGATCAGCAATGTGACGTGTGTTGTGTATTATAGAGAACACGAATGTTACGTGTGTTGTGTATTATAGAGATCACTAATGTGTCGTGTATTGTGTATTATAAACATCACTAATGTGACGTGTGTTGTGGATTATAGAGATTACTAATCTGACGTGTATTGTGTCTTTTAAACATCACTAATGTGACGGGTATTGTGTATTATAGATATCACTAATGTTACGTGTATTTTGTATTATAGATATCACTAATGTTACGTGTATTGTGTTTCATAGAGATCACTAATGCGACGTGTGTTGTGTATATGTGACGTGTGTTGTGGATTATAGAGATTACTAATCTGACGTGTATTGTGTATGATAGAGATCACTAATGTGACGTGTATTGTGTATTATAGATATCACTTATGTGACAGGTGAATTATAGAGATTACTAATGTGACGTGTATTGTGTATTATAGATATCACTTATGTGACAGGTGGATTATAGAGATTACTAATGTGACGTGTATTGTGTATTATAGAGATCAATAATGTGACGTGTATTGTGTATCATAGAGATCACTAATGCGACGTGTGTTGTGTATTATACAGATCAGCAATGTGACGTGTATTGTGTATTATAGAGATCACTAATGTGACGTGTGTTGTGTATTATAGAGATCACTAATGTGACGTGTATTGTGTATCATAGAGATCACTAATGTAACGTGTGTTGTGTATTATAGAGATCAGCAATGTGACGTGTGTTGTGTATTATAAAGAACACGAATGTTACGTGTGTTGTGTATTATAGAGATCACTAATGTGACGTGTATTGTGTATTATAGATATCACTTATGTGACGAGTGAATTATAGAGATTACTAATGTGACGTGTATTGTGTATTATAGAGATCAATAATGTGACATGTATTGTGTATCATAGAGATCACTAATGTGACGTGTGTTGTGTATTATAGAGATCACTAATGTGACGTGTGTTCTGTATTATACACATCACTAATTTGACACGTGTTGTGTATTATAGAGATCACTAATGTGACGTGTATTGTCTAATGTGACGTGTATTGTGTATTAAAGAGATCACTAATGTGACGCGTATTGTGTATTATAGAGATCAATAATGGGACGTGTATTGTGTATCATAGAGATCACTAATGTGACGTGTATTCTGTATTATACACATCACTAATTTGACATGTGTTGTGTATTATAGAGATCACTAATGTGACGTGTGTTGTGTGTATTGTGTATCATAGAAATCACTGATGTGACGAGTGTTGTGTATTATAGAGATCACGAATGTGACGTGTATTGTGTATCATAGAGATCACTAATTTGACGTGTATTCTGTATTATACACATCACTAATTTGACACGTGTTGTGTATTATAGAGATCACTAATGTGACGTTTGTTGTGTATGATAGAGATCACTAATGTTACGTGTATTTTGTATCATAGAGATCACTTATGTGACGTGTATTGTGTATCATAGAGATCATTAATGTGACGTGTATTGTGTATTATAAACATCAGTAATGTGACGTGTTTTGTGTATTATAGAGATCACTAATGTGACGTGTATTGTGTATCATAGAGATCACTAATGTGACGTGTATTGTGTATTATAAACATCAGTAATGTGACGTGTGTTGTGTATTATAGAGATCACTAATGTGACGTTTGTTGTGTATGATAGAGATCACTAATGTTACGTGTATTTTGTATCATAGAGATCACTTAAGTGACGTGTATTGTGTATCATAGAGATCACTTATGTGACGTGTGTTGTGTATTATAGAGATCAGCAATGTGACGTGAATTGCGTATTATAGAGATCAATAATGTGTCGTGTGTTGTGTATAATAGAGATCATCCATGTGACATGTGTTGTGTATGATAGAGATCAGTGTATCATAGAGATCACTAATATGATGTGTGTTGTGTATTATAGAGATATCACTAATGTGACGTGTATTTTGTATCATAGAGATCACTAATGGGACGTGTATTGTGTATCATAGTAATGTTACGTGTATTTTGTATCATAGAGATAACTAATGTGGCATGTGTTGTATATTATAGAGATCACTAATGTTACGTGTATTTTGTATCATGGAGGTCACTTAAGTGACGTGTATTGTGTCTCCTAGAGATCACTTATGTGACGTGTATTGTGTATCATAGTAATGTTACGTGTATTTTGTATCATGGAGGTCACTTAAGTGACGTGTATTGTGTCTCCTAGAGATCACTTATGTGACGTGTATTGAGTATCATAGAGATCACTAATGTGACTTTTGTGGTGTATGATAGTGTCACTGATGTGACGTGTGTGGTGTATGATAGAGATCATCAATGGGACGCGTATTGTGTATCATAGAGATCAATAATGTGAGGAGTGTTGTGTATCATAGATATCACTTATGTGACGTGTGTTGTGTATTATACAGATCAGCAATGTGACGTGTATTTTGTATTATAGAGATCACTAATTGTATGATAAAGATCACTAATGTTACGTGTATTTTGTATCATAGAGATCACTAATTTGACGTGTGTGGTGGATGATAGTGTCACTAATGTGATGTGTGTGGTGTATGATAGTGTCGTATTGTGTATCATAGAGATCGCTAATGCGACGTGTGTTGTGTATTATACAGATCAGCAATGTGACGTGTATTGTGTATTAATATGACGTGTATTGTGTATTATAGTATTGTGTATTATAGAGATCCCTAATGTGGCGGGTATTGTGTATCATAGAGATCGCTAATGCGACGTGTGTTGTGTATTATACAGATCAGCAATGTGACGTGTATTGTGTACTAATGTGACGTGTATTGTGTTTGTTGTGTATGATAGAGATCACTAATGTCACGTGTATTTTGTATCATAGAGATCACTTAAGTGACATGTATTGTGTATCATAGAGATAACTAATGTGACGTGTATTGTGTCTTATAGAGATCAATAATGTGAGGAGTGTTGTGTATCATAGATATCACTGTGTATTATACAGATCAGCAATGTGACGTGTATTTTGTATCATAGAGATAACTAATGTGGCATGTGTTGTGCATTATAGAGATCACGTATGTCACGAGTGTTGTGTATGTATTTTAGTGATCTCTTATGTGACATATGTTGTGTGTTATAGAGATCAGCAATGTGACGCGTATTTTGTATCATAGAGATCTCTTAAGTGACGTGTATTGTGTCTCCTAGAGATCACTTATGTGACGTGTATTGTGTATTTTAGAGATCAATAATGTGACGTGCGTTGTTTATTATAGAGATCAATAATGTGTCGTGTGTTGTGTATAATAGAGATCATCAATGTGACATTTGTTGTGTATGATAGAGATCATCTATGGGACGTGTATTGTGTATCATAAAGATCACTAATGTGACGAGTATTGTGTATTATAGAGATCCCTAATGTGGCGGGTATTGTGTATCATAGAGATCAATAATGTGAGGAGTGTTGTGTATCATAGATATCACTTATGTGAAATGTGTTGTGTGTTATAGAGATGTGTATTATAGAGATCAGCAAGGTGACGTGTATTTTGTATCATAGAGATAACTAATGTGACGTGTATTGTGTTTGTTGTGTATGATAGAGATCACTAATGTTATGTGTATTTTGTATCATAGGGATCACTTATGTGACGTGTATTGTGTATCATAAAGATCACTAATGTGACGTGTGTTGTGTATAATAATGTGTTGTGTGTTATAGAGATCATGTATCATAGAGATCACTAATTTGACGTGTGTGGTGGATGATAGTGTCACTAATGTGACCTGTGTGGTGTATTATAGAGATCACTAAGGTGACGTGTGTTGTTTATGATAGTGTCACTAATGTGATGTGTGTGGTGTATGATAGTGTATGATAGTGTCACTAATGCGACGTGTATTGTGTATTATAGATATCACTTATGTGACGTGTGTTGTGTATTATAGAGATATCACTAATGTGACGTGTGTGTTGTATGATAGTGTCACTAATGTGATGTGTGTGGTGTATGATAGTGTCGTATTGTGTATCATAGAGATCCCTAATGTGACGTGGATTGTGTATTATAGAGATCACTTATGTGACATGTGTTGTTCTTATAGAGATCACGAATGTGACTTGTATTGTGTATCATAGAGATCACGTGTATTGTGTATTATAGAGATCACACTTATGTTACGTGTATTTTGTATCATAGAGATACACAATACACGTCACTTAAGTGATCTCTATAATACACAACACACGCCAAATTAGTGATGTTTATAATACACAATACACGACACATTAGTGATCTCTATAATAAACCACACACGTCACATTAGTGCTCTCTATAATACACAACACCCGTCACATTACTGATGTTTATAATACACAATCACAATACACGTCACATTAGTGAATCTCTATAATACACAATACACGTTACATTCTATAATACACAATACACGTGATCTCTATGATACACAATCCACGTCACATTAGTGATCTCTTTAATACACAATACACGTCCCATTGATGATCTCTATCATGACATGTGTTGTGTGTTATAGAATCACTTATGTGACGTGTATTGAGTATCATAGAGATCACTAATGCGACGTGTGTTGTGTATTATACAGATCAGCAATGTGACGTGTATTTTGTATCATCGAGATCACTAATGTGACGTGTCTTGTGTATTATAGCGATCACTAATGTGACGTGTATCGTGTATTATAGAGATCAATAATATTGTGTATTATAGAGATCACACTTATGTTACGTGTATTTTGTATCATGGAGGTCACTTAAGTGACGTGTATTGTGTATCTCTATGATACAAAATACACATAACATTAGTGATCTCTATCATACACAACAAATGTCACATTGATGATCTCTATTATACACAACACTCGTCAAAATGATGATCTCTATAATAAACAATACACGTAACAGTCGTGATCTCTATGATACACAATACCCGCCACATTAGGGATCTCTATAATACACAATACATATCACACTAGTAATCTCTATCATACACAACACACGTCACATTCGTGTTCTCTATAATACACGAATGTTACGTGTGTTGTGTATTATAGAGATATCACTAATGTGACGTGTGTGGTGTAATATAGAGATCACTAATGTGACAAGTGTTGTGTATCATAGAGATCACTATGTGACGTGTATTGTGTATTATTATGATAGAGATCATCAATGGGACGCGTATTGTGTATCATAGAGATCAATAATGTGACGAGGGTTGTGTATCATAGATATCACTGTGTATTATACAGATCAGCAATGTGACGTGTATTGTGTACTAATGTGACGTGTATTGTGTATTATAGAGATCACTAATGTGACGTGTGTTGTGTATAATAGAGATCATCAATGTGACATGTGTTGTGTATGATAGAGATCATCAATGGGACGTGTATTGTGTATCATAGAGATCACTAATGTGACGTGTGTTGTGTATTATAGAGATCAGCAATGTGACGGGTATTTTGTATCATAGAGATCACTAATGTGACGCGTATTGTGTATTATAGATATCACTTATGTGACGAGTGAATTATAGAGATTACGTATGTCACGAATGTTGTGTATTTTAGTGATCTCTTATGTGACATGTGTTGTGTGTTATAGAGATCACGAATGTGACGTGTATTGTGTATTATAGAGATCACTTATGTGACAAGTGTTGTGTATTATAAAGATCACTAATGTGACGTGTGTTGTGCATTATAGAAATCATCAATGTGACATGTGTTGTGTGTTATAGAGATCACTAATGTGGCGTGTATTGTGTATTATAGGGATCACTTATGTGACAAGTGTTGTGTATTATAGACATCACTAATGTGACGTGTATTGTGTATTATAGAGAACACGAATGTGACGTGTGTTGTGTATGATAGAGATTACTAGTGTGATATGTATTGTGTATTATAGAGATCACTAATGGGACGTGTATTGTGTATCATAGAAATCACTGATGTGACGTGTGTTGTGTATCATAAAGATCATTAATGTGACGTGTATTGTGTCTTATAGAGATCAATAATGTGACGTGTGTTGTTTATTATAGAGATCAATAATGTGACGAGTGTTGTGTATTATATATATATATCACTAATGTGGCGTGTGTTGTGTATTATAGATATCACTAATATGACGGGTGTTGTGTACTATATATATCACTAATGTGACGTGTGGAGTGTATAATAGATATCACTAATGTGACGTGTATTGAGTGTTATAGATATCATCAATGTGACGTGTATTGTGTATTATAGAGATCAATAATGTGACGAGTGTTGTGTATTATATAAATATAACTTATGTGACGAGTGAATTATACAGATTACTAATGCGACGTGTATTGTGTATTATAGAGATCAATATGTGACGTGTGTTGTGTATTATAGAGATCATCAATGTGACGTGTATTGTGTATTATAGAGATCAATAATGGGACGTGTATTGTGTATTATAGAAATCACTTATGTGATGTGTATTGTGTATTATAGGGATCACTAATGGGACGTGTATTGTGTATCATAGAAATCACTGATGTGGCGAGTGTTGTGTATTATAGAGATCTCTAATGTGACATGTGTGGTGTATGATAGATATTACTAATGTGACGTGTGTGGTGTGTATTGTGTATTATAGAAATAACTTATGTGATGTGTATTGTGTATTATAGAGAACACGAATGTGACGTGTGTTGTGTATTATAGAGATCACTAATGTGACATGTGTGGTGTATGATAGAGATTACTAATGTGACGTGTGTGGTGTATTATAGAGATCACTAATGTGACGTGTATGGTGTATTATAGAGATTATGAATGTGACGTGTATTGTGTATAATAGAGATCACTAATGTGACATGTGTTGTGTATTATAGAGATCAGCAATGTGACGTGTATTGTGTATCATAGAGATCACTAATGTGACGTGTATGGTGTATTATAGAGATTATGAATGTGACGTGTATTGTGTATTATAGAGATCAATAATGTGACGAGTTTTGTGTATCATAGATATCACTTGTGTGACGTGTTTTGTATATTATAAAAATTATCAATATGTGACGTGTGTTGTGTATTATAGAGATCATCAATGTGACGTGTATTGTGTATTATAGAGATTACTAGTGTGATGTGTATTGTGTATTATAGAGATCACTAATGGGACGTGTATTGTGTATCATAGAAATCACTGATGTGACGAGTCTTGTGTATTATAGAGATCACGAATGTGACGTGTGTGGTGTATGATAGTGTCCCTAATGTGACGTGTGTGGTGTATAGAGATCAATAATGTGACGAGTGTTGTGTATTATATATATATATCACTTTTGTGACGAGTGAATTATAGAGATTACTAATCTGACGTGTATTGTGTATTATAGAGAACACGAATGTGACGTGTGTTGTGCATTATAGAGATCACGTATGTCACGAGTGTTGTGTAACTAATGTGACGTGTGTGGTGTATTAGAGATCACTAATGTGACGTGTATGGTGTATTATAGAGATTATGAATGTGACGTGTATTGTGTATAATAGAGATCACTAATGTGACATGTGTTGTGTATTATAGAGATCAGCAATGTGACGTGTATTGTGTATCATAAAGATCACTAATGTGACGTGTATTGTGTATCATAAAGATCACTAATGTGACGAGTATTGTGTATTATAGAGATCACTAATGTGACATGTGTTGTGCATTATAGAGATCACGTATGTCACGAGTGTTGTGTATGTATTTTAGTGATCTCTTATGTGACATATGTTGTGTGTTATAGAGATCACTAATGTGACGTGTGTGGATGTGACGTGTATTGTGTATTATAGAGATCAATAATGTGACGTGTATTGTGTATTATATATATATCACTTATGTGACGAGATAGAGATCATCAATGTGACGTGTATTGTGTATTATAGAGATTGTGTATGTATTTTAGTGATCTCTTATGTGGCATATGTTGTGTGTTATAGAGATCACTAAATTGTGTATTATAGAGATTACTAGTGTAATGTGTATTGTGTATTATAGAGATCACTAATGTGACATGTGTTGTGCATTATAGAGATCACGTATGTCACGAGTGTTGTGTAACTAATGTGACGTGTGTGGTGTATTATAGAGATCACTAATGGGACGTATTGTGTATCATAGAGATCACTAATGTGACGTTTATTGTGTATTATAGAGATCAATAATGTGACGGTGTATTATAGAGATCACTAATGTGACATGTGTTGTGCATTATAGAGATCACGTATGTCACGAGTGTTGTGTATGTATTTTAGTGATCTCTTATGTGGCATATGTTGTGTGTTATAGAGATCACTAATGGGACGTGTATTGTGTATCATAGAGATCACTGATGTGACGTGTATTGTGTATCATAGAGATCACTGATGTGACGTGTATTGTGTATCATAGAGATCACTGATGTGACGTGTATTGTGTATCATAGAGATCACTAATGTGACGTTTATTGTGTATTATAGAGATCAATAATGGGACGTGTATTGTGTATTATAGAGATTGTGTATGTATTTTAGTGATCTCTTATGTGGCATATGTTGTGTGTTATAGAGATCACTAATGTGACGTGTGTTGTGTATGATAGTGTCACTAATGTGACGTGTATTGTGTATTATAGAGATCACGAATGTGACGTGTATTGTGTATTATAGAGATCACTAATGTGACGTGTATTGTGTATTATATATATATATCACTTATGTGACGAGTGAATTATAGAGATTACTAATGTGACGTGTATTGTGTATTATAGAGATCACTAATGGGACGTGTATTGTGTATTATAGAGATCACTTATGTGACGTGTGTTGTGTATTATAGAGATCACTAATGTGACGTGCATTGTGTATTATAGAGAACACGAATGTGACGTATGTTGTGTATGATAGAGATTACTAGTGTGATGTGTATTGTGTATGATAGAGATTACTAATGTGACGTGTATTGTGTATTATAGAGATCACTAATGTGACGTGTACGGTGTATTAAAGAGATTACGAATGTGACGTGTATTGTGTATTATAGAGATCACTAATGTGACGTGTATGGTGTATGATAGTGTCACTAATGTGACGTGTGTTGTGTAATATAGAGATCACTAATGTGACGTGTGTGGTGTACGATAGTGTCACTAATGTGACGTGTGTGGTGTATGATAGTGTCACTAATGTGACGTGTGTGGTGTACGATAGTGTCACTAATGTGACGTGTATTGTGTAATATAGAGATCACTAATGTGACGTGTGTGGTGTATGATAGTGTCACTAATGTGTGGTGTGTGGTGTACGATAGTGTCACTAATGTGTCCGTTTGATTGTATCATAGAGATCACTAATATGATGTGTGTTGTGTATTATAGAGATCAGCAATGTGACGTGTGTGGTGTATGATAGTGTCACTAATGTGACGTGTGTGGTGTATGATAGTGTCACTAATGTGACGTGTGTGGTGTATGATAGTGTCACTAATGTGACGTGTGTGGTGTATGATAGTGTCACTAATGTGACGTGTGTGGTGTATGATAGTGTCACTAATGTGACGTGTGTGGTGTATGATAGTGTCACTAATGTGACGTGTGTGGTGTATGATAGTGTCACTAATGTGACGTGTGTGGTGTATGATAGTGTCACTAATGTGACGTGTGTGGTGTATGATAGTGTCACTAATGTGACGTGTGTGGTGTATGATAGTGTCACTAATGTGACGTGTGTGGTGTATGATAGTGTCACTAATGTGACGTGTGTGGTGTATGATAGTGTCACTAATGTGACGTGTGTGGTGTATGATAGTGTCACTAATGTGACGTGTGTGGTGTATGATAGTGTCACTAATGTGACGTGTGTGGTGTATGATAGTGTCACTAATGTGACGTGTGTGGTGTATGATAGTGTCACTAATGTGACGTGTGTGGTGTATGATAGTGTCACTAATGTGACGTGTGTGGTGTATGATAGTGTCACTAATGTGACGTGTGTGGTGTATGATAGTGTCACTAATGTGACGTGTGTGGTGTATGATAGTGTCACTAATGTGACGTGTGTGGTGTATGATAGTGTCACTAATGTGACGTGTGTGGTGTATGATAGTGTCACTAATGTGACGTGTGTGGTGTATGATAGTGTCACTAATGTGACGTGTGTGGTGTATGATAGTGTCACTAATGTGACGTGTGTGGTGTATGATAGTGTCACTAATGTGACGTGTGTGGTGTATGATAGTGTCACTAATGTGACGTGTGTGGTGTATGATAGTGTCACTAATGTGACGTGTGTGGTGTATGATAGTGTCACTAATGTGACGTGTGTGGTGTATGATAGTGTCACTAATGTGACGTGTGTGGTGTATGATAGTGTCACTAATGTGACGTGTGTGGTGTATGATAGTGTCACTAATGTGACGTGTGTGGTGTATGATAGTGTCACTAATGTGACGTGTGTGGTGTATGATAGTGTCACTAATGTGACGTGTGTGGTGTATGATAGTGTCACTAATGTGACGTGTGTGGTGTATGATAGTGTCACTAATGTGACGTGTGTGGTGTATGATAGTGTCACTAATGTGACGTGTGTGGTGTATGATAGTGTCACTAATGTGACGTGTGTGGTGTATGATAGTGTCACTAATGTGACGTGTGTGGTGTATGATAGTGTCACTAATGTGACGTGTGTGGTGTATGATAGTGTCACTAATGTGACGTGTGTGGTGTATGATAGTGTCACTAATGTGACGTGTGTGGTGTATGATAGTGTCACTAATGTGACGTGTGTGGTGTATGATAGTGTCACTAATGTGACGTGTGTGGTGTATGATAGTGTCACTAATGTGACGTGTGTGGTGTATGATAGTGTCACTAATGTGACGTGTGTGGTGTATGATAGTGTCACTAATGTGACGTGTGTGGTGTATGATAGTGTCACTAATGTGACGTGTGTGGTGTATGATAGTGTCACTAATGTGACGTGTGTGGTGTATGATAGTGTCACTAATGTGACGTGTGTGGTGTATGATAGTGTCACTAATGTGACGTGTGTGGTGTATGATAGTGTCACTAATGTGACGTGTGTGGTGTATGATAGTGTCACTAATGTGACGTGTGTGGTGTATGATAGTGTCACTAATGTGACGTGTGTGGTGTATGATAGTGTCACTAATGTGACGTGTGTGGTGTATGATAGTGTCACTAATGTGACGTGTGTGGTGTATGATAGTGTCACTAATGTGACGTGTGTGGTGTATGATAGTGTCACTAATGTGACGTGTGTGGTGTATGATAGTGTCACTAATGTGACGTGTGTGGTGTATGATAGTGTCACTAATGTGACGTGTGTGGTGTATGATAGTGTCACTAATGTGACGTGTGTGGTGTATGATAGTGTCACTAATGTGACGTGTGTGGTGTATGATAGTGTCACTAATGTGACGTGTGTGGTGTATGATAGTGTCACTAATGTGACGTGTGTGGTGTATGATAGTGTCACTAATGTGACGTGTGTGGTGTATGATAGTGTCACTAATGTGACGTGTGTGGTGTATGATAGTGTCACTAATGTGACGTGTGTGGTGTATGATAGTGTCACTAATGTGACGTGTGTGGTGTATGATAGTGTCACTAATGTGACGTGTGTGGTGTATGATAGTGTCACTAATGTGACGTGTGTGGTGTATGATAGTGTCACTAATGTGACGTGTGTGGTGTATGATAGTGTCACTAATGTGACGTGTGTGGTGTATGATAGTGTCACTAATGTGACGTGTGTGGTGTATGATAGTGTCACTAATGTGACGTGTGTGGTGTATGATAGTGTCACTAATGTGACGTGTGTGGTGTATGATAGTGTCACTAATGTGACGTGTGTGGTGTATGATAGTGTCACTAATGTGACGTGTGTGGTGTATGATAGTGTCACTAATGTGACGTGTGTGGTGTATGATAGTGTCACTAATGTGACGTGTGTGGTGTATGATAGTGTCACTAATGTGACGTGTGTGGTGTATGATAGTGTCACTAATGTGACGTGTGTGGTGTATGATAGTGTCACTAATGTGACGTGTGTGGTGTATGATAGTGTCACTAATGTGACGTGTGTGGTGTATGATAGTGTCACTAATGTGACGTGTGTGGTGTATGATAGTGTCACTAATGTGACGTGTGTGGTGTATGATAGTGTCACTAATGTGACGTGTGTGGTGTATGATAGTGTCACTAATGTGACGTGTGTGGTGTATGATAGTGTCACTAATGTGACGTGTGTGGTGTATGATAGTGTCACTAATGTGACGTGTGTGGTGTATGATAGTGTCACTAATGTGACGTGTGTGGTGTATGATAGTGTCACTAATGTGACGTGTGTGGTGTATGATAGTGTCACTAATGTGACGTGTGTGGTGTATGATAGTGTCACTAATGTGACGTGTGTGGTGTATGATAGTGTCACTAATGTGACGTGTGTGGTGTATGATAGTGTCACTAATGTGACGTGTGTGGTGTATGATAGTGTCACTAATGTGACGTGTGTGGTGTATGATAGTGTCACTAATGTGACGTGTGTGGTGTATGATAGTGTCACTAATGTGACGTGTGTGGTGTATGATAGTGTCACTAATGTGACGTGTGTTGTGTATTATAGAGATCACTAATGTGACGTGTGTTGTGTATCATAGAGATCAGCAATGTGACGTGTGTGGTGTATCATAGAGATCACTAATGTGACGTGTGTGGTGTATCATAGAGATCAGCAATGTGACGTGTGTGGTGTATCATAGAGATCACTAATGTGACGTGTGTGGTGTATCATAGAGATCACTAATGTGACGTGTGTGGTGTATCATAGAGATCACTAATGTGACGTGTGTGGTGTATCATAGAGATCACTAATGTGACGTGTGTGGTGTATCATAGAGATCACTAATGTGACGTGTGTGGTGTATCATAGAGATCACTAATGTGACGTGTGTGGTGTATCATAGAGATCACTAATGTGACGTGTGTGGTGTATCATAGAGATCACTAATGTGACGTGTGTGGTGTATCATAGAGATCACTAATGTGACGTGTGTGGTGTATCATAGTGTCCCCAAAATGGCACACAGTGTGATCCTGGAAAAGGCTTGGGTAAGAGTGTATTTCTTTTAGAATATCAAGGTTTTGTAGTTGTAGGGTCGACTGTGACAGAATTTCGTTATGCTCAATGTCCGGATTAAACAATCTGTGTAAAAACAAACCTTGCTTGTATACGTTAACCATATACCGCGGTAATACATAGCGATAGTAACAGCTTCTATACTAAGACCATATGCAATCGCTCTTTCTCGAATAAATCAAATCAAAATATAAACGGTGTCACGCTGATGAAAATATTGAAACACTAGCAATTTCAAAAGAAATGTCAACACGTTATGTGTGTATATAAAATGGGCATCATAAATTACACCGAGAAGGTGTGCTTGATATACCTTCCTGTTAGAAGCATAAACAAAATCGCACATACTCCCTCCGAAATGATGAGTCTAAGAGTCAAGGTTCGACATTCAGTATGAGATTAGGACCGCTTAAATCACGTCGGAAACGATTTATTCTATCATCCAACTAATGGATGATGTCAAAATCATGATAACATGTTCATAAATCTCGTAGGACTTGCATGGTTTATGGATGCACGATACGTGTTACTGCAGAATATGCAAAACAATTGCTTTATTTTATTGATTGATTTACTTATGCTTTGTGTCTTCGCAACAGTTCATGTCTTGTTACTACTTTCTAGAGTGTCAACAATATAGCTATACGTCAATTTTATGAAAGAAAAAAAAAATTGCTTCTTCACTTACATCGTTGAAATATGCAAATTACAATGATTTTTGGAAATGAAAACCTGTCGGCTGACGCTAAATTCGCCCCCGTCTCTAGAATATTATATAGATATTTAATTATTCAGTAGAAAAGAAAATTAACTCTAATAATTTTGATCACTTGGATGTCTGATTAAACTAGGGGGAGATAAGCTAGCAGAAAAAATTGTAGTTGAAAAATTCTTCATAAACAATTGGGGGCTGGTAGCCAGTCTAGGCTGACACTAACATAGTTTTATCACATAATCAGCCTGTTATCCAGTGAATTCGCCCGTGTAATAGCGTTTTTCATTGGCTGTGCTAGTCAGAAATCAATTGTGACGTCATAATATGGACACTGACTTGACGTCATAAATTGTGAATGGCGCAACAAAATGGCTGTCTCCGTTTGATTAAGCCCTCTAAATTTTGGATTTAAAACCTTTAAAAATATAAGTTTTCTGAGTTATGTGATTAAAAGTATCTTAAATTTGTTTTCGTTTCATGTGAGCTTTTATGAAACTCGTCTCGAAGTTTTAATTTTTGTTTGCCAAGGCACGCTAAAATAAAAACTCCGAAGTCTCGTTTCATAAAATCTCATATGAAATGAAAACTCATTTAAGATCCTATATATGTTTAGACCTGTTCAGAACCACCACTTTGCGATGTCCAGTATAGAAGGTTTTGAAATATTTTATAATAATTAGAAACACTATTTTTTTGTTCTGCCTGGTAATATCATTTATGTGGGTTTTTTTTATCTTTCTTGCTATAACTTGTTCTTATATATAATTGTATTCGAGAAAGCGGCGTTAATAATTTGATAGAACTGTTACCTATCATCTGCACAATTGTTTGGGCAATGATAATGTTAAAACAGAAAGAAAATTAGCAAAGGTCATATTATGATGATGACGACGACGAAAAAAAGTCGACAATGTGGACGTGAACGACGATGGCGCCGACGAGGAAGAGGAGGATGGCGCCGACGAGGATGAGGGGGACGCCTATGAGGATAGGACAAAGGAGATTAGTGAGGATTATGACGACAATTACGATGAAGATGAAAGGTACTCACCAATTTACCCCCCACCTTCGTCTGTGAGATGTTATTCTTCAGTGAGTGACACCGGTATGTGATGTGTATCGCGAGCGATGGGTGAGTGATGGGCGTGCTCGGTTCGCTGTATAACCTCCAGTCTCCCCGTCTCCACCGTACGGTCTCCCCGTCTCCGCCGTACCGAGTAGCCCCTCTCCGCCACAGAGTGTTCGATTGACGACATTCTCAGCATCAGATTGGTTCACATAGATAGCATAAGATAACACATCTCTCTAGAGTAGGAGTCCGAGCGAGCATGCATCTCAGCACGTGCTCACTTTCTCTAGATATCGCTGGTTTTATAGGTACTTTATTATTTTTGGAGAAATATTTTACAGTCCAAATTTTATGACCAGTCTTAACACATTAGCATTTAATCGTATTTCTTACCTAGAATTAACCCACTGGGATTTCATTCTCAAATTAGCCTTCCTTTTCACACGAGGAGCAAGTCTTCAAGTACAGGATTGCACTGAGCGTTCTTCATAGTGAAAATTGAAATTAAGCCAAATATTTCAATTGTACACTCGAATTACTACATAACATCGTACATTCTCACCATGGTGTCCTATAATCAATTATTACCATTTCATGCAAAACTTTACGAGCGTTCACATACATGTTTGTAATGTTTGAAATTGGAAGTTTTGATAGCATCGCATGTGAAGTGCTTACCGCATAATACCAAATGAACATTGTTTCCGTTGCACAGTACGTATTCCGTCTCTTATGAGCAGGAATTGATTGTTACGTCATTTGTTTGTGAGAGTAACGTCATCAGTTTTTGAGAAAACGACGTAATTTTCTCACACAAACCAATGACGTAACAATCAATACCTGCTCACAAGAGAAGATAACTCTGTAATACGTATAGACGGAATAGCCACGTTCTAATCCGGTTATCCCGTTATCCGGCTTATGTTTTCTTGGGAAAGGTGCATCCTTTTCTCTAAAAAAAGGGGCCTCGTAAACTAAAGTCCATCTTCGTCAGCTATTCCGTCTTTGTGTATTGCAGAGTTATCTGCACTTGTGAGCAGGGATTGATTGTTACGTCATTTGTTTGTGAGAGTAACGTCATCAATTTTTGAGAAAATGACGCAATTTTCTCACACAAACCAATGACGTAACAATCAATACCTGCTCACAAGAGAAGATAACTCTGCAATACTCAAAGACGGAATAGGATCAGCTGTGATTTTAAGCCGAGGCGCGAGTGTTACGGTAACTATTATATATATATTACATGAATAACACACATTGAATGTCTATTGCTATATTCAGTACTGTTGAAATATTGAACGTATTCATTTCAAATGTGTGTGCGAACATAAAAGGTTTACTTTATGCAAAAATGTACTTTTAGTTTCTTTAAAATAAACACTGTTACTCCAGTCGCTGAAACAATACAATGCACTAAGGTCTAAGCATTAAGGTAATGGCTGAACAAAAAACATCACCAAACATCTTTAAAGATAAGCATTTTAACGTACTACTTCTAAGTACAAATGACATCGCAAACGCATGACTTCCGGAAATGTTTGACTTGGTAAGTGAAAGAATTTCGGGAATATTAGACTTCGTGACTACATGACCTCTGAATACATTGAACCCCTTTAATGAATACATTCTGTCCGAGGAGTATCATGGGTCTCGTTAATGAATGACTTCCGGGTAAAATGGACTTCGTCAATGAAGACGTCCGGGTATAAGAAAAACTCGTTAATGAATGAATTCCGGGTACATTGGACTTCAATAATGAAGACTTCCGGATATAAGAAAACCTCATTAATAAATGGCTTCCAGAGACATTGGACTTCAATAATGAAGACTTCCGGGTATAAGGAAAGCTCGTTAATGAATTACTTCCGGATACAAAATGAATATGGACTTCGTTTATGAAGACTTCCGGGTATAAGGAAACCTCTATATGAAAGACTGCCGGGTACAATTGGACTCCGTTAATGAAGACTTCCGGTATGAGGAAACCACGTTAATTAATGAGTTCCGGGTACAATGAATATTTTTTATTTTTAATCGCTTCTGGAAATATTGGACCTCTGAAAATAGAAAAACATTTTTGCAGAAGATCTCGTAAATGTGTAATTTCCAGTAACATTTGCTTCTTTAATGAATGCTTTCTTGGTGCATTGGGCCTCTTTAATAAACGGATATTTGAAGCTCGTGAATGAAAGACTTCCGGATAAATTGGACTTTGGTAAAGGATAACTTCCGGGTAAAAAGAAATCTCGTTAATTGATGACTTCCGAGAACAACGCATCTTTTAATGAAACTATCAGGAGTATTGGAACATTTCCAAAGCATTGGGTCTCGTTAATGAATTCCTTCCAGGTCCAAGGTTTCATTGAAACTCTTTAGTGGATCACGTCCATATACAATGAGCCTTGTCAATTAATTACATTCGGTAACATAGTTCTTAATCATGATTAACGTCTTTAAAACATTGGACCTTGTTTATTAATGACTTCCAGGCACACCGGACCTTGTTAATGATTTCCGGTTACATTAGACATCGATTTTCCTTCAATGAATTCCAAGTATATATAACATCTTGGATTTCGGTTTCAAGTAACATCGTTAATTAATTACTTCCGGGTACATCGGTCCTCGTTAATGAATGGCTAACAGATACATATAGGACCTCCTTAATTAATTACTTCCGGTGCGTGACATTAGACCACATTAACCGTAACCTATAACGTTGCAATAGAACGATCCAGTATATTGGTGTCTCTCTAGTACAACATGAATGCCTACGCTTATGGTTTCCTTTCATAAAGTAAAACATTTAGACCTCGTTCATGGCTTTAGGGTAATTGTCCATACAATTGAGACTAGAAGGGACAAGGATTGCATCGTGAGCCGGAATCTTCCCCGGGAGACGATCGCCTACATTACCCATCCCAAAATTACATTGGGCGGAACTTGCCAGCACAATTTTTCTATTTAAACCCCTATTGCGATTTTAAGACATTTTCACAATATCACTGGAAGTGATGAAATTGAAGTCAAGAAGGTAACAAAAAGACACTTATTTCCGGAAAGTTTAACGCGTGTACCGAGCCGCCAATGTCTGGCGCGCCTGTATCATTACAGATCCTGCCAATGAATGCATTACAACACATTAGCAAAGCATGTCAAGTATTGTTTCTGTTAGACACACCTCATTTGCTTGATATCTACCATGTCTCAGTTAAATAGACCTCTCTAGCTTAACAACAGTCTAGGCGTATTTAGAATTTCTGAATTTTTATTTTCACTTTCGTTAAAATATAAAATGCAAAATATATGTTCCTTGGACTTAAAATGATTGACATGTGATATTATATAAAAAAAGTCAATTTTAGCAATATTTAAGAAAATAAATAATTTTGATGATTTTTTTTTTATGTATTAAAGGCTTATTAATCCCAAAGCTCGACACAGTGGGGTGTAGATATGTCATCAACAATAATCTCTCGACACTTAATTCATATGTTAAATCTACATGCGCTACATATGATAACCTACACATTAGCCCCACATTTAGAGGCGTATCAGACACGGACAATATTACACCCACTTGTGATTTTTATAATCACCTTATCAAGAGGACTATTGTATACACAACTAAGAAAGATTAAATTAAAATCAGATTACTTTTTGGATTTGTTTTTTTAATTTAGACGAAAGCTCTTTCCTATCCGTTAGATTCCATGCATAAGCAATTTTCATATTCTATGTTTAATGTTCTTGAAACATATTCACCGAGTTTTTCAAAGAATTTGTTTCTATTAATAGTCTTAAAACAGCAATTAAGCCCTTTTCACGATCAAATGCGTACGTGTGTCCTTGATAAGACCCATTTTTATTCGCGTATCACGTGGTGTTTTTCGATAATAAGATCAGAACTCAGTTGTTGAAACATTGGAAACTTTTATTTCGACTTCTATATTCCACAACAGCTGTATTGTCGCATGAAGTTCTCGTTATTTTCCTGTATTTGAAATGCTCCTTAAACCCGGCAACCTTCGTTGTCGGCGATACGGGGGAAAACCCCGCCGTATAGGCGGTCCTCGGTGTATGTTTAGAAAGTACGAACTAGGTACAACAATCGACATACTGATGATCAGTTGGGTGAAAAAAAGTTATACGATCCAATTACAGACTTTATCACCTCCTTAGCATCAGTTCCTGGCGAAGAAGAGTCGTCAAATTCGAGAGATAAATGATCTGATCAGGGTGTGGTTCCGGACTAATTGACGGTTAGATGACGTCATTGACGGATGGTACTTACCATTAACATGTAGCACGGTTGCCGAGAAAAAGTCCGTATTCAAATAAAAGCACGCTTTCAGACATATATTTAAAACGAAATTAACTGCGTTCCTTCAGATGTTTTCAACAGAAAAAAAATGTCAATGACCGTTGGTTGAATCCAGCAAACGTCAAGAGGGGTCAAACTGGACAACGCAAACGGAGGTGTAGGGGTATATAGGAATCCCCATGAACGTCCGTCTGTCCGTGATCATTGTAAGTGCAATTCCTCTTATTTGGCACAGTGAAAGTACATCGTATGTTCGTGTGCATGAAGAAAAGGAATTTCCGATGCAATTATTTTCCTTCAGTTTTAACCATTAAAACTTCAAATTTCTGCACCAGAAATATTGTAAGTGCAACTTCTCATTAATTGTTTGTTGGAGTTTTGGGTACTTGGCAGTCATGAAGAAAGGAATTGTGGTCTGAACATTTTTCATTGAGTAATGGCCAATTAATGTCTGCTCCAGAAACCTTGTAAGAGCAAGTGGGAGGTATATCTTGCTGAGGTCGTTAAGTTATTTGAAACATTGGTTTGGTTTAGTATTGATTAACGTCCTATCAACAGCTATATGGTCATACATAGGAGATTGCATTATATACGATCTTATCACTAATCAATGCATCCGGTCTCATCTCGATCACTTCCGCTAAGTTTACTAGCTTGATGTTAGATTATATATCTATTTGCCGTTAATCGTAGGGGAAACGCGCCTCTTTGTTTCCCCGAAAAAAATCATGTTTCACGAGAACAAAGCCCTGTGTCAGTCACCGGTCCCCCCCCCNAGCCTTTCGGCTAATCAGCATAAACATTACAATACATTTTACAAAATTGAGTGAGTGATACACAGCAATACAGACATATTATGGAGGATGGACAATATGTGTAATTATTCATTTGATCTCAGTTGTGAAGCAGAAATTAAAAATTTGGAAAGATTATTCAATTTCCTCTTACTTCTAACAGAAAGTAAATTAATTAATTTAAACATAGACGGTCTAATTCTGTAATATCTGTCAATGTATTGTGTTCTTATTTCGTTGTAAAATGGACAAACAAGAATAAAATGCAATTCGTCCTCTATATCGCCTAAATTACACTTTAAACAAAGTCTTTCATTACGAGGTATTCTCACATATCTGCCCCTTTCTATACGAAGGTCGTGTGAAGATAATCTAAATTTCGCAATGGTTAAAATACAAGATTCAGGAAAAGATTTACAAAGAGACTCCGAACGAGAAGAATGAGAAACTAGAGCGCGAGAGTGAAACACGAGGCTTTATTCCCGTTTTGTGATTAGTAAAATCAACTCTAAAACACTAGTAAGTAGGTGAATTACATATAGATTTATTGCCCTTTCCGCGTCATTATCGTCTGCTCAGTCACTTAGGTGTTCATACCCGGATGAGAAAAGAGTTACCAATGAAACTCGAGCGCGAGAGGAAACTTTTTGACAGCGATTTAATTTTCAGTTAAGTCATTAAAATAATCCGAACAGATACACCGTTATACAGATGAGATAATATCATAAATTACGGAAACTTACCTCTCTGCTCTTTTCAGGCATTGCGTGTTCTCGTCATTTCTATATTTGGTTACTGATGAGAGAAGGCATAGTAAGTTGTGAGAACTTGTGCCCGGTTAAAGCAGTTTGGGGACAATGTCATTATCGGCCGAATGTGGATGTTTATGCATTTCTCACATAAAAGTATAAATATTCATTATTCAAAGACTAATGCAGGAGCCTGAAAATTTAGCAAAACATTGTATACCGAAATCTTGCCTGGTGTTTGGTTAGTATTATCAGACGTTTGTCAACGACTGAATCAAACCAGGTAGGTGAAACATTGTAATGTCAAAAGCCTGTATATACAATCTGTTAATTTGATCGAAAAAATGACAACGACCGTGGACAGGGGAAGACAACACAGCATGGCGGCACTGTAGATTTCAGCAATGCATATGTACGGCGCTCATGACTAAAGGCACACGCCACCATGGAGTCCGAAGGGAATCAGAGTATTTGCGGATGACTGCATTATTTACAAGGAAATTTTACAAGAAGACTCTAAAATAATGCGGAAATAGGAACAAAATGTTTACATTCATACAATGTATATTTAGCTGTTATGATGCCAGTAAGTCCGTGCCGTTATCCCGTGAGTCTTGATCATCTTCAGTTGTTTCGACGATGTCTACCACAACTTCCGGAGGTGCGTCAACTGGTCCCACCACAAGAACTTAATATTGAGAAGCCCCTGTAACGTCCACTGCCAGACGCAAAAATTGCCATCCTTTCTACTGGGTGGTCGGGTGGCACAGTTGATAGCGCTGTCGCCTTTCACGAAGACGTCCGGAGTTCGATTCCCCAATCGGACGTGAAAAGGTATCGGGTCATCTGCCTGACCACAAGGGTTTTATCCGGGTACTATGGTTTCCTAACAAATTAAGCCCTGTCCGTTTCCATCCGGACCAACAAGAGTGATGAGTATAAGTTGAAATAACTTGTTTCTTAATTGTTTTGAATTAAATAAGGTTTATTCTACTGACAGTCGCCCATCGATTGCTGGGATTTTGTCTCTCCCTCATTTACTCCCTCGATATGTACTTCCCATGGCTCTGTCAATTCCACAATGATAGCCTCTTAAATAGAGGGTTACCGAAATACAATGTCAGGGTGACTCGAATGCAGTGTTCTGGCTCGGTCCAATTGTCGTTCCATGATAGGCCCTCTTTCTAACGCCTTGCTTGTTTAGCCAGCTTCTTTATTGACCACGTATTTCTGCTGCTTTTACCATTCTTCCTTCTCTCTTCAATGCTCCGATCTCCTTCTGTGCTGACTTTCTCTCCTCATTCTGTCCTGTCGTATTCAACGGTCTGTCCTCAATCTTTGTCTGCAAGATGACACCGTCCTAATAATATCTCTATAGCTAATTGGTGGTCCTGTCTACTACCCAGTTTCCATCTAGAATGTACTATTAGTTAACCCTTGATTTTCTTGTTGCGTTTTTATCCTTGCTGTTCAAAAGGAGCATCGCGAAACTGAATTTGATAACCCTGAATTTATAAAGCAATGATTCCAAGTGTAGCTTCACCTTTGTCCATTCATCGTAGAGGCCATTGCTTTTGAAATTCGCATTCATACCCATGCACGTTCGGGGATAGAATTGGCCCACTCCATCTCACTACATGTTACCGTAAGAGATGACGACAGTGAGTCCCCCTGTTATATATGGGTTTCCGCCCGTGTTATCGCAAACCAAATCTGACCTACTTCCCCTATTGCAGCACTTGGAATCTATATCGTTTCTTTGCTTTCTTCTCCTACTCTTTCTTTTCGTCTGTGTCTCCCTAGGAAACCTTTTTCATCTCAGCTGTCGTGAGGTCACTGACTCCAAGCAAACAATATACTCCCATCCACTTTTATAGATGTCTGCTCACTATCTGCTCTATAACCCTACTGCTGTCATTGATGCGTCATACACCAGCAGTGTTCGCCCAGATGAGCATACACTAGCTAGGTCAAACGTCGTATTAGTAGATACATGTCTTAATTGTGCTATCGTGTATATGTATATCGTACTAGAAGTTCATCGTAACACATACATAAACATCCGAGACCATTGGAATTGTCACCAGTCTTGAACTTTTTATCTTTCCTTTCTTTCTTAAAAACAGGAACCCCGATTTAGTTGACTTGAACTTCATTCATGCTTGTGACTGGACGGTTTCCAAATACTGCAAGATATATCTTGCTTTCACCACTGTCTTGGTTGCCACTGTCATGTCGTCCATAACTGCTTTCGTTGGTGTTTGCATTATGCCAGATGCCATGTGGTATATCTTTTCACAGATTGTATGGTCAATATCATTGCTGCTGATAATGATTTGACTGAAACTGTGCATTCGCCACTGACCCTGCAGGTAGGGCGTAAGAATTGTACCTGCTGCCCCCAATTGCATGATCGTAAGAGGCGACTAAATTTGGGACCTTATCTCTTCTCTCCTTTCTAAATAACTTTCTTCTTCCTAATGTCTCCCTTGACAATGCCTCACTTTTGGCCATTTGTTGAGCGTTCGCCCCTGTGAGGAAGGCTTTGGGTTCTGTCCCCTGGCCGAGACATACCAAAGTCTTTAAAAATGGTAGTTTCTACTCCTGCTTAACGCTCAGCAAATTAGGAGTGGGACGACTGGTTCGCCCGTTGTCAGTATAATGTGACCGGGTGGGGCGTCCTGCTGGGTGTCTTCGGCAGTATGTTTCAGTGAGGTAGCACTATAAAGTCGGCATCAGTTCCGCGCTATCACAAGGGGACAAACACGAACATATCGCAGCCTCCCAAAATACACACACATACACTACACGCATGCATCTTGCACACAGGGGAGGCCGTCCTTAAATGACCTTAGCTGTTAATATGACGTTAAACAAAATCAAACAAACAAACAAACAAAGCATTCGCCACAATCCACATCCGGGTGCTGGCCTGATGTCGTGTTCTGCACCTCGAGGCGCATCTTGGGAGTGATCGTATATAGGGCCTAGTATCTCTGCAGCAACCCCCGGATTTCTCCGCTCTAATGAAAACAAGATCACAACTCTCTCCAAGAGTCAGCAAACAGCTACTATCTTCATAGTTTCCTCTTTCCGGGAGTCGACAGATGGTCGTGAATACCGAGCAATCCGCACAGTATAGGCACCAGTAGAGAAAGGATATACATAGTCTTCTTCTTTTTCTCGGTCATTATCATATAAGACAATCATGATCAGCGAAAGTGCGATTCGAGACTTGTTTCTGGGTACAGCGTTTTCGTCGTCGATGATTGCAATCTACCCGGAATAAGACACCAGATCATTGTATGAGGTCCTACGTGTAGACAGATTTCAGACACAGGAAACAGAAGGATATAATTACATCCAATCCGGAACAGTTGTGATGCGTTCGTCTTATGATATGCACAGTCTGTTTTTCTACATGAAAATGCTACATGGTGTATCATATTGTGGTTGGCATAAAGCATGTTTATGGAATAATAATTGATTTTTGGGTATATTGTGTCATATTGATACTATATGGTTCAAAATTTGTCAAAGAAAACATCAGTTTTTGAATATGATTTATCCATCGTTGTGCTCAAAGGGACAAGAACTTGTTACAGCTATGGACATAAACTAAGATGTTTAGAGTTACTTAACACGTTTAGGGGGTTAAGATTTATTTTCGATAAAAAGGCCACCACCAATGAAATGCTCATGTCCCTGTGCGCCTGGTATTGCTAACAGTAAAGCATCGAACACCTTTCCACAGACCTACATTTATTACGGTGATTAAGCGAGTTAGGTGAAGAAAACAAAAAATACATGTATCACATCAGCACATTAGCTTTTGTAATATGTTATACATATTTATATTTATTGGACCGGAGTGATGAATTGAAACAAACCGAACCGAACGCGCCCTTAAAGTGTGCAACCTACCGGAAGTTGTTATTTGACACTTCCGCCATAAACAAGCCGCTAAACGGGAACAGTACAGGTAAAAACACAACACATGAATCAATGGTCATTCTCTCGGACATCAGTGACTATACTAAAGAAAAAGTTCAAGTCATGTTGATTTTCGTTTATAGTTAAAAGGAAACGTATGTTTTGCGTTATCATGCTGTGAAAGTCTACAATATCCTCGATATTTTGTGTCTGAGGTTTACGGATGGGTAATATTACAATGTTTACATTCGCGTGGCAATTGCAGTGCCCGAGCCTCTTGTGAATGCCTAACTTTACTGCAATTATATGACACTACCAGAGTTTGAGCTTTGGCTGTCATGAAGTTTGTCACGTACTATCCGCGCTTTAAACGTCAGTGATACCACAGCCTGGCATATACAGGTCCAGTACACTCTGCCGATTGAGCTATATAGCTGTAAAGACCTATAATAGCTCTATTGACCTATCTGAAATAGGTCTTTTGAGCTATTTTCAAGTGATTTTTTTGTTTAAGGAAAACGAAACACAGTCACATTTAAAAGAAGATTATATCATTAGGTTGATAACAAAAGACATGAAAAATAAGTATTCTTTAAAAAAAAAAATGATGTAAAAAAATCGGAAATTTTACATTTATGAAAAATTAAAATATACATCTAATCGTATGCTTTTTGCAGTGAACATTACCATAAACCTTATTGTTTTATGTGACTTTGCTTTAATTTAATGAAGATTGAAATCTCAGAAAATATAGCTCAATACAGCTATAATTTATAGGTGAATATAGCTATATAGGTCTTTATAGCTATATAGCTCAATCGGCAGAGTGTACTGGACCTGATATATAGGACACACTAATATATGATGTCTGTATACACTATATATATACATCATATTAAGGTGCCAGCACCTGTGAATGATACCTGTCTCCATTACGTAAGCTCCTGTCTGGAGATTAGAGCCCAACCTTTCAAACTTTTTACAGGGGTTCAAGGCACTACAAATACTGTAAAATGCCAGAGTTTAAGATATTCTGTATTGAATTAATGTAATTTTAGCAAAAATTAAAATTTTGGAAAATCTGCAGATATCTTAAGTCAAAAATAAGAATGCAAATTATGTCAAAAGTTATCCCCAAATTAAGGAGACCAACATGCATATTAATGTATTTTTTATGTTCGCCAAAACTGATTATTTATTAGTGACAACTTACTTCTGGATGTAGCTCACATACTTCTAACTACATTTGCCCTGAACCAGATATCTGAGTACTTTTCACTTTGTACTTTTCCCAGTAGGGTTGGCATCTCTTCTCATAAATACTGAGCAGGTTTTAAGGAAAGTTTAGTGTACCTATCATCCTTTGCCCAGGGAGGGGGGGGGGGGGGGATATTAGGGAAATAAAGGGGCCTGTGCTCCTTGTGTCTTTCTTCCTAAATATACTGTATAAATGTCAACTTGATTTTAATTTTAAAATAGCTAACTATAGGTAAGTAGTTCAAGGCCATTGAGTCTCTTGCTTGTGTAGCAATTTACACAGTGTAGCACATCGTCGAAAACCCACGTTCGATTATATATGCGTTTATCTATAACATTTATGTATGTAGCAGAACTGGACTGGATCGATCACTGAAGACCAGGTAGCTTAATAAGAAGTGTCCGTATGGATTTTGGAGGGTCCCTTGTTTAAAGCCTGTTCTTCTACTGTATATGTTTAAATACTCCACAGAGACCAATATGGCTTTAATGCGGAGGTCTTGTCGTGTATTTACTTTCAACTGTACACACAGCCCTAATTCCTTGTAAATTTGTATTTTTTTCTTGTAACACACATATCCATGTTTATTGATGATAATATAATAACTAATGTTTTCTGTATAATTTTAGGACCCCAGAGACCAACATTGATGGAGTACACCCGTGTGCCTCTGATACTAAGTGATGAATCAGATGAAGATATTTTCGTTAAAGGATATGCCCATTATGGCGATTTAGAACTGAAACTGCTACCTCCAAATAATGGCATGAAACCATCCTCACCACAGCATCGCAAACACAAGAAGAAGAGATTTCTTACGAGGTGTCAGATTATCTCTGTTGCTGTAACTGTCCTTCTGGTTATTTTTGTTTCTTTGGGGATCTTTGCAGCGATTCATTCACATTCATCTCATGATAGCCAGCAGGCCACATCAGGACAACTTGGAAATAGCAATCAGACAGTCACATCAGGAAAACTTGGAAATAATGATCACACGGTCACATCAGGACATAAGACTAAGAATGGCAATCAGATCAAGAATAAGAAACCAACCGAAAATTGGAGTAAAACTTTTGATAAATTATGTAAGTATAAGATGTCATGTAAGTGTGGATGTTGATATCACATTCAAAGAAAATTTGTACTTACATAATACATTTTTTTGGATGATGCATGGTGGCAACTGATTTGGGTTTTATTCTATGCGTTTTAATTTACTAACAGGACATTGACCAAACCAAAATTGGTCTGTTGCCTACATTGTGTCATTTGGGATATTTTTCCTTTCCTATCTTTCTTTTCTACTCTTCTTTCTTTCCTGTCTGCTCTCTCCCCTGGCAGTGTCTCCCTATTGGCACCCATCTTCATATGATAGGTGCCTGGGGACATTAAACCCTGATTAAATAATATATTTTATCACTTGATTACTGTGTTATTCAGTAAGTACACCCATGATATATATTCCGTCTTTGCTTATTGCAGAGTTATCTTCTCTTGAGAGCAGGCATTGATTGTTATGTCATTTGTTTGTGAAAATAACGTCATCAATTTTTGAGAAAACGACGTAAATTTCTCACACAGACCAATGACGTAACAATCAATACCTGCTCTCAAGAGAAGATAACTCTGCAATACGCAAAGATGGAATATTGTCATCCTCAGTACTCTTCGCTGTCAGACTCTGCATCCCTGGAATAGGTCATAGCAAAATTGAAGGCTTAGTGTGTCACCCTGTGGATGATATTTCAGCCTTCTGATTGGTCAGGGTATTTTTTTCTTAGACCAATGAAAATAAAAATAGCTAGCTACGTGCGTTCAATTTTCTTTTGACATATTCCAATTTCCAGGGGTGCAGAGAGCGAAAGTGAGAGTAATCCCTGGAGTATCGAGGATGATGTTTTGTGTATGATCTCATATATATATATTATGGCTAATTATTGTGCGATAATTATAATAAGATGCCAGAACTTACACCAATCTACCTGATTTTATTATGAACTTTTTAATTTTGAATATTTTAGTTGTATGCTTTTTTGAGTTTTGAAAATCTGCAGTGTAATGTGGTAAACATTTTTATTACAGTGGATTCGATGTCCGAGTCCAATGTGCGGCTTTTAGATGTTGATGGAGACGGACTAGATGATGTGATATTCGCCACAGTTTCATCAGAAATCGCTTTAGCCTTGATGAGGTTAGACGGAAATGAAACACAAATGAGGAACCTTTGCTTAGAAAAAGGTACTGATGTTTGTAATAATAATAGTCTTTATTTAAACTTGATTACATATTGAGTCAAAGACTCGTCTCCCATATCGTCAAGCATATTAAAAAATAAAAAACATTATATACAACAATGATAAAATAGTACTATGAATAGTTAATTGGTAAGATAATTTTACATGTACATTTTAAATCCACAATTATCACAGAAACAGCTCTAAATGAAACAATGACCCGAGCTTTCCAGCGATGGGGGAGAGCCCTACCAGCATGGTCAGCCCAGGTTACATTTTAACTGTACAACAGTTACATAAAGACTAAATTATACAAATTACAAAAATGATGAGCATACATGTTTTTGAACCCATAAAATACTTTTTGGCACATTTCTTAAAAGATAATAGACTTTTGCAATTCTGTTCATATGATGGTGAACTATTCCATATATATGGACCTTGATATGTAAAATACCTTTTAAAAACATTTGTTTTTAAAGATGGCATATAAAATACATTCTGTGTTGATGATCTGGTAGTTCTTGAATGGATACCGTATGTCAAAGTAAAATTGTTCAAGTAATCTGGAGCCAGGTTGTTTAAGACTTTGTACATTAAAATACAGTGGTTGTAGGAAATTCGTGTGTTTATACTACATATGTATGTGTGTGTATACATGCTATAGCCAAGCCTTTGTGTATATGTTTATATAAATAGTCTATCAAACTTCAAAGGTGTATGTAGAGCCAACATCTGCAGGTAAAGGTATCTGGGTTGGTAACGTGGGTACTACTTCGCTGTGAGTATGGATACCGAGAGATATGCCGGGCGATTAAAGAGGAATTAAGAATTTGTAGGGGAGCTTAATCACAACGTACTCAAGCGTTACCACTAGGAGGGGTTTTGAAGGGTTTTATTTGGTCCACTAGTTTCGTCTCTATCGGTCTTCAATCACATCTTTTGGGCCTGAAGAAGCCTCAGCGATAGAGGGGAAACTAGTAGACCAACTATAACCCTTCAAAAACCTTCTTATTGGTAATGCGTTAGTTTATCATGTGATTAAGTCAACCCCCACCCCACATGTATATAAACAGTGTACAAGGGATGAAATGGTACATGTGTAAAAGATGTGGGTTAATTAGGTTGCCTTACAAGCGTCAGCTGTGGGGAATTTCCTTTCAGCTCAGCGGTAGAGCATCGGGCTGGATAGCCATGGGTCGCGGGTTCGAGCCCAGGCGCCGGCACTATCTTTATCACTTTTCCTCGTCCTATTACAAACTGGTGCCGTTGACCCTCCCCGTTCAAGGGAGGAGACCCTTGGCGGGGAGTCAAAGAACCTGGGTTGATATTTGAAAAAAAGGGGGGAATAGTGTAAAAGATGTGGGTTAATTAGGTTGCCTTACAAGCGACAGCTGTAGGGAATTTCCTTTCAGCTCAGCGGTAGAGCATCGGGCTGGATAGCCATGGGTCGTGGGTTCGAGCCCAGGCACCAGCACTATCTTTATCACTTTTCCTCGTCCTATTACACATGTGCTGCTTATCTAAACATGATTTTGCTTGTCTCATGAATGCAATTTTAACCAAATTGTTTTTGTTTTTTTTGAGGATCCCTGTCCCACTGCAGACAAAAAGCTAGAGAATTTACTTCGCAGTTTATTTGTACATAAAGTACCCTCCTCTTAACCCTTTCACCACTGTAGACCATAATGGACTCATCCAGATTAATGCATGGTAGAGTCTACCAAAGTTACATAGGGGTGAAACGGTTAATTGCATTTTGGATATAAACCTGATGTGCCACTTGAAGTTGGCCAATACCATTGACCAGCTAGCTCAGTTGGTTAGAATGACTGTATAAGATCAGAGGTCCAGGGTTCAAATCCCTGTCTTGCCTTGTTGCATTTAATGTATATACCCAGAACACTGCGTTTTATTCTTTTTGTACATTCATCTTTTATACTTTTTCTTAAAAGTATCACAAGGTATGGTTTTCTATTTAGAAATGTTTAATTGAAGTTATAGTCTTGACAGAAAATAAGTTTCCACATACATATTTACAGTTTTGGTACAGCGATTCTTCTGGGATATTTAGGTTTCATGGTGTGGAACTCTTTAAAAAGGAGATACATGTACATGCCAAAAAAAGAAAGCATACATGTATTCCGATAAAGAACATATTTTCTTGTAGGAGAGGAGTATCCCTGTGTTGGCCATCTGTATGCTCTACGAGGCTATGACGGAAAAGTTCTATGGAGAGAAAAAGTGTATTCGTCCATAACACTCATCAACTGTGCCGACTTTGATGTAGACAAAGACGGTTACAAAGACTGTATTTTGTGTGGTCGCCCTGCAGGTGTCCAGGCCGTCAGTACAAAGACAGGTCAGTACCTACATACATTAGCCACATTAACCAGATGTGTACATATTCACAGAAACCTGCCTTACAGATATCTAAACCCCCTGGCTCTAATGACCACCTGACTATAACAACCACCAGACAAGACAGACCATTAACTATACCTGTCATATTAAGACTTTACCGAAAAAGTGTTTTGTGTCTTAAAAAAAATAATCGAGAATTTACATCCATTTCGTTTCCAAAACTATACCTAACTTCAAACTATTTTATTAGAACTATTATAAGCCCATCCCCTATTTGGAGTTAGAGTTTATGAAATATCTGTTGGCCCTTTAGACTTTATTGTACGATAGATACAGTAAAACCGAATTTAAGATAACATCCCTTGGGCTGTCTTTGCTGGGTAATATGCATGCAGCCTCAATGATAAGATTTTACAAGGTACAAATTGACTTTTTGTTGTTAAAAAATGAATTCATTTAATGGATGCCCATGTTTGATAACATAATATGTTGTTTGTCCTACAGGTAAGACATTATGGGTTGGTGACAAAACTCTGATGTCCCCAATGTGGAACACGTTCCAGGTGCTAGCTCTGCCGGACTTTGATGGGGACGGTGTTTCGGAGGTCTTGGTGCCTAATGGGGGAGACCCCAGCAAGGATGCAGAGGTTTGTATTTCACAAGAAAATGTTCAGGTTGTCTCTCAAAAATGTAGTTTGTTGATCCACATTTTTCACAAATCTGTTTTTTTTCAGGATTTAGCTAACTTGACTGGAAATACCTGTTAATAAATATGTAGCTTATGTTACTGTGTAGTATCTGTTTTTTTCATCAGTCAATATTTTTCTTTGAACAACTTCTTCTTGTTAAGTAAAAACCTGGTCTCTAGTTAGTAAAAGAAAATAAGAAAAAGTAACAATACCCCCAAAAACTGAATTTCTAACTGCACAAAGTCATGACACATCATTAATTTTTTACACTATTGCATTTAAAATGGTGATGGATTTGTGCTGCCCTTGTCCATCTTTCTATTGTGCACTAGCTGAAGTCATCTCTCAAGAGTTTTCATTTATAGTTGGGTTTTCATAAAAAAATAAATAGGTTAAGCACTAAATTTGCTTTAAAAAGTTTGTGTTTCAGGCGTTTTTTCAAAGCTTAAAATCACAATTACTGTAAAATACAAAAAAAAAATCATGCAGTATCATCATAGATCTAGATCTGTCATTTGTGATAAGATTCTATGAAACTTTATACAGAAATTACATGTAATATATGGAAGTTAAAATAAGTTCATTTTTCAGCTTTTTCAATCTAAGGTCAAGGTCAAATTGCCTTGAGATGTCATACAGATGTTGTGTACCAAGCATTTTGCTCCAAATGTCAAGGTTATCGTTACTATCGGTAGAAAAATCTTGCCTTTGATCATGACCTAGACTTTCATATGTGGTTGGAATTCTCTGAAAGTAACATGCGCCGTATATCCACACTATAAATTACATAACATTGGTGACAGCCATGTCATATAGACATTTTCTAGTTCTGTTGAATTTTCCTTTTTGTGGCTGTAAGGACCTTTTTGTACTAAACCCAAACATGATTTAAATCATGATCAAACTACAGATAATAATGAAAATCATAATGTTTGAATTTCTTCCATTTCATGATTATGAATTGTTGTACTTATTTCTGTTATCCTGAAAACACAAATTTTAACAAATGTTTGTAAAATGCCACACATGCCTCGATTTTGCTGTCATGGTATCATGGAAAGTGGCCTCCCCTTAACTATGCAAACACTGTTTTACAGGATCACGACCGTGCAGCAGGACGTCTGTTGATCTTGTCGGGAGCGACAGGACAGACGATGGGTAGTCGTTACCTGGCGATGCCTGACAGTAGGGAAACATACTTTAGTCCCGTTATGTACACGTGTGTGGATGGGTCCCAGTACATACTGTTTGGAAGTGGCGGGGAAACTGTGACGGGTAAGAGCAACATGTATTACTGTTCAAGTTTTCTCTGTCATTCTTTAGGATGTGGTTTTCATGTCACCCCTGACTTGCAGAAATAAGATGTCACCAAGGCATCAATAATGTTAAAGTCACAACCAGCTTTCGATGGGAGAGCTCAATTGCATATATTTAAAACATGCCAGACTACCTTGGGTGAAGTTTGAAATAACAGGATGAGAGAAAATTAATCATCCCCTTTCTTGATGGTGTGACAGAGAAATCTCAAACTTGGGGGTTATTATTTGGTTGTCTGACCCTCGTCAGAGCTTAGAGTTGAACAATTAAAAAAAAATCGCCCCTTGGTTTGGAGATTTCCCTGTCACACCCACAAGGTAGGGCAAGATTTAATCAATCTGTATACCTATGTGATAGCAAGAGAAAATCTATTTTAAGGAAAGTTCCCAGAGATTAGCTAATAGTTTTGTCTGTATTATATGGACCTGGAGTAGTAAAACCTTGATTAAATCTGGGGTTTTTTTGTTTTGTTATTACAGGTGACTTAATGATGATATCCCTACCGGATTTCTATCGCTATGTAATGGAGATGGATGGTGATGTCCCAGGTGTTCAGGGCCGATATGACCAGTGGCTAGAGGAGACACGGGACCCAACAACAGGCATCATTACCCTCTACAAGTAAGTACATGTATTACACTGACAACGTTTACACAGTTGACACATCACAGACAATATTACACTCTGTATATCATCTTTGAAATTCCAGAGGAATTACGCTCACTTACATTCTCTGCACGGTCAGCACCCCTGAAATATGTTGGGACAAAATCAAAGGCTCATGGTATTAGTATTTGATTGGTTTCAAGATAAAAAAAAATAAAAAAAAATTGTTAGGTTGATACTTGTCCTTTAAAGATTACAGAGAAGTGACACCCAATTTCAAAGCTGGTCAATTTCACCATTACGCTGACAGGCAATTCTTTTGATGTACATCAAAGGATCAAACTGATGTACTTGTATCATCCACAAGGCGGTGCATCCAGAGACATGACATAATTCAAGGTTCAGAGTACATAAAAGAGTGTAACCCATGGAATTTTGAGGATGTCTATCAAAGGACTACTTTGGCAATATGGCAACTTTGTCTGGGGCATACCTGATAAATTCTCGCACCTACACTTTTTGCAAAAGTTTGCATTTTAGTAATTTTTGGGTGCCAAAGTGTTGTGTACTGAAATCAGGTCTCGTGCCCTGCTATATACAGAGTTGTGGCCCTTTGCTCACTGTGAATTACATTGTCTGAGGCATTTCTTGTATTTTTGGGTTTCTTACAACTGCCAGATTTTGTATGCGAGTACCTCTAGTGATGCCATTTCAAGTGTTTTACATGTATATATAAACCAGCTCATCCCCTACATACAGAGTCCTCATCTTTTGTTGATTTTCGATACTTCAGTTAGTCAGGAAGTAGCGATGATGTAATAATTTGCACTATTCTTCCTTTAGTATAATCTTAACAGAGTTATGGCCCTTTGTTAGTTTTTTGATACCAATGATTTCTGGAAGCAGGGTACTGTGGATTCTTCCTGTTTTCTTCAGCTGACAAATATCATGCATGTAGAATATGTTTCATGATGTTTTTTTGTTGCATCAGTAACCCTAGTATAATCTATACTAAAAACATCAATTTTTCATTTAGTGTGCATTTCATTTTGTGTGTAAACTGTCCCCTATACAATATTTATTATTTGTTTACCTAACAAACTAGGGGGACAACAAAGGGAGTTATGGTACCCCCTGTCATCGTGGATGTGGATGATGATGGAGTGTTGGACATCATGGCCTCAATTTATGATGGCAAAAATATACTCTACAACGGCAAGGATTTGAGCATCATGTGGTCAGTTGACTTCCCAGGACAGGAGTCTTACAGGTGAGTGGTTATATTTGTGTAAGGTGATCGGGAGGGGGTATGAAGGGGACAGGGAGATTTGTGGTAGCGAAGGACTGTCAGTTCAGTGTGTGATAGAGCAAACCATGGTCAATGTAGGGTGTGACAAGAGAAATGGTCAGTTTAAAGGTTGTGACAAGGAATGGTCAGATGAGTCTGATGGGAAATGGTCAGTTTAGTGTGTAATAGGAAATGGTCAGTTAAGTGTGTGGTAGGAAATGGTCAGTTTAGTGTGTGTTAGAAAATGGTCAGTTTAGTGTGTAATAGTGAATGGTCATTTCAATGTCATAGAGAATGGTCAGTCTGCTGTGTGATTAGGAAATGGTCAGTTTAGTGTGTAATATGTAATGGTCATTTCAATGTCATAGAGAATGGTCAGTTTGTCAGTGTGATTAGAAAATGGTCAGTTTAGTGTATGATAGGGAAAGGTCAGTTCAGAGTATGATACTGTATGAAATGGTCAGTTAAGCATGTTGCTTAAGAAATTGTCTTTAACACTTACTGACCAGGATGTACCTACTTGAGCCTGAATGTCTAAATGTTGTCTCCTTTATATCATTTTAGTAAATTTAGTTAGCGACAATTTCCTTTGTTTTATCAGTACACCTGCTCCTGGCCATTTTGATGATGATGGAACTCTGGACTTTATGACCCACTGGAGTCTTGGTCAGTGGCCTGTATATAACAAATCTCAGGTAAGTTTGCAATGGTTCTGGTAAAAAGAATACACTTGATGATAATATGCCTACCAAAACCTCAATCTCCTTTCCAGTTGGAGAGTAATCTTTCTGTTACCCTACACAGGTGTATCCACACTTTTACCGGTGTGAGATATCTTTTTCTCTTGCCCTACACAGGTGTGTCCGCACTTTTACCGGTGTGAGATTTCCTTGTCTCACCCTAGAAAAGAGAAGGCATGATACCCCCATTCATAACAATGGTATGACGTCACTTCAACAATACTACAACATCACGTCAACAATCCATCGACGTCAAAATAACATTTTGTATATGATATGCAATAGGTGAACAGGGTAAGAGAAAACGAATCATTCACCCCCTTGAGGGTGAGATAGGGGAATCTGAACCCTAGAGGGTGAGATTTTCTATTACTCTACTATGTGTCCTGAAGCTATCACATGTATCTGAACTATTCTGTTGAAAATATACAAAAATTCAGTTTGTGCTAGATTTGGTGGTTATTCCAGTCTTTAAAGCTGTATTTGTGCTCTCTGGCGGGTTAACCGTACTTCATTCTTGTACAGAAAATACTGTATACAGGGAAATGTCCGCCAAGTTAAACTTTTGTCTTTCTCTGATAAAATCTATATTTGCCATTGATAAATTTTGTCGTTTATATGTAATGACTATATATAATATGTTGTGGATTATTATTTGTTGTCAGGATAACTTTGCCCTTGTTATGGAATGTTAACTCATTCACCCCTGAAGACACATTTGAACTCTTCCAGATCAAAGGTTGGAATAGTTCATTATGAAATTTCAGGGGTGAATGAGTTAAAAAGGTGAATGTCAAAACTGCAGCAAAAATGTCCATGTCAACAGTGTAACAAAGAACATTGGGTTTTCAATCAGGGAAAATGTGATCATTTTCTTTCTTAACTGACAGGCTGTGATTCTGAGTGGTAAAACAGGGGGGGTAATCTGGAAGTTTGACACCGATTGGTACGAGATGTCTTCTGATCTGACTCTCCTCACCGACGACCCACACAGGGACATGTTCTTGTTCAAGTTAAAGGGGCGTGGCGCAAATGTGCACATGGGCAAGGACGAGATTCTGATACGTACTGGCGAGCTACATAACCCACACCAGGTGAGTGTATGGTAAAAACAGTTCAATATTAGACTCTTTCTATTTATCAGGGACCAATGGCAGGTGCCCAATATAGTAGTCATGGTGTCTGTCCACACTTTCTTTTCCGAAGATTTTTCTCGGATTCCAAAAATATGAGTTATTTTAAAATATGACATGATGGTGATATACAATGAGATATTTCTGAGTGTTCCTGTTACTGAACATAGGTCATGGGGTAACCTGAGCTTCCTCTGGCCCTGACACCAAACTTAGACATTTTGACAGATAGATGTCTGGTATGGGGCCAGAGTGCACTACTTTATGAAAACATGGAATTCTCCGACACCGTTTGGTATCGAAGAGTTATGAGGTGCTACTATGACACAACACATACCTCACATCTATTAATAAATGAATTATTTATTGATCCAAATCCGCTCTTATTATCACCAACAATGGCTAAATTCCGTCAGTAGAGTCCTTCGTTTTCAACCGTTTAAAATTTCTCACTTGAGCAAACACCATTTTTGTATGTCATAGCCCCACACCAGACATCTATCTGTCAAAATGTCGAAGTCTGGTGTCAGGGCCGGAGGAAAGTCAGGCTTGCCATGGGGGTACACGTCTATCAATGGTTTCATTGGACATGACAGGGCCCTTACTGACTTGTCAGTGTTCAAGTTAAAGTCATAATAAACATATATACATATAGTAGTGTGCAATACAAAACAAGGTGAGGAAATGTTAAAAAAAGGATTACTGATTGCCTGAAATTATTTAGGTGCTATTGATTCAGAATAAATGCCTGTACATATATCTTCCAAAGAAGTATGGTGACTAGAGCGTAAATTTACCTTCACATCGTGACTGAAAAGACATTTTTGTTTACAGAAGTGAAAGACGTTTGCACATGCTAAGTTGGTCAGATGTTCACTGACAGTACGTAACCGCTAAATTGTACGACTATAATACCATTAAGGATTTCTTTATTATTGATTAAGAACCCCAAGAAACCCTCAACTCTTTGTTAATTTCTCGACACCAATTGTGTATAAGGAGTATTTAACTATAATATAATGATAGAACTTGTGGCAAGATCAAATTAAAAGACTAACTGCTCTAAGTAAGTTGTCCCTTAAATTAAAAAACTTACTTCACTAAATTGTCCCGTTAATCAAAAAACTAACTTCACTAAATTGTCCCTTTAATTGAAATACTAACTTCACTAAATTGTCCCTTTAATTGAAAAACTAACTTCACTAAATTGTCCCTTTAATTGAAAAACTAACTTCACTAAATTGTCCCTTTAATTGAAAAACTAACTTCACTAAATTGTCCCTTTAATTAAAAGACTAACTTCACTAAATTGTCCCTTTAATTAAAAAACTAACTTCACTAAATTGTCCCTTTAATTGAAAAACTAACGTCACTAAATTGTCCCTTTAATTAAAAAACTAACTTCACTAAATTGTCCCTTTAATTAAAAAACTAACTTCATTAATTGTCCCTTTAATTGAAAAAATAACTTCACTAAATTGTCCCTTTAATTAAAAAACTAACTTCACTAAATTGTCCCTTTAATTAAAAACTAACTTCACTAAATTGTCCCTTTAATTGAAAAAATAACTTCACTAAATTGTCCCTTTAATTATAAGAACTGTACCTGTTTGCAGCATGATGACACAAACCACGCACAACGCCGCCACCTGGGTCAGGATGGGCATCAAAGTGGAAACATTACACCATCAGGTAGGCGGGTTCTGTTGTATGCACTCTACTGTGATAACTTTAAAGACACAACTCGGTGCCAGATAAATTTAAACTTTATTTCAAACATTTTTGGGTTTTTTTTTCAATTAATCAACAATAATGACACAATGATGATAGAAGTGTATCTTTTATTTCCAAACTTTTGGGAAAACAACTCAAGAACAGTGTTGTTTGAATACAATGGCCGTTTTTCCGTATATCGGTTGAAACTGTTCAAGTGATGCAGAAATATTCTACGTTTCACAAACTGACTTGGATTGAACTTAGAAGCAGAGCCAAAATTTCAAGGTTAGCCTTTGTTCAGATCTGAGCCTGTTGTTTTCTTTTCAGGTTGCGCTAGTTAAAACAGTAAATACGCAAAAGAGGCCAATCTAATTATTAGTGTGGCACACAAATCAACAAATATTATCTAAGGGGAGATAATTTATCTGAAATACTTCCCTTTCCTGATCACCTCAAGCTCTTTTACAGTAATTATACATATAACATAAATGATTCAATTCATATTGATACAAGCAGTTTTCTGAAAAAAAAGGTAGGCATGTTAAAAATATTGATGTTTCAATTTATATGAAAACAAGCAGTGTTCTGAAAAAAGATAGGCATGATAAAAATCTTAATTATTCAATTCATATTAATACAAGCAGTATTCGGGAAAAAAGGGAAGCATTTATAAAAATAATGTACATGCACAAGTCAATTATCAATTTGATAATGAGCCAAATATAATTAAATATCCTTATACCACTGCCAAAATCTGTAACAATGTATTGAAAAGTTTCTTTCCAGCCTGACAATAGCTTTGATAAATCATTTCCGAAAAGAAATCCATTTGTTTTAGAACTGTTACGAAAAGAATGATAAAGATGAAATTAGCTCAAAAGAATCAACAGGTGTTCTGAGCGTAAAAAATACCGTAGCAAAACTAGGATTTGAACCCTACACTTGTGACCAATAACCACTCTCACTCTTACCAACTCAACCACTTTGTCAATGGTAGTACTCTTGTCCAATCACTACAGTTTTATCCACAGGGAAATTATTGGTGATGTTACTGTATTTACGAAAAATGTAGTAGAATTCTTTGTGTTTTGCATGTCTGCGGTGGGACAGGGATCCTTAATATTTAAAATTTGCGGTGTATGGTATTATATCATCAACAATAGTTGTTTATAATATGTGATGATCTATTCACCGTTTTTTTACACCTTTTGACATGTAATTCAAGTTTCTTATACTGCGGTAATTACAAGGGTTTTGAAGTGTTTTAAGAACTTTTTCTGTCCCTTCCCCTGATCCTACCATTTTTCTGTAAAAAAACATTTCTCTCCCACTCAGGGGGCCAAATCAGCCATCTTGTATTTACTTAAAATAAGCTGGAAAACAAAACAATGAATAAGACCATTTACACAAAGTTTGCTTAATGCGTGTTCAAATTTTGGACAAGATTTATATAAATCAAAGAAGTCAAAAATGCTTCTGCCTCTGTGTCGATATTTTGGTCCTCATACGCCTACCCTTAAGGGAGTTAAGGGGGTGAATTCTTCAAATTCTTTAACATTGAATACCTAACACAAGTACATTCATGTAAATTAAGGAGTACTCTCTTAAAGATTCTACCCCCATCCCCTTCCCCCCTANAGATAATTACTGATTTGACAGTGTCATACTATTAAAAGGGAAGTTACTGCTGATTTGTCGTAATATTAAAAGGATATTAATATTGACCTGGCCAGGCCATAATGAAGAGAGATAACCATTGATCTTACAACGTCATACAAAAGTGAGATAATGGCTAATGTGACAATATCAAACAAAAGGGAAATCAATGTTGGTCTGACAGTGTCATACTAAAGGGAGATTACTATTGGTCTGACAATGTCATACAAAATTGAGATTACTGTTGATTTGTCAATGTTCTGACAGTGTCATACTAAAGGAAGATTACTTTTGGTCTGACAATTTCATACAAAAGGGGATTACTTTTGATCTGATTATGTCATACAAAATGGAGATTACTGTTGATTTGTCACTAAAAAGAGATAACTGTTGATCTGACAGTGTCATACAAAATGGAGATTACTGTTGATTTGTCACTAAAAAGAGATGACTGTCGATCTGATAATGTCATACAAAATGGAGATTACTGTTGATTTGTCAATGTTATACTAAAAAGAGAAAACTGTTGATCTGACAGTGTCATACTAAAGGGGATTCCTTTTGATCTGACAATGTCATTCTAAAGGGAGATAATTATTGACAAATCAACATTGACTATTTTATCAATTTTTTACTAAAAGGAGAATACAATTGATCTGGCAATGTCACACAAAAAAAAGAGATTACAATTGATCTGGCAATGTCACACAAAAAAAGAGATTACCATTGATCTGACAATGTCTTACAAAAGGGAGATAACTTTTGATCTGACTGTGTCAAACGAAAAAGAGATTACAATTGATCTGACAAAATGTCATACTAAAACGAGATTATAATTGGTCCGACAATGTCATACAAAAAGTAGATTGTGTTTGATCTGACAATGTCATACTAAAGGGAGATAACACTATTGATCTGACAATGTCATACTAATGAATTTCAGAGAGTACCCAAACCCTAGCCAGTCCTTCCAGAAGATGCCATTATAATATCCAGTGGAAGGGGTATATGGGCCATATGGGTAGTGGTAGCCGTTGGGATGAGCTAAGGTACAATAGTTATACCACCAGCCTGCCATCATATTCCTGGCACAGTTATTAGGGTCGGGCCTGTCATATGTATAAAAACAGGACTTGTCGTTATATCCAAGGTCGTCCGGTACATTGCCAAACGCATTGGCAATGAGAAGACGGTACTGATCTTCAGGACCATTCAACTTGAAGTAATCATACTTGATATATCCTCCGATTCCTTGGAAGTCCTGCATATAAACTGTCATCTTAATTTGCCCTGTGGAATGAGATGAGAACAATTTTCAAACTCAACGGTAGACACATTGCCAATAACCATTCAAAACACTGTAGGGTCTATGGGAATCTTTTAATTCATTGATCAAGTTGTCTACAAGTATTTCCTATGATCTTATGATAAATATAATATTGAGAGAGAACAGAAATTGTTTTTGTAAAATTTCTTTTCTTCCTGTATTGTTTAAGCAAAGTGTTTACTGAGAAACTTTGGCCAAGTAGGAATTTCACCCTTTGCTGATAAAGCACATCTTCACCGAGTGTTAACTTCACCTCGCACATATTTCATTGCTTTGTATATCTATGTTTTTCAACATTCGCCTTCACAATAGTTTTGCCCTCATTATAGTTGGCGAAAAAAGGTGAAAGTTAGAATGCAGCTAAAATTTCACAGTTTACAGTATTTTGGTAATTTCATATGGTCAGTCACTTAATATATATCAATAATATTTTTTGAGTTCTGCACATGAACTATGAAAATTTCAGTAGTTTTATAAGAAATCTACATCTACTGGCCCTATTGACTTTAATATTAATCTTTCCTGTCAATATAGATATACTTTAAGTTCAAAATGAAATGTCAAATTAATCAACTTCTCCTTAAGAACCACAATGCCTAGACTGATAGTATTTAGCCTCACATTCCTGGTATTAAGTAATTTTAGGTTTACTTAAATAATTAAATGACCTTCACTCACCTTATTCAAATTACAGTTTGTCAATTTTGCGTTAGAGGTCATACACCATTTTCCTTGCTTTGTTATGATAGACCCTACTCTTTATATTATACCTGTAAGAGTACTGTAGTAAATGCTATTGAGTCCTGCCCAGAAGTCACCCTGGGGATGTCCGAATCCATAGACATAATCCTGCCATCCTCTGTTAAAATTCACGTCGCCATACATCCGTCGCTGTATGATGGTGAAGGAGTTGTCTGCCGTATGGTTACATACCACCTACAATAAAACAATACACAGTATTTTATCTGTTCTTTTTATCTGGTAGGTGTACCTGAGCAGCTTATGCTACTGTATAGCATGTAACATGAAATGATCGTTTGTACTTTCTTCCGTGGTTTGGAGCTTTCAAATTATTTCGTGGGTACAAACTTTTGTGGTAATTAGCCCGTAGAGCGAAATGTATTAATTTTCATTGTTAGCCACGTACAACGAAATATATCCACCATTCCGAGAATCATTGGTCCAACACTGTAACACATTAGTGGTATATTTTAAAATGACAAACAGTCACACTCATCATACTTCTCTGTTCATGGTCAAACAGTTAAAATAATTATTACAAAGGAAAAGTAAATTAAACTGCGATGTGAGTGTTGACATTATGCTTAGGAAACACTGACCTGTTCTTGCGACGCCCGTTATATTAGCCTACCGTTTCACTTGATTGGTCACATACTTAATTAATCAATAATAAATGATATTTATACAACAGATTGATAACACATGTCCATTTCAGTAAAAACATTCCTTTATTGTAAATGAATTGTTCAATTATCTTAAAATATACGTTTGTGAATCGCTGCATCAATATCTCACGAAAATGTGAAATCGATAAATAAACTAAATAGGAACACACTCTGATGGAATCAAGAATTGAAAATTTCCCACGTAAATGTGTACATTTGAGAACTATAATTGCTTAAAATTCATATAATTTTACACATTTTCAGTGTGTACGTTCTTTGGAGTAGTAAAAAATTTCGTTGTATTTATATTCGTGGTTCCATATATATCGACCACGAAAACAGCGAAAGTTTATGCACAAAGAACTTTTCATGTTATACAGCTATCTGATTGCCAGGGGAACTGATATATAAATAATCTGAATACAATACCATGCTATATGGAATTGGTCGATTTTGTTTCTGCTAACGTACTACCAGTCTTTCAGTTTTCACATGTTTATTTGAAATTATTAGATCTTGTGACCACAATTTTTGTGAATTCGACAATGTACAACTAGACAACATCAACTGCATTGGTTATTATAGCTTATCTATATAGTAGCATATGTCTGGATGAATTTTATTGATGGCATATTGTGTCACCCTCATACACTAGGATTTCCCCTGTCATATTAATTTTCTCTGTTTGGAGGTTCTATATATATAGGGACCGCAGAACCAAATGATTTTCCATAGACAATAGTGTAAACGTTTACCACTGTCCTGGTTAAATGGGGTTATCCACACTGGTTTACCTGCCCTCATTTTGAAGAATATCATCTCACACAACTGTAAAAAAAAAATCAAAAAAAATCTGCCTATTTGGCACTTACCTTATATGGTGTGGTAGAGTTATACCAAACCATGTAAACACCACTTACCTTATATGGTGTGGTAGAGTTATACCAGACCATGTAAACTCCACTTACCTTATATGGTGTGGTAGAGTTATACCAGACCATGTAAACTCCACTTACCTTAAAGGGTGTGGTAGAGTTATACCAAACCATGTAAAAAGTCCACTTACCTTATATGGTATGGTAGAGTTATATCAAACCATGTAAACTCCACTTACCTTATACAGTGTGGTAGAGTTATACCAAACCATGTAAACTCCACTTACCTTATATGGTGTGGTAGAGTTATACCAAACCATGTAAACTCCACTTACCTTATATGGTGTGGTAGAGTTATACCAAACCATGTAAACTCCACTTACCTTATATGGTGTGGTAGAGTTATACCAAACCATGTAAACTCCACTTACCTTATATGGTGTGGTAGAGTTATACCAAACCATGTAAACTCCACTTACCTTATATGGTGTGGTAGAGTTATACCAAACCATGTAAACTCCACTTACCTTATATGGTGTGGTAGAGTTATACCAAACCATGTAAACTCCACTTACCTTATATGGTGTGGTAGAGTTATACCAAACCATGTAAACTCCACTTACCTTATATGGTGTGGTAGAGTTATACCAAACCATGTAAACTCCACTTACCTTATATGGTGTGGTAGAGTTATACCAAACCATGTAAACTCCACTTACCTTATATGGTGTGGTAGAGTTATACCAAACCATGTAAACTCCACTTACCTTATATGGTGTGGTAGAGTTATACCAAACCATGTAAACTCCACTTACCTTATATGGTGTGGTAGAGTTATACCAAACCATGTAAACTCCACTTACCTTATATGGTGTGGTAGAGTTATACCAAACCATGTAAACTCCACTTACCTTATATGGTGTGGTAGAGTTATACCAAACCATGTAAACTCCACTTACCTTATATGGTGTGGTAGAGTTATACCAAACCATGTAAACTCCACTTACCTTATATGGTGTGGTAGAGTTATACCAAACCATGTAAACTCCACTTACCTTATATGGTGTGGTAGAGTTATACCAAACCATGTAAACTCCACTTACCTTATATGGTGTGGTAGAGTTATACCAAACCATGTAAACTCCACTTACCTTATATGGTGTGGTAGAGTTATACCAAACCATGTAAACTCCACTTACCTTATATGGTGTGGTAGAGTTATACCAAACCATGTAAACTCCACTTACCTTATATGGTGTGGTAGAGTTATACCAAACCATGTAAACTCCACTTACCTTATATGGTGTGGTAGAGTTATACCAAACCATGTAAACTCCACTTACCTTATATGGTGTGGTAGAGTTATACCAAACCATGTAAACTCCACTTACCTTATATGGTGTGGTAGAGTTATACCAAACCATGTAAACTCCACTTACCTTATATGGTGTGGTAGAGTTATACCAAACCATGTAAACTCCACTTACCTTATATGGTGTGGTAGAGTTATACCAAACCATGTAAACTCCACTTACCTTATATGGTGTGGTAGAGTTATACCAAACCATGTAAACTCCACTTACCTTATATGGTGTGGTAGAGTTATACCAAACCATGTAAACTCCACTTACCTTATATGGTGTGGTAGAGTTATACCAAACCATGTAAACTCCACTTACCTTATATGGTGTGGTAGAGTTATACCAAACCATGTAAACTCCACTTACCTTATATGGTGTGGTAGAGTTATACCAAACCATGTAAACTCCACTTACCTTATATGGTGTGGTAGAGTTATACCAAACCATGTAAACTCCACTTACCTTATATGGTGTGGTAGAGTTATACCAAACCATGTAAACTCCACTTACCTTATATGGTGTGGTAGAGTTATACCAAACCATGTAAACTCCACTTACCTTATATGGTGTGGTAGAGTTATACCAAACCATGTAAACTCCACTTACCTTATATGGTGTGGTAGAGTTATACCAAACCATGTAAACTCCACTTACCTTATATGGTGTGGTAGAGTTATACCAAACCATGTAAACTCCACTTACCTTATATGGTGTGGTAGAGTTATACCAAACCATGTAAACTCCACTTACCTTATATGGTGTGGTAGAGTTATACCAAACCATGTAAACTCCACTTACCTTATATGGTGTGGTAGAGTTATACCAAACCATGTAAACTCCACTTACCTTATATGGTGTGGTAGAGTTATACCAAACCATGTAAACTCCACTTACCTTATATGGTGTGGTAGAGTTATACCAAACCATGTAAACTCCACTTACCTTATATGGTGTGGTAGAGTTATACCAAACCATGTAAACTCCACTTACCTTATATGGTGTGGTAGAGTTATACCAAACCATGTAAACTCCACTTACCTTATATGGTGTGGTAGAGTTATACCAAACCATGTAAACTCCACTTACCTTATATGGTGTGGTAGAGTTATACCAAACCATGTAAACTCCACTTACCTTATATGGTGTGGTAGAGTTATACCAAACCATGTAAACTCCACTTACCTTATATGGTGTGGTAGAGTTATACCAAACCATGTAAACTCCACTTACCTTATATGGTGTGGTAGAGTTATACCAAACCATGTAAACTCCACTTACCTTATATGGTGTGGTAGAGTTATACCAAACCATGTAAACTCCACTTACCTTATATGGTGTGGTAGAGTTATACCAAACCATGTAAACTCCACTTACCTTATATGGTGTGGTAGAGTTATACCAAACCATGTAAACTCCACTTACCTTATATGGTGTGGTAGAGTTATACCAAACCATGTAAACTCCACTTACCTTATATGGTGTGGTAGAGTTATACCAAACCATGTAAACTCCACTTACCTTATATGGTGTGGTAGAGTTATACCAAACCATGTAAACTCCACTTACCTTATATGGTGTGGTAGAGTTATACCAAACCATGTAAACTCCACTTACCTTATATGGTGTGGTAGAGTTATACCAAACCATGTAAACTCCACTTACCTTATATGGTGTGGTAGAGTTATACCAAACCATGTAAACTCCACTTACCTTATATGGTGTGGTAGAGTTATACCAAACCATGTAAACTCCACTTACCTTATATGGTGTGGTAGAGTTATACCAAACCATGTAAACTCCACTTACCTTATATGGTGTGGTAGAGTTATACCAAACCATGTAAACTCCACTTACCTTATATGGTGTGGTAGAGTTATACCAAACCATGTAAACTCCACTTACCTTATATGGTGTGGTAGAGTTATACCAAACCATGTAAACTCCACTTACCTTATATGGTGTGGTAGAGTTATACCAAACCATGTAAACTCCACTTACCTTATATGGTGTGGTAGAGTTATACCAAACCATGTAAACTCCACTTACCTTATATGGTGTGGTAGAGTTATACCAAACCATGTAAACTCCACTTACCTTATATGGTGTGGTAGAGTTATACCAAACCATGTAAACTCCACTTACCTTATATGGTGTGGTAGAGTTATACCAAACCATGTAAACTCCACTTACCTTATATGGTGTGGTAGAGTTATACCAAACCATGTAAACTCCACTTACCTTATATGGTGTGGTAGAGTTATACCAAACCATGTAAACTCCACTTACCTTATATGGTGTGGTAGAGTTATACCAAACCATGTAAACTCCACTTACCTTATATGGTGTGGTAGAGTTATACCAAACCATGTAAACTCCACTTACCTTATATGGTGTGGTAGAGTTATACCAAACCATGTAAACTCCACTTACCTTATATGGTGTGGTAGAGTTATACCAAACCATGTAAACTCCACTTACCTTATATGGTGTGGTAGAGTTATACCAAACCATGTAAACTCCACTTACCTTATATGGTGTGGTAGAGTTATACCAAACCATGTAAACTCCACTTACCTTATATGGTGTGGTAGAGTTATACCAAACCATGTAAACTCCACTGTCATTGTATCCTGCCTTTCTTACGCTGTTACAATCTGGAAAAAAAAGTACATACTATACAATTTCAGACGTAATAATAATCTGTATTTAACGTCGTGTACAATTGTCAACAACAAACATAAGCTCTGTAGAGCTTTTATTACAGTGCCGGTAAGGGAAAAAATGGTGTTTTTGTGGTGGGGGAAAACCCACATGGGGGGGGGGGGGGGGCACCACCGTGCCATCGAAGGGATAATAACTAACCCTATCAGACATCACTCTCTTTTTTCCAACACCGCTGGGGATCGAACCGAAATTCTTTGGAGAGCGAGTGGTCTGAAGCCCACGCTTGATTGCACACAGTAGTAGTACAATGACTGTGCGCGTTAGCGATCCCGGCTACCGAGGCACCCAAAATATATGTCTTAGAACTCTTTTGTCATAACTCAAGGCACTCAGTGTTTCTCTACAGAAGTTTGTTAGGTATGGTAATATTTGACATTCTTTATTCTTTAAATCATTATTTAAGACTTATGTGTTACTTTAAAATGATTGTACAATGTACTTTCAAAAATGTACTTTGAAAGTCAATGGTCAAGGTTACACTGATGTCATTGTCAATTCTTTGTTCCCTCACAACAATTTGGATGTGGATGGAGGTTGTGGAGGGGACATCTAAGGTAGACTGCCTTTACATTTGTATACATATGTAAAGTATATGCCTTAGAACTCTTTTGCCATAACCGAAGAGACTGTATTTCTCTACAGAACTTTGTTAGGTATGATAATTACCTCAAAAATAATCACATTTCAAGGATGTAAATTACCCTCAAGAAATTGATGCATGACCGCCAGCCCATGCAACTACTACATTTAGAACGAAAAATCATATCACACTGCATGGTGACTTCATTTCTGAACAGATTCTGATGAAACTTCATTAAAGAGTTAGGTATAGCAATTAACCTTTAACAATTAACCTTAAACAAGTTCAGGGGTCACCTGGGACTGCTCAAGGCTAAGTTAAGGATTTTTGTTACGTTTTCTTTTTTTTCCCTTTTTTTAAATAAACAGTGTGATTACTCTAGCAATTAAAAATTTCTCAACAGATTTTGATAAACTTATTCATATAAGTGATCTCTAAAGGATAATAGTAAAAAAAACCTCATGATTAAGTATAAGCATGCATTTCAGGGTGCTGTGACCAAAGTGAAGGTCAGGCTCAAGCATTTTAGCTAACCTGAGGGTGAAATGGCCAAGTGCAGAGCTTATGCTGTGGTGTGGAATTTATTGTCCATCATCCATCTGTCCATGACTCTATCTTGCATAAACTTTTTACTTTTATTGACTTCTTCTTAATAACCAAAAAGGCCTAAGGTGATAATCCTTGACAAGTATAAAGCATGCTGAGATGAATGACCTTCTTCCATATTCATGGTCACTAATATAAGTCGATCATGATAAAAAAAAACACCTTTTAAAACCATTTCTTCTGAATAACCAAGAGGCCTAAAAGTTTATGATTTTTGCCAGTAGCATGCTGGGATGAAAGACTGTCTAGTTTATTATAATCAATGATCTTATATATACCCATATTCAAGGTCGCGGGTCAAATTTGTTTAAAACTTTAAACAACATCTCCTGAATAACCAAAAGTCCCAGGGTGGTAATATTAGGCCAAAAGCATGCTGGGATAAATGACTGTGAAGTTTGTTCAAAATACTCAAGGTTGTAGTTGTCAAATATGTTGAAAATATTAAACAACTTCTTTTGAATATCAGAAAGGCCTAGGATGATAATATTTGGCCCCTACATATGTAGGAAGGCTAGGATAAAGAACTCTCAAGTATGTTGAAATGAATTACCTTGTTAGCTGTGATCAAAGGTGTTAACATCTTTGGACAGGTTTTTTAGGTCACCTGAGCTTTAATTAGCTCGTTAACATTTTACATTTTCAACTTAAGCTGAAATGCTGGCAAAGGGATTTCATTAATATTTCATGGGAAGGTTACTGACATCCCTTGACCAAGTGTTGTTATTTTTCGGGTCGATAAGAAATCCAATATGGCCGCCACGGCCGCCATTTTGAAAAACTATTTCAAACTTAAAGTCAAGTTCTGCTGGGCCGATTGAACTGAAACCTGGTAGGAATGATCGACTCATGGTCCTGACAAAGTGTTGTTATTTTTCGGGTCGATCAGAAATCCAATATGGCCGCCACAGCCGCCACAGCCGCCATTTTGAAAAACTATTTCAAACTTAAAGTCAAGTTCTGCTGGGCCGATTGAACTGAAACCTGGTAGGAAGGATCGACTCATGGCCCTGACAAAGTGGGGTTTTTTTTCGGGTTGATCAGAAATCTGATATGGCCGCCACGGCCGCCATTTTGAAAAACTATTTCAAATTTAACGTCAAGTTCTACAGGGCCGATTGAATTGAAACCTGGTCAAAACAAAACAAATTCTAATAGGCCGATTAAACCGAAACTCGGTCTAGGAATGATCGACTCATGGTCCTGACAAAATGTTGTTATTTTTCGGGTCGATCAGAAATCCAATATGGCCGCCACGGCCGCCATTTTAAAAAACTATTTCAAACTTACAGTCAAGTTTTGCTGGGCCGATTGAACTGAAACCTGGTAGGAATGATCGACTTATGGTCCTGACAAAGTGTTGTTATTTTTCAGGTCGATCAGAAATCCAATATGGCCGACACGGCCGCCATTTTGAAAAAAATATTTCAAACTTCAAAACAAGTTCTTATAGGCCAATTTAACTGAAACTCGGTCTTGGAATGATCGACTCATGGTCTTGACAAAGTGTTGTTATTTTTCGGGTCGATCAGAAATCTGATATGGCCGCCACGGCCGCCATTTTGAAAAACTATTTCAAACTTAACGTCAAGTTCTACGGAGCCGATTGAACTGAAACTTTGAAGGAATGATCGAATCATGGCCCTGACAAAGTGTTGTTATTTTTCGGGTCGATCAGAAATCCAATATGGCCGACACGGCCACCATTTTGAAAAAACTATTTCAAACTTCAAAACAAATTCTAATAGGCCGATTAAACTGAAACTCGGTCTAGGAATGATAGACTCATGGCCCTGACAAAGTGTTGTTATTTTTCGGGTCGATCAGAAACCCAATATGGCCACCACAGCCGCCATTTTGTAAAACTATTTCAAACTTAAAGTCAAGTTCTGCTGGGCCCATTGAACTCAAACCTGGTAGGAATGATCAACTCATGGCCCTGACAAAGTGTTGTTATTTTTCAGGTCGATCAGAAATCCAATATGGCCGACACGGCCACCATTTTGAAAAAACTATTTCAAACTTCAAAACAAGTTCTAATAGGCCGATTTAACTGAAACTCGGTCTAAGAATGATCAGCTCATGGACCTGACAAACTTAAGTTAACGTTATACTTAACTATTTTGTTCTCAAATTGGTATATATTTCAACAACAAAAATAAATACTGTAGGACTCGTTTAGGCCCATTTTTTTTAATGACCAGGAGTTATGAGAAATTATATTTAGCCTGTAGCTGTATTCATTCCATTTAAATACATTTGCCTTTGGTTTACTTTTAAGGTTACAAGTGTGAGATTAATACCAGGTGAACGACACAGGCCCATCAAACCTTTTGTTATTCCATAAGCCTGTAGGACTTGCTGTAAAGATTATTTAAGATTTCCTGACTGAAACATCTCAAGCATGAAATAGGAACAAATAATTGATTGTAGGGGAAATAGAAAAACCTGTTGCAATAAAAATTAATTGACAATGTCCCAGGATATTTTTTACAATTAAAATGCAATAGTCTGTACTTTAAACCCAGGTTTGGAAAGAAATATCTTGATCAGCAGTAATTTCAAATTACCTTGGGAAGATTGTGTGTACTCAAAAACATAAAAAAAAAGTGTGTATAAATACCCCTAGGGAAAAATAACTTTAAAGAGGCATCTAATGGGTAGTTTTTGATTTGGAAATCATTAGTTCCTAGTATTTTAGGATTGTTTAACAAATTCACTGGTTTGACATGCTAAATGTTAGGGTCTAAAATCAAGAGTTTCCTGCTAAAATAGTTGGCATTTTTTAATGTGTATAATTCATTTCCAAATATATTTGCTTTCTTAAAAGTTGACATTGTCAACACTAGCCTAAATATTTTAACCTCCAAGATCACACTTTTGTCTTCGACATATAGCTTAACTCATTCACCCCTGAAATTTCAAAATGAACTATTCCAACCTTTGAATTGGAAGAGTTCAAATGTGTCTTCAGGGGTGTATGAGTTAAGACAGATATAGAGTCAACAAAAAGCACAGGTCATTCCAGATCTTGACCTGCTTGTCCTCATACCCCTGCTTTGCCGCGTTAGGCAGATAGGCCACTTACATGTACTCAGACTCACCTTTGTACTGGTTATTGTCGCCTTTATTGAGGTGCTTGCCAAATGGCCACAACTGGTCATCGTGCTTGGCCACACTGGTGGTCAGCAAACCCAACAACACCAGACAGAAACTCAAAACAGGCTGCATTCTCCTCTCAATAAGATATGTTTACTCAGGTATCTGCCCCTAAAAATATGTATGTGATCAGTGTATTATCTGCATGTGTGACTAAAGGGAAATCCCCTAATCTGGGAAAACCATACATGTGACAGACATGTGATTTTGAGGTGAATTTTATCCAGTATTATAGCCACCATTCAACCTCTTAAAAGATGAATGATAATGGTTGTGTATACTTTAAAGGGACAGGGAAATGAACTTGTATTATTATACCTGTCTGACACATACAAAAAAGCTATTGTGTCCTGTGAAGTGGTAGCAAATATTTCCTCTCTAGACATGTGACTTGCATGCATTAATTTACAGATTATTTAAAGGAAGGAAATCAGATACGTATTGTGTACAAATATGTTTCCTGCTGATGTATCCTGTTAAGTGGAGGAACTTTTTTAACACTTTTTGGCTCATGGTTCATGCATATATATTGTAGAGGTAATGATATCCTGTTAAATTTTACTATACTTGAAGTGTAAAACTGCTGAACAAACAAATCTCTAGCTGGCTTTATTTCACATATTTTGTAATGAAACTGCTACATCATGCTGTGTACAAATTACACAGCATTTACACAACAAAATCCCCATTGGGCCTTAAAGCTGATGTCAGTTTCATGGTCTTGTCGTCGTCCGTCATGTGTCGTCCGCCGTGCGTAAACTTTTTACATTTTCAACTTCTTCTCCAGAACCAGTGGATGGAATTTTTTCAAACTTGGTCAGAATCATCCTTGGTAGATGAGGCTACAAAATCTTAAAATTGGGATTCCTACCCCACTCCCAGGGGGCCAGGATGGGGCCCCAAAGGGAAAATTAACCAATATTTCAAAAATCTTCTTCTCCAGACTCAGAGGTACTACAGTCATTTTCTCTGCATGGAAAGAAAGATCATCAAAAGCTTTATTTAAATTGTAAATTTCAGGACCCCCGAGCTATTGGTTCTCCCTTGGGGTTAACGTTTACTTGCATACTTTTCTGTATACATATGCTTGTGCACTAAAATATTGCAGAAATAAAAGCAAGAAATGTTTTGATACAGTGTGAAGGTCATGGGGTCAAAGGTCAATATCACATATTGAAAACCTTTTTTTTTTTAGAATTATTGATATAGCCAATGTCTAGTCTACTATTCGGCTAAAGCTAATGTTGGCAGTACACACATATATGTTGATTCATGAAAAGGCAGTGATATGTAAATTTGAGGAACCTATAAAAGAAATCCGGTGCTGCAGCAGGGGCAGATCCAGCAGCTGAGGAGCAGGGGCAGCTCAAAATTTAGGGACCCTAATTAAAGCTTAATGAATAACAAACAGAGTCATTATTCACATTTCTCTAAAAAAAAATCATCGCAGAAATGCCTTCTAGATTTTTTTTCGGATCCAAATACCAAGTCCCCCACCCCCCTTAAATCCGCCCCTGTAGCAGTGCTGAAAATTGTCACTCCTACACTGTGCATCAATAGATAGTGAATTTTAAGAAATTAAACACGGAAATGAAGTCCTTGTGATATTAAGTTTTGTTCTTTAATGCTTACATAGATATAAGAATTTCAATTAATAGCGCTTTGAACTCAGGTGATCCTTGGGCCCATTGTTATTAAGCTACTTTTTTTCCTTTGTTTGACTTCGTCATAAAGAGGATTGTCAGTGGAAGCGGCTCAAAATAATTTGTGGCTGCAGGAATTGTAGCTCATTGTACAGTCACTTTACATTTTTGGTATACGGTTAAGCTACAGTATCCAGCCTACCATAGTTGCCATAAGTAACACCCAGGGTGCTTAGAAATTAGCTTCAATAGAGGCACTTATTAGGATAATAAAATGTGAAGTTTTGATATTCAGTGTTCTATCTACATAACCCAAAGTCAAGTCATGATCATCAGTCTTGAATCTGTACTTTATAATGTAAGTACTGTAAATCGTTAACTGGGCCTCACGTAAGGTCAGGGATTGGGAGGAGGTTGAAATAAATTCAATCCTTCCCGAAAAAGGGGGGGGGGGGGGGGGCACTAATTACAGCAAATACGGTATTAAAATCTTAAGACCTGGGATATGGTTGCTAAACCAAACTCAATATCTTCACTTTTGGCACCATGTAATGACATACGACACTATGTACTGTATTGCATAAGCCATTTTTCTGCTAATCTTGTAAACCTTTCAGACTTATTTTTTCTTGGTCAACCACCCGAAGCAGATACATTTTACGTACCTTAAAAAGTGTGTCATGTGTCTAAGGTATCACAGAAAAGATAAATGATGTGCATGCTTGATGAGCTGTCAATGCTGGGGAAGTGGGGGTGGGGGGTGG
>NW_018408915.1:845216-901532 GCF_002113885.1 Mizuhopecten yessoensis
GGGGATTGCAGTGGTTACGGCGTCTGATCATATACAATCACTAGCCCTTAAACTGCTGGGTCGCAGGTTGTTTTTCTCTTGTTCTTTTGGTACAGTGTATTCTGGTTTTCCTCTACCACCACCAAAACCTGGCACATCCTTAGATAACCATAGCTGTTAGTAGGATGTAAAATATTAACAAACCAAGCTAGTCTCACTGTCTGATCAGTTTGATATTCTCCTCCACAGGAATCGTAGCCAAAGATGACTACAGGCACCACCATATCGTATGTGAGGAGAAGTCCAACCTCAAGACAGAGCTGTTTCTCATGGACCGAACAATTACCAACCAGCCAATCAAAGTCATGGAAGTGCCAGCCCAGTCTTACACATATACAGGTACAGACCCTGGACCGTTTTTCTTGTCCGTTTAAACGCAAATGCGACACAAACGGAACGCAAACGCAAAGGAAACGCAACACAAACGGAACGCAAACGCAACACAAATGCAACTGAAACGCAACAGAAATTCAACACAAACACACACAAACAGTTTTATTAAACACCCTCCTAAAACGCCGTTCATAGTAGACCAATAAAGAATTCAATTTAGATGTACTTACTCGCGGAAGCGTGTCGGTCTCTGACCCTAACTTTGACCTGTATTTACCCATACAGTGCTCGCGTGTTATTTGCACAGCGGCAGATGCAGATGTACTTTTAGGCAACATTTTCCCTGTCAGCACCAAAAAAATAATTTGTAATGATGATTTGTCCGACGGTTTTTGGAGAATATTGGTAATTCGTTTTGAAATGGAATTAAACTTCTAATGGCATCCGTTTGTAACTCAACACTACATTTCATTTAACATCTAATCAGTAAATCTACATGACGCCTAAACACATTCCTTTTTATGAATTGATAAGATTAAAAGTATATTTTATGATGGTGGTTTCTCACTTATCTTTCTTTTTTTTTTATATATATTTTCAAGGTGAAGTTATGGGAATAGTCTTGAAAAATGGTTCTTTGACATCAACAATACATATGGATAAGTCTAGTGGGTATTTTTTTTTTTTTTTTAGTCTCAAATTCTGAATTTGTTGTTAAAAAATATCAATTTGTCGAAAAATGATTAACAACCCAAACTAAATTACTTACGTGTAATTGCTTGTTTTTATTTAAACTAGGCGATAGCAAATGTTCAAAAGGAGATAAAATATGAAACTTGTGTTTGGAAAATATTGGATATGAATATCATCATATTTATAAAACGAGTGAAGTGATGTGTTTGCATAGAGTATTATTCCTGTATTATCTTACAAATCCAACTGAAATGCTGCAAGCAAATTCCGTGTAATTATTTTTTTCTCTCTTAAAATCGTCCTTCTCTACTTATATTTCAAACAGGTATAATTCTTATGATATTCTCTTAAGTGGTATTATTTGATAATTATAATCAGTATTTATATGAATGATATTGAAGCCGGAGCGTAAGTTATAGGGATCTTATCTATACATCTAATTACAACACAACATACATGTATACATTCTATGCACCCTGTACGCTTAATCATATTTTTTGCTGTACTCACAGACTTAGATAATCTAAGTCCGTGCTGTATCTCAAGTTACACATTTTCATTTGTCTGAGTGATGAAAACGTAATCTGAAACCTGAATTACTTATGTCATGATCATTCCCTCCTTAAAACAGCCTTGAACCAAAGTATTTTTATTGCTTTGTATTGACCGTCATTTTGAAAAGTATATTGTACAAACAACACTGATTTCACTATCCTAAACAGTAGTGAATTAATTCCAACTATCATCTGGTCTTTGCTTTTACCTGGCCTTACGTACCTTTATTATTGTTTAAACGTGTGGTCACCCCTGTTACCTGAGTGTGGCTATTGTTATTTTGAAGGTAAAGACCACAAGGTTACTACCTGTGGTTTCAGTCACAGGGACCCGGGAATTTGCTACAGTTGGTTTGTTTGGACCTATCCCGCTGTGTAGTAATATTAGATGTCCGTCTTCTTGTTGTTGTGATAAGGCGTCACACAGTTTAACTTAATCTGAGAATTTAGGAAGTATAAATTAGATGTTTTAGTGGTTAACGGTATTGCTCGAAATAAGTACTGCCCCTCCTTCCAACCGCACCCAAAATTAGATGTATCTTAACCAAAACTTGGGGAGAATGATTACTCCGACATATCAGGATAAGTCCAAACAAACATTAATGTAACTTATTAAATAGCTTATACTACTTTGTATACGTCTCTGATTGAATTTTACTTATCGTTTTAATTTAATTAGGGCCCCGTATCGGAGATACATGTGCCCTATAGTAATCACTCCGTCTGTCCACAAATTTTGTTCCTGGCTGATAACTTTGGTATTTATTGACCAATGTACATGAAACTTGGTCAAGATGTTCAGTTCATAAAAATACACATTGAGGTAAAAAGTCAAGGTCAAAGGTCAAGGTCATTAGGTTCAAAGGTCAAGGTCAAATTTTACATCTTTTCACTGATGAACATTTTGTTATGACATTATGAAGCAAAGTTGATCAGAATTAAACAAGGAGTAAACTGACCAAAGGTCAAGTTCATCGGGTCAGGGGTCAAGGTCAAATTTTGTAGCTTTTCACTAGTGAACATTTCGCTTTGACATTATGAAGCAAAGTTGTTCGAAATTAAACAAAGAGACACGTAAACTGAGGTAAAAAGTTGTGGTCAAAGGTCAAGGTCATGAAATTCAAAGGTCAAGGTCAAATTTGACATTTTTTTCACTGATGAACATTTTGTTATGACATGATGACATAAAGGTGATCAGAATTTAAAGAGTCAACTGACCAAAGGTCAAGGTCATTGGGTCAAAGGTCAAGGTTAAATTTTGTATCTTTCCACTGGTGAACATTTCGTTATGACACTTTGAAGAAATGTTGCTCAGAATTAAACAAGGAGCCAATTGACCAAAGGTCAAGGTCACTTGGTCAAAGGTCAAGGTTAAATTTTGTACCTTTTGCCTGATGAACATTTTGTTATGACATTATGAAGCAATGTTGTTCAGAACTTAACACAGAGTCAACTGACCTTAGTTCCAGGTTACTGGGTCCAAAGGGTCAAGGTCAAGTTTTGTATTTTTCACTGATGAACATTTATGATATGATATGTTATGATATTAAGAAGCAAAGTTGGTCGGAATTAAAGAATAAGGCAACTGACCAAAGATCAGGGTCACTGGTTTAATGGTCAAGGTCATTTGGGTCCAAAGGTCAAAGACAAAGTGGATCTCTGACTTTGACTCTGGCTCTTGATGGAAGAGGTATATAAGGTGAAATAAAACAAATCAAAGCTAACAAATGAGTATTGCACCGGTAATTACATTTCTGTTAGCCCAGCAAATATGGAGGTGGAAGGAAACACATCACATCATAGTACATGTAAAATGTATATTTTGCTTCCTTGCGATTCTTTTTGAAGTCCAAATGTCAAACTTCAAGCTCAGCTATATGGGCAGATTGCTTCTTGATGATTATGTGGGATATAATTGCCACAAGACGGGGCCCTTAGTGACCTGTCAGTGTTCTAGTTGAAATATTAAACAGGGAAAGTATAAAGACGACCACCGTGCACAGGATGGGGGGGTGGGAGTGGGGGGGTGGGGGTAACTTCGGGTATATAAAAATGAAGAATAAAAATTGTGTAACACTTAATGCCCTTTTCATTATGCGTTCGGAAACGTATGGTTGTGAGGTATAGATAACAAAGGACTTCAAGGGATTAGGGGGTTAGATTAGTGTTCTTGAATTTGAAGTTATGCTATAATTATATCTGAATGTGCTTTATGTATTTAATATCAATTTAATTCAATTTTTTTACATCACTAGTACTGTAAAAAAAATAAAAATAAAGTGTGTGGGAGAGGGGTTGAGCGGTCAGTATCTGACAAATGACAGCAACATTTCTTTTAAAATATTTTTCTAACAAACATAATCTGCCACTGTCCTTTTGTATGATAACTTTATGTAACTTCTTTCAGATATACGATTAGCAACTGATTCGTGTGCCAAGAGGTTGAATGAGTTTAGTATTCATTCCGAATTTCAAAAGAACAAATCAAACTATACACTATTTATGTTTCTAGTTGTAACTATTTTATGATAATTTCAGCAAAATCACAATGTAATTCCACGGACTTAGATAGCATCTAATTCCGTGGTAAATCCTAACGTGTGAAGTCATCTTATATCAAAGTCCTTTTGCTAATTTACCTGGATATATAAACCAGAACAGACCGGCGTGTTAGTTACGATGACCATGATCGCTATCAGGGATGACCTTAGCTCAGCGAGAGTGCATTACCCCTCATTGTTACTTCATGTTTAGCCCCCTGGGCATCCTCATTTCAGTAAAGCCAGAGCACACGCCTGTACTGGAAGGTCGTCTACTGAAAGGTCGTAAGGCCGTACGTAATAGCGGACGTAAAACCATCAAAATCAATCTGTATTGGCTCTTATTAAAGTGTACCCTGAACGAAAATAGAACTTAATATATTATTATTCTATATGATCCAAACACAAAAATGTTGAAAACCGCATAAAAACCGGTCATACCGAGATAATGACGTGTTAAATGTACGATGTTCACCTGTCCTCCTAATTGGCATAATCGTAACTCGTGGTGATTTGACCCCTATTGGCTGTGACGTCACAAGTTCAACGCCTGTAGCGGTCGATCCCCATCGAAGGAATAGGCGATTATCAAGAATAGCAATGGTCAGATTCATTAAGCGTCAGATTGTGAATTAAATTTTTTGTATTGTTTTGAGGAATCAGATTATGCTGAAGTTAACATTATGTATATGGTATCCAGCCATATACAATTTGCAAGAATTTCCAGACAGTGAGTTTAATAGAAACCAAACTGAAGACTCTGAATAGGGTAACATAGACTGGTAGCATTGCATGTCCCGATTCTGAGCATTGATGAGATTTTTTTTTCAAATGAACGAGTTTGAGGGAAATTAAACAGAAATAGTCTCAATGATATCGATCAAAGATATTTTTTAATTATAGCTGGAAAGTCAGTTTGCAATCATAATAGCTCACCTGGCCCGAAGGGCGTCCGGCGTCAACTTTTTACTTTAAACAACTTCTTCTCAGTAACCAAAAGGCCTAGGGTGATGATATTTGGCCAAAAGCATGCTTGGATGAAGGGCTACCAAGTTTGTTCAAATAAATGACCTTGACTTATATTCAAGGTCACAGGGGTCAAATATGTTTAAAACCTTTACACAACTTCTTCTGAATAACTGAGAGGCCTAGGGTGCTTAAATTTTGCCATTTACATGCTGGGATGAAGGGCTACCAAGTGTGTTCAAATAAATGACCATCATTTTTCAAGGTCACAGGGGTCAAATATGTTTAAAAACTTTAAACAACTTCTTCTGAAAAACCAAGAGACCTAGAATAATGATAGTTGGCCAGTAACATGCTGGGATGAAGGTCTACCAAGTTTGTTTAAATAAATGACCTTGATTTATATTCAAGGTCACAGGGGTCAAATATGTATGAAACCTTTAAACAACTTCTGAATAACCAAGAGGCATAGGGTGATGACATTTGGCCATTACAAGTGTAGTAACATGCTGGGATGAAGGGTTACCAAGTTTGTTCAAATGAATAACCTTCACCCATATTCAAGGTCACCGTGGTCAATATATGTTTAAATCTTTAAATGATTTGTTCTGTATAACCAAACAGTCCAGGGTAATGATATTTTGCTAGAAGCATGCTGGGCTGGAAGACTATAAATTCTGTTCAAACTAATATCCTTGTTCGACATTCAAGGTCACGGGTGTCATATGTTTAAATATTTTAATAGGTTCTTATTAATCAAACACCAATATTCTGCCTGTAGTTGTATTTTAGTCCACTTTTAAGATAACAAGTGTGAAATTAATACCAGGTGAGCGATTCAGGCCCATTGGTCCTCTTGTTTTTTTTTACTCTACACAGAGATTTATATACTTTATATGTTTCTGCTTTACAGTGAGAACTTATCCAATCATGTCGGCATTGAACGGCGCTACGTCGTGACCAGTTTCTGTGCCGGAATATTTATATTGGAAAAAATTATATACTGTGGTACCTCTACGGTCCAAAAATACGGAAATATATCAGTAAAAATGTTTACAAAATAACTTCAACGTTGGTGTCTGCTGTTTAAATGTCAAGATTTTTAGTATCACCGTTTAATGACAAATCCACGACATTGTGTCTTCCGTATGTTAGGTCGACATTTCAAACATTTGATTGTATACAAAACAGTACCTGTATATGCGATGCTAAACTAGATCACAGACTTTTATAATCTAATTCTAGAATTTTATTTATCTCGAAAAATATCATTGAATTATGAGATTTTTGTTTGTTTCTCCCTATACATTTAGCATACACACGTTTTGATTCAACATCTTGGTTAAATTATGAAAATCATCGCGATCCGCTCCCTTAGCATATTTGGGTATGACATTTGTGTACAGGTAAATAACACTTATACACACCTGTGCAGACAGCAGCAGGCCCACGATACACCTATATAACTGTGTACAGGTATATGACATCAAAGGGAATCGTCAGCAGATGGGCAAGGGAGGGGGGGGGNATAACGTGGACAAAATGAGTCAAATTAACGTATAGAGACGTATTACGTCTCTGGTATAAGGATCAATTTCAAGAAAAATATGAATAAATGAAATGCGTAAGTGCATGCTGTCACAGAGTCACATTATATGCAAACCACAATCAGTACAACTGCATCACTCGACAGATGAGTTTCAGAAACGAGCAAATTAATGCTGGACCATGCTATATATCTGATCATGTTACAGGTTCATTGATAAATTACTAATCTTTGTGAGACTTGAACGGACAGGTTCTCCCTCTGTAATATTCTTAGAAGTGGTGTATGCTTAATTCCTTGGATTGCATACAGAATAAAAACGTTTTACAACTGGGAGTGAAAAAAACATGGGTTGCTGCTCATTTTAAGTATTATTTTTTTTCGTCAATTCCAATCGTATATATCTACATATTGTAAAGAAAGGGGTGCGGTGCGCCAGAGACGTATATATTATATACTCTTGGTGCGCCTACGTTAATTTGATCAATTTAGATCAATTGTTTTTTAATCAATTGTTTTGTGTTGTATATAGGTCTTCACCAAATTTTCTAAATATCAATTTAATAACAAAAAGTATATTATTTACCGTTCTTTTGTCAACACGTCAGACCAGAAACATATACGACTCTGATCAGACACTTTGTTTAAAAAATAGACATTGGGCGGTTAAAACAGAGGCGTATAAAACCAGTATATATGCAGTACATGCACTATTGTATAGTATATATGTCTCTGGTTAAAGGATTTTAAAAGGGGGTGGCCGGGGTAGTTGTTGGAAGTGATCTCTTCTGTGTTGTAGTCCTTACGCCAAAGGTACGAACCTTTTTTATGTGGCTCTTGATGTATATTATTTACAGTAACTAGATTAACCACTTATGTACAAAAAACACATATTCATTCAGATAGCATCCAACACACCGTTTACCTGCCTCCTCAGGAGGAACTCATTTCATCATTAAAATTGTAAAAAATCATCTATAAACTAACTAACATTTCTGTTTTTGGAAACGTGTGTGAGTGAAATGACAGAAATTCAATCGTCACTTAAAAATTGTTTATATAAAACGGAGGATTAACTGTGCATGTTATGCAATAACAGGGGGGTGACTTATCAACAAACCGTACTGATCCGGACCGAAAATAGAATTTATTTTTCTTATTTAGAACATCCCCGGACCGCCTCTTTTTGTGGATAACTTTAGTCACTTTTCAAAAATGTCCGCCGTCTGAGCATTTGATATGAGTAGGACAATAAAAGGAACAAGCATGACAGGGATTAACATGACGCATACTGTATGTAACTCTTGTTCAAATTTATCATACACATTCAAATATTTTGTCAAATTAGTATACCTATTTGTGTAATCATTCAAACCAGAGACGTATATATATCATATAAACTTAAATCTATATGGAAGTTTTGAAAGTAAACAGACTTTCATGTTCTCAAATTTATCACACATAAAAATACATTCTGTTGCATCAATAGATCGAAAATAAGATATAATATGGTAATTGTCAATCATTTTCTTCTTAATGTGGTTGTTATGGCTGTAGTTTGCAAGAAGTCTGAATGACATCTATATGCTTTGATGTTGAAAGAGTTTTAAAACATTTCTGGTGAATCTTACTATGATTTGCATGTTCTCAAAGGGCCTGTTTCCAGTAATGTTAATTCTCCATAGGAGCCTGCCCCCGTATTATTTCTTATCTAGCTCAACTACTGTTTTTTTCTTTTCCGAAGAATAATTTTACACCTTTCCGACACCCAGATTTCATAATTTCAGTGAAAATGTATTTTTATAAAGTTGTCAATTTCAGCATCAAAGACATAAGTTCGTAAATAAAAGAAGGTTATCTCGAAATTGTAATTCGCAACATAGTATAAATTTCTTTTGATAAATATTTCCAAAACATCGTGTTTATTCATAAAACATAAAAAAAAAAATTCTCGGATGAAAATGCACTTGCAGAGACACAATTATGAAGAAAAATGCCATAAAATTGCAATTTTCTCCCGTTATATAGTTTTGGATGCAAATTTCCATCAGAAAATCGGATAGAGCTTTACTTGTTTCATATGTGTACCAAAAATCAGCTAATTCCATGTGGTGGAACGTTCTCATATCGCCGCCTGAATGTGGTTGTAAATTGAAAGAAAAGGGGAAATGAGTAACAACCTTGTCTGAAACCCTATTATATAGCTTATTATATACAAACTTTTATATTGAATATCAGAGCGGATATTTTCATGACAGTTTTATGATGTGTAACGACTAAATAAACAGTATCGATATAAAGATTTACACTGAGGACACCCTGATACATGAATACTGTTCTATCTCAAGTTGTCCTCTTCTGAATTTTCTGATCGTGTGGCCTTGTACATTTATCCGTATCTTCTTGTCTTTGTCTATACGTTTACGGAATCATTGACTCGACGCTAGCTATTCTTGTCTCACTTTCCTTGTTTTATTGTCCCATCTCCAAAGCGTTGTGGCTCTGTCAGGGTTGGGACCCTGACTTGTCTCACTTTCTTTGTGCCTGCCGACCACGCCACATCGAATAGATAGATTATCCATATGAAATACTTTATTTTGTTCTAAGTAATCAATCAATTCTGCGCTTCTTGGAGGTATTGAATGTGATTTATTATATTGTCTTGTTATTTTGTGTAATTAGTTGTTCGTTATTTATCACACATTTTCGCATAATTGTACCAAACTACTAAGTATTAGCTGTTTACAGCAATCATCGGTGGCTTGCTATTTTGTTACTTTATCGACGCTTCATAAACCAATCGTTATTGTTTCAAGATGGAGGGTAAATGTGTTGGAGAAGGGTGTCAAGTATACTTCAAGAAACGTAGTGGCAATAAGAACAGAAGTGCACGCAATGTAAATAGTCCACAATATAAATGGCTCCTAGATACGCTGGTGCAACAAGGATTGATGTCAGCAAAGGAACAAGCACTTATTTGCCAGAAGTGCTACATGAAGTATCTTCGGAACAAAAATCAGCCTGAACCTGAACCCGAGCAGAACCAGGAAATAGAGGAAGAAGACGACTCCCCGTCCCATATCCTGCCGTTGCTGACCCTTCATGATCTTTTGAATGGATCATCTTCACACAAAAAATGCTGTCTCTGTCTTGTTACCTTTGCAAGAAATGGAACAAAATCATCAGTCTTACCAAAACGTGCAAGACATCACCTGATCTATTCACACAAACTGTGGTGTCCCACCTCATCCCGCGTCTGCTCCATTCACCTTATTGGTAACGACTTAGATCCGTCTACAGAGGTTGTCCTTGATGGTAGAGGTTCCTTGGAATCTCAGTTACCATCAAAATCGTCCGAAATCATTAATGACCTCCTAGAGGTGTCGCACGTCCTTTCACAGAACCAGTCTGCGTTTACAATAAGCTTTTCTTCTCTTGATGACTCGGCATGCATGGCCTGGACAGGTTGGTCCAAAGATCAGTTCCTCGAAATCCACTCGCACTGTTCCCCATATCTTTCATCTGGTATATATACCAAGACTACACACGATGCTCTATTACTGTTCTGGGTAAAACTGAAAACCGACATTTCCTGGAGTCAGTGTTCTTCTCTTTTTGGAATTTCCAAGTCAAGTGTGTCCAAAACTTTCCACTCCATAGTACAGGCATTAGACACATCGATAGTCCCACAATTTCTAGGTCCGGATCACTTGACAAGAGAACAGTTGCTCGGGCACAATACTGTCTTTTCAGAAGCATTTTTTGGAGATAAAGCCACTGCCATATTAGATGGCACCTATATTTATATCCAGAAAAGCTCCGACCACAAGCTCCAGAGAATGTCCTACTGTGGCCAGAAGAAGAGAAACTATCTCAAATTCATGAGCATCGCCTTACCAGATGGCTACATTCTGGACACAGTAGGACCATTCACTGGCAGCGAAAATGATGCTACAATTACAAAAAAAGTCATGGACAAGCTAGTTACTTGGCTACAACCAGACGACAACGTTGTCGTTGACCGAGGTTTTAGAGATGTCCTACCAGTTCTCGAAGCCTCTGGCCTCAATGCTAGCATGCCGTCATACCTGAAACCCGGTCAAAGTCAACATTCTGACGTCCAAGCAAATCTTGACAGAACTATCACCAAATCGAGGTGGATTGTGGAATCCTATCATGGTCGTCTGAAACACTGGACGTTCTTCCGAACGCAATTGGTGTCTAACAGCTTTATCAATGTCATCGAGGCTTTGCTTCGAACCGTCACAGCCTGTCTGAATGGTATTAGAGGACCGATCTACCAGAGATCTCCAGAGAGAGATGCCAAAGATAGGCTAATGGCTGAACGTATGAAGGACCGTTTGACAACACCGAATGGTTTAGCTCAGAGAGTCAAGACAGATCCGGATCTATCTAGACGGGCAAGGTCCGAGTTTGTCAAGATGGATGCATCTTCCGTACTGTTTCCCCGTCTCGATCTTGATTACTTGAGAACCATTACGTGTGGAACGTATCAGATATCTCTGGCTCCTGGTTACATCGCCGAACATTTAAGTGATGACGGAGACTATGAGGTGTGGCTTTACCAGCACTCCCCAGACCTTCTCCGATGTCAAATACATTCTCGACACAAAAGCCAAACGAAATATAACGTTTGGATACGGTTCACCGTTTCACCCGATGTTGAGGCCCCAATAAAGGACTACTACTGCCAGTGCCCAGTTGGAGAGAGAACGATGGGAATGTGTGCGCACATCTCCAGTATCTTGTACTACCTTGGGTATTACAGGACGCTGGAAAACCCTCGACCATTACAACCACAGGTAAAGAAATTCCGACAAAACTTGAAATAGTTTTCCATGCGGCAACGGAGTGCATATGTCGAAAGTATGTTTGGGGCTCGATATGAAAGATCCCCGTTACCATGTGACTAACCAAACTTATAAATATAGGTATTATACAATCGCCCGTAGCTATGAACACTCCCGTAAATGCGAAAACCAACCAAAATCATAAGGAACACGTTTTGTTTGTTGTTCTGTCTATTTGTCAGCCAATGTCTTCAACCACGGGGACTTGTGAAGTAGCCATCTTGGATTTTTTTTATGAAAAAGTGTTTCTCTCACTTTTTTTCATATCTGTGTACATATTCTCAACATACCGAGCAAATACTCTCGTTTTTTTGTTAATTATCTAAAGAAAGTCGAAAATCGGCAATTCAACCATAGGCTAATTCAACCCAACATTTGAAAATGTTCCACCACTTACATTTTGATGATTTTTCCTCTCATCAATAGCATATTACGTACTGTTTAATAGGATAAAAATTGGTTTGCATCCAACGCCCATAAAAGGGTGTATTCTCTAAAAAACACAGTTTTTGTGTCTAAAATGTTATCATCGAAAATGGCATTTTTGAGATTGTTTCTTCCATAAAACAGCCAAATGGCGCGATGGAAACATGATTTTTTGTCACAATCATGCCATGAATGTATTCTTTACGGTGACCATCATTTGATTAGATTTTCATTAATATTTTACATAACATGCACATTTTATCAACACTTAGACAGCTTCTGAAAGGTACAACTTTGAGGAGCCATAAAAAACAAACCAAGTGACCTAAATCTTTATACTTTATAGATTTGTGACCACAACGGCATGGGCAATGCACCACCAACAGAAAATTTGAATCAGAGAAGGGGCCGTTTTGGAAACCGGCCCTTTATCATACACATAAAAATACACTCTTGTCGCATCAATAGCATGTTTTAACTTTAAGTGACGAGAATAAGATCTGATATGATAATTGTCAAATATTTTCTTCTTAATGTGGTTGTTATGGCTGTAGTTTGCAAGAAATCTGAATGACACCTATATGCTTCGAGGCTTAAAGAGCTTTAAAACATATCTGGTGAATCTAACTATGACGATGCAGTCACGTTTGAAAGCATTTGATAACAGAGACTAGTCCATGGTATTGGAGAAAGTTTGTGTTGGTTTGTTAAATCGTGATACATTGACACAGAAACGTTAATTTATAAGAAAAAATATAAAAATACACCTCACTATATAGGCAGCTGAAGATGCATGCATCATTATTGGCAGTAAGACTCGGGTAACGATATTTGATTGATCCTTGAATACATTTACGTGACATATAAATGCATACATATACGACCTATACCCTCCTACATCACCTATACATCCTATACCCTCTTACATCATCTTTACCTTCTATACCCCCTTTGCCCTCCTACATCACATTTACTTTCTATTCCACCTTTACCCTCCTACATCACCTATACGTCCTATACCACTTATACCATCCTACATTATCTATACCCTCTTACACACCTATATCCTCCTACATCACCCATACTTCTTATACAACCTATACCCTCCTACATCACCTTTACCTACTATCATACCACCATAACACTTCTACTTCACCTTTACTTCCTATACCCCCTTTACCCTCCTATATCACATATACTTCCTATAACCACCTATACCCTCCTACATCCCCTTAAATAACTATATCCTCCTACATCACCTTTAGTTCCTATACCACATGTACCTTCCTACATTATCTATACCCTCTTACACCAACTATACCCTATTACATCACCTATACTTCCTATACCTTCCTACGTCACCTTTACTTCCTATACCCCATATACCCTCCTACAACATCTATACCCTCTTACATCACATATACCCTCCTACATCATCTATACCCTCTTACACCACCTACACCATCATACGTCACCTTTACTTTCTATACCTTCCTACGTCAACTTTACTTTCTATACCTTCCTACGTCACCTTTACTTTCTATACCTTCCTACGTCAACTTTACTTTCTATACCTTCCTACGTCAACTTTACTTTCTATACCTTCCTACGTCACCTTTACTTTCTATACCTTCCTACGTCAACTTTACTTTCTATACCTTCCTACGTCAACTTTACTTTCTATACCTTCCTACGTCACCTTTACTTTCTATACCTTCCTACGTCAACTTTACTTTCTATACCTTCCTACGTCACCTTTACTTTCTATACCTTCCTACGTCAACTTTACTTTCTATACCTTCCTACGTCAACTTTACTTTCTATACCTTCCTACGTCACCTTTACTTTCTATACCTTCATACATCACCTTTACTTTCTATACCTTCATACGTCACCTTAACTTCCTATGCCACTTATTCCGTCTTTGCGTATTGCAGAGGTATCTTCTCTTGGGAGCAGGGATTGATTGTTACGTCATTGGTTTGTGTGAGAAAATTACGTCGTTTTCTCAAAAATTGATTACGTTACTCTCACAAACCAATGACGTAACAATCAATACCTGCTCACAAGAGAAGATAACTCTGCAATACGCAAAGACGGAATACCCTCATACATCATCTATACTTCTTATACCATACCACTTATACCCTCCTACATCAGCTTTATTAACTACATTCACCTATATCCCCCTACATCACCTATACTTCCTATCCCACCTATACCCTCCTGCATATGTACATCACATTTACTTCCTATACCACTTATACCCTCCTACATCACCTATACTTCCTTTACGACCTACACTCTTCTACATCACCTTCAAATGTAACCTGAATTTACCATCTATACCCTCCTGCATTTATTTATTTTATTTAAGTTAAAATGTTCATTCAATTTATTTCAATATTTTCATTTTATTGATTTATTAATTAATTTGTTTTATTTATTTATTTCATTATTTTTATTTCATTTAATTAATTAATTAATTTGTTTGATTTATTCAATTTAATTATCTAATGATATTTTTTTCATTTGTGGCAGTTTTTGTCTTTTCAATATTTTAAATTCTTATTTGAATACTCATCACCATTTTATTAAATATTAAAAATTAATAATAATGTGTCCTCTTAATTCAACTTAAAGAAATACCGAATACACAACTAGTAAAGTTGCTAGGTCTCAATGATTTTCAACGGCGTAAGCAAAGTCAATTTATTGTCAATGTTGGCAGGGGCCTGTGTACCTCTCGAACCTCGCAGGCAGCACCCCCGATACATGTTGCGTGTCGAGCACAGGACCACAGACTTTGATGACAATCTAATTCCGTGACAGGTCTTACATAAGTCGACCTGGATGTAAACAAAACCCACAATATAGACAATAAAATTAACGAAAAACCATACACACATAGAGATAGAACTACAAATATTTTATAAAATGAAACTCGCCGTTTAGATACACTTATTATATATCTTCAATCCAGACTACCCTGGTGTCGTTACGAAACCATCAGCCCATCAGTGATGGAAGTATTTGTAGATTTAGTGTAATTTGATTCATATATTCATATGAACAGAATGATAAAAGAATAGAAATTAAATATTTAAAATATACAAATAACCAATTACTAAATTACTTTCTACTTAAAATTTCACTGGCCAATTAAGGTACGTGTATAGACATGCATCCATCAATCAGCACACGACGCAGCCCAAATATTTGAATATTAATAGAAGTCATTGCTAAACTTCCCACCGATTATTTCACGTTCTTATCTATTTTATTTGTATATTTATTTTGTTTTTAATTTGCAAACTTTATTATCCATATAACTAATTTTTTTTTATATTAAAACAATCAGCACTCACATATTCTTAAAATAACCTGCACATCGATGGTTTTCTTACATAACCAGCAAAACGCATGTTCAACGCACATTCAACGCTAAAGTTAAAACGCACAACAAACGGTCAACGCAAACGCAACGGAAATGCAACAAAAACGCAACGCACTTTTGGTAAAGAAAAACGGTCCAAGGTCTGTACAGTACAACAAAATACACATTGTACAGTTTCATCTTAGTTTTTACATCATTGTACCTGTAAACAATACTTATGAACTCACTTATGATAAACAAATTACAAAAATTCTAAGAATCCCAAGCGGTTTGTCTTTCATTTTCAGAGATTGATTTTCGGAACTTGAACATGTTGGGTTTTTTTCAAAAAAAAATTGGTGGGCAAAATATTTGAGTGGAAGTTTTTTTGGGGATTTTCAGCCGCGCAAATTACATAGGTGCGCAAATTACATGGGTTTTTACGGTATTCAATAACGCACATACAGTAGCATCCTTAAAATTCCAGGGGTTTATGCTCACTTAAGCTCTCTGCCCTCCCAGAATATGTCATGGCAATCGGTCTCAAGTAAAAAAAAAACCAACGAATCGCTAGGCTGATACCTGTGCTTTGAGAATTACAGAGGAGCGACACTTGACATCAAAGCCAGCGAATTTTACCATTATATCTACCACACAATTCTTTTGATGTACATCAAAGGATCAGACTAGTCTATATAGCTACTTGTATGTCCATATGGTGGTGCATACAGTCAGCTTTCAATTCTGTCACAACATATTTTAGGGGTGTCGTGAGAGAGCAGTAATGAGTGTAACCTTTGGGAGTGTCGAGGATGTAAACACAGGTACTGAGGTTGCAAGTCAGTGATGCACTGGTATGTAATGTTCCAGCCATATACAGCTACCATTTTCTCATGTCGCAGTGCAGTTTATGTTTTCCGTTCTTTTTAACAGTTCGCCGTGAAAAGGATTCTTTATCATCGGAAAACCAGACCATGTGTGTGGTACTGATCCCAGAAGATCGAGCTACAGGTAAGTCATGAACTTTCAGCACCTTACAAAACATTATATGTAAGTATTACCTACCTGGTATGCAATTTATATACCTGTATTGCTTTCCTAAATTATAAATTTAAGGTCTTTAAGAAAATGTTTGCCCAATTCATGCCCAATTCATTAATAAGAAAATTCAGAGTTGTTCTAATTGTTGATCTATTAGCTGCCAAAAAGAGGGTAAAAATGTGGAGAATATTCAAAAACATTCCTTTGAAGATCTGTAATTTTAACAGCTTTGATATTTCACATTCTAGCATGGCATTGGTGTGATAGTTAAACGACTATTTCATGCCCAGGGGTGTGAATACGGGAAATTCCATCCTTTGGATTTTCAAATTTGGGTGGAATTTCCCTATCCTACACCCCTGGGCAGAAAGAGTACTTTACTCTCATTCCAACTACCAGAATAAGCTCAGAAACCATGAAAATGCGTTTGGACTGGCTACCATTTTGAAAATATCAATTTTGCCCCTGAGCTTTTCAAACAAAATACGAATTAGTCAGTCAGATTTAGCATACCTCATATTTGCAAACAATCTCTGCACTGAAAAATTAATCTCATCCCTCTAATTTGTACGGTAAATATATTGTAAAAGGTTTTAATTTCATCACGTCGCCTTTTCCGCATTGCGGCATCGGAGTTTTCAAATACGTGACGTCACTTCATCACGTCACGTGATATGGGGTGTAGGAAAGAAATTTCCTACACCCATTTCTTACCCTAAACAACTCTATCTTACACACATGAAAATGAGAGAACTAGTTTTACAATGCAGCAATTGAATAATTGAACTGTGCTCAAAGTAAGGTAGCTTGATTTGGCGGGAGAAGTCATTGAAGCAGAAGAGGTTTACCTTTCCAGAACATCTGGTCTTATTCTCCGTGTACTTTGTCAAGGGTCTCCATGTAAATCTTTCCTTTGTACATATGTTGCCCTGGTTTGGTTTTGCTTTTGAGATTTTGTTGACACTTTTGCATGCTCTTGTTGCTTTTTCGGTGTGTAATAAGGGGTCTCTACTTACCTTTCTTTTCGGTGTCGTCCACTTCAGCTGCCGTTGGTGACGTCGACGGTGATGGTCAACTAGACGTCATTTCCATCGTGGATCTTGTTGGACCGATTGTGGATGCAGGGTACAGCTACACAGAGATGAAGTCTCTGACAGTTATACAAAAGATCAGCCTCGCTCCCCTCCTCGGCGACGTGTCTCAGCGAGTCAGTTTGAACCCAGCATCCATCACTGACCAGCATCAAGAATGGACTGGACAGTTGTTACCTATGGACAAACAGAACTGGGGTGGTTACATGGGTACTAAGGGAAACTCTATCTACAGAGGTCACAACTGATGCAAACCAGGGGTTATTCTATACACAGCTAATTTCTGAATTGATCAATATGGTGAAACGAAGATCCAAGACCACTTACGCAAAGTTGGACTCATCTCACAGAGGCTGACAGGAGTAACTGGTCGAAGGTCTAAATTTCACCATATTGAGCCTTCACCAGCAGCTCTCATTAATGCTGTTTCAAGATGTCAACAAAGCATTTTCGGCATTATATCAGTCTATGATGTCATAATAGTGAGCCTCACTTTGAATTTCTAAGGTCAATAATATTTATGACCCCGAGATAGTGACTGTACATTCCACTGCAGGGCAGGTCAGACACCATAATACAATGTTGAGTTGTGTCATTGAGTTGGCCAATCACAGCATTAGATTCTCATTACAGTAATATTCCGTCTTTTCGTATCGCAGAGTTATCTTCTCTTGTGAGCAGGTATTAATTGTTACGTCATTGGTTTGTGTGAGAAAATTAAGCCGTTTTCTCAAAAATTGATGACGGTAATCTCACAAACAAATGACGTAACAATCAATACCTGCTCACAAGAGAAGATAACTCTGCAATACGAAAAGACGGAATAGGTATGGAAAATTAAGAAATGTTAATAACCTACACCAGGAGTCACTGTATTCATGGAAGATATGAATACCTTGCATCAGGTGTCACTTATACTTGGAATTACAATTTACAGAGAATATTGATGACTAACAATATCAATCACAGATGTATCCTGGCCTTGAGACGACCACCAACACTTTAAGGCAGTTCCAAGATGAGCTAAAACTTAAGTCTTTAACGTACCTGGTATTAGGAGGTTAATTATTTAAGTTTGAACTCAACCTGAGGCAGACGCAAAGTGTTGGTGATACATGTATTGGGACCTAATATTTTTAAAATGTAGGTGCTAATAAGTATAGTCATTGACAACAGTTAACTTCTCTTGTTAGCACAGCGCTATTATTTGTCTAGGCAGCTACAATGCTCCAAAAATATACTGTGCTCCTGGGCAGGTACTAGACTATGCTGTCACAATTGAATGACATTATTGATGCAATTTTTATAAGGTTGAGAGAAAAAAAGAGTATGTTTAATCAGTAAAAATGAAAATGTCTCTGGTTAAATGCAATGACTGTACTCATTGTACTTAATCCATTTATATATTCTCTTTATATACATATACAAGCACATATATATAGAAAATACTGTATTGTTAATTAATAAGCCCATGCCTGATAATAGGCCCGTCCATATTCATAGACAATGTTATTTCACTGTCCTGTAATATGCCCAGCTTTCTACTTTGAGTCAGAGATTAGGTGTTGACCCCTGGGATTATTTTAAGATTTATACGGCAAAGCTGTAAGCTTTGTTAATAGGCTAGAAGAAGTGTGGTGTCAATGTCAGTGATAATTTCCTGATATAGCAATGATACAATTATTACGGTTATGAAAATAACAGGATGTTGTAGGTTCTAGATTATACATGTATACATTGTAAGAAATCTCAATTTTTATACTTTGCATTTTTATATATCACATTTTTTATTGTTGTTTGCATTTTTATATATCACATTTTTTATTGTTGTTTTCGTAGGCTTTTTGTCTCTTTTACTCTTTTACTATGCAAGTTGTATGACTGCACAAAAATATTCCGACAGTGTGTTTCACTTAACATACTTTTTCCTATATTGCACGTCCTCTGTCCTGCACCAATTTTGAGAAAAGAATATTTGTTTTGTTGATTGAGCTTTGTTAATGATTTATTGTAATTAGATTGTGGTAATCAGATGAAATTCAAGAAAGAGTATGACCTATAAACAGTTAACGATTTTGCGGCCTGCACCTGTTTTTCCACTGTTTTATTTTGCTTTGAAATGAGGAAAGAAGCGAATTTCAGCATTATGTACATATATGATACATAAATACATAATAATGAAGTTAAAATGAAATATTTGTATTAGTAACATCAATTTCACCAAGTATAACTTTATATATATGGAATTTATGCTCTTTATTAGCCAGCCATAATAAGATCATTTATAAGTCTGTGTTCGTATCTTTGCCCAAAGGTCAAGGTTAGAATGAGGGGTCAAATGAAAAAAAATGGTTTTTTTATTTGTCAAGGCTCCTAATTTATATATTTAACAACTGAAAAAAATCCCTTGTTCATGTCATCACTAAATGATGTACCGGGTAATGTCCATGCACCATCATATAGACAGTGATAAACCATGGCAGACATTTGGCATGTTTCTTAACCTATGACCTATGTCAAATGACCTCTAACCTCTGCCGTTCCAATTTGAGGGACAAGCAAACACATCTTATTACAACTTTTAAACCTATTTTTGAATTTGCATTGCCAAGAAAAGCGCTGATGACAAACATTGAACATTAAATGCTATGCAAGATTTTTGTTGCATTTCAGAATATATATTTTTATTTACATTTTGAAATCACATATTTTTTTTGTAAGCTTGATTATACAAATTGTGTACCACCAAATTTACATGTGCAATTACGGTAATGTTATGATACTTTCTGTGATTAAAGCATCAAGAAGAATACTTCATATTCCTGTCAGAGTTCCAGTGTCTATGTACAATTACAGCAAGACTTATAATTGCTGACTATAGATCGAACTCAATGAAAGTGTTCAAGTGAGCAGTAGATATTTTATATGATTATTTCCAAAACATTTCCACAGGCAGAAATGAAATCCAAAACCATCATGCATATATATTCAAATTGTACACACATACACACGCATATATATCGTCAAAGAAATTCAAAATGATCACCACAGTGCAGATAAAGGAATTCATCGAATTTTCAGGGTGATCCGCCCCTTTTTTTCAGAACAGAAACATGAACACTTACATATAACAGGGAAAAACAGTCACTATAAAAACATAAACATGTAAAAAAAACATAGTCACTTATGAAATACGCTGTTGTATAATTGCATATCCCCTTGATTTAGCTTGTTACCGAAAGCTAATTATTGTACAAAATTCATCTTGAATAATCAAGGTCAAGTGAATTAATAGAAAAAATCTTAATAAATCTAGTGAGAAATATATCTATACAGTAGTTGTTCATGTAAACACATTCAAAATTATAATGTGCATAATACTTAAGACACATTCCCGATATTAACTCAGATCTGGTATATATTTAAATGTTTCTTCAAAAGCATTCCAAAATTAACCTTAAATAACAGTTTTACACACTATTAATACCTCAAAGAGCAGTTTGAATTTACCAGTACATTTGTCTTTTTCTTGGACATTATTATATTGGGTTTACCATTGAAATGCCATTAAGTGTATATTGTACCGGTAGCAATCTCATACACTCAAATTACCAGTTGTTTTTAATACTTTAGTACCACTACTTGTCAACATGCAAACCACTGGTGTGCTTGGTTTTATTTATTCATATTTTTTTTCATATTGACAGATTTTTTTCCATACAACACTTATAATAATGATAAAATATTAAATTTTAAATGTGTAAAATGTTGTTTTTCAAAGATTGAAAATTATTTATAGTTTTTTTTACATATTTTTAAATACATGTTCTTACAAAGTACTGTGATATAGCTTTAGATGGTTGACATTACATGTACACCTGTAAATGATTGTATCTTTTACTCTCTATATTGAGATAACTGGTTGGATACAAAACACTGTGTTGCGATTGATGTCATTTTCTGTCCTGTTTGAAAATATAGTGCTCAATCTATTTTTATACCTTTTCATAATACAACGATGTTCAAGTGAAAATGTCTGGAGTAATAATCTCACCTCTCTGTTTGATATTCTTGCTGCACAAGCTACCAACTATAAATTCAGATTGTTTTTGCTCTTTCAAGTGGTATGTACTTCTCCCTAAATTAACAATTGGAGAAGCGATGTTTTCAATTCACCTAAATGGACCAATTACAGAATTTTTAAAAATGATTTAGTATTAGAAAAATACCTGCTAGATCTCCCTCCAAGATTAGCAAATGTTTATTGTAAATTAAAAATTTGTAATGTTAAATTTCCGATTTAATGTGGTAGATGGAATGTTAGATTCCAAGAGAAGATAGAAAATGTGTTTTTTGTGACCTAAATGAAATTGGAGACGAATATCATTATTTGTTTAATTGTAATGACCACTAGATACTGCAAAACAGAAGAAAATTTATGTCGAGATATTATTTTGAAAGTCCTAGTACTTTCAATAATGAAGAATTAATTTCACTTATAAAATTCCTTAAGCACATAATTGAGCGAATTAACACTGTCCATTAAAACCATGATTTATATGTAAACTGTACTATAAATATGTATATAATTCTCTACACTGTAACCAGTTTGCGAGAATAAAAACTTAGGCCAGCTAGATCAGTCTAATAACATGTTAACATACGGTAAATTGCATCCAATGTATTTTCAAATACCGGTACATGTATTTGGATACACAAGTGAAATTGGACGATTGCACAAAGCTTTGAATTTAATAATCTGAAGATTAAAAAGAGAAACAAATGAAAAACAAAATGTAGATTTGAAGATTCTCAGAAATCTCAGACATTTTATTTTAATTAATTGTCAAACTCATCAGTCCATGGGAAAATAGATGTTATAGGAACTGTTCTGTTGTATTACTGGCTTGAGGTCAACCGCATAAATTAGAGAATGCCTTTAAGTGTTAATGTTTGTGTGTTTGATTATGGTTTGGAATATAGCGTTACTTTTATAGACTTCATCTGTCTCTTTTATACTTACTTCTACATTCCATATTCAGGTTTTTGTTTTATGTCTGCAAACTGAAAATTACAATATATGAGTAGGCCACAGGTGCTTGAATCAATTTGCTCCTCTTACAAAAGGGTTAGCACAGGTTTCACAGCTGAAAAATTGTCATAAAATCATGTTTTCCTCTAATTAATGAGAAGTGATATTTAGCACAAATCACTGTACTAGGCGTACATTCGTGTATCCCGGTTGAAACGGTACGTGTGGCGCAGAAATATTCCACGATAAATGAACGCACTTGGACCGTTCTATAAGCAGAGCTAAAAATGCACAGTTTCGGAGAATAAAAAACAATGTATCAAGAATATTATGCCCTTCTCTCACGCGTCCACTGAATTACATAAGGTATCTTAAAAAATACATGTGATCATGACTTGACATTGTTTTAGAAAGAAATAATGCAAACTGGCAATAGTCAGCATTTTAGTTTTGGCCAGGTATACGTCTGGACCCCTCAATCTACACGTGCTGAATTTTCCTGAGGTCAGCCTCGGTTCAGATCTGTACCTGTCGTTTTCTTTACAGATTCAACCGGTTCAACCGTTTCAACCGGATACGCCAATGTATCCCTAGCTAGTCTTTCTAAAGTCGAGAATTGTTTTCAGTGGGAATACACCCCAGAAAGGTCAAAGGATTCAAGTACCCGTGTCGATTGTTACTTAAGATTTATGTTTCTCCTGTTAATCTACTGTTAATTATATAATTTGTTGTAGATATTTTATCATTATTTATAGATACATGTACTGGAAAAATTGTCATTTTTACATTTGTCTTTGAATGGTTTGAAAATGACAATATATTTTATTCCTCTCTTCAAAGTTTTACTGTATTTTTTTCTGTGCCATTTTATATGAACACAAAATGCAATAGAAACATGTTTTTTGTACCAGAGAATTTCATGCACAATACCTATGTATTACAAACTTTATGGGAAAATAGATCCAGTGGCTTAACATATATACATGTTCTTTATATATATTTATCCTTGCGTAGAATTCTGTCCCCACTACCTAATGCATTCCATTGATACAAAATAGCCTGATTTTTTTACTGTGTTATATTATTTATTGTAGTGGTCTATTAAAACGTTTATAATCTTTTGTTGTTTTTATATTTATAGTACATACTATATATATATATATATTTTAAAGTTCATTGAATTAACAGTTTAGCTGTTTTGTGTTATAACTGCAGGTTCATGTAAATGAAGTATAACCTACAATGGTTACATGATCTAAATTCTGTACAGAAACAGAAGACGAAAGAAGCAAAAGATGAAAATTTAAGGTCTTTAGATAATAATGACCTCCGTTGTAATACATTTCAATTATGGTACTTTAGATCTGTCATGGGGAAGGTTGAAATCTGTTTTTTTTTTAAACAAGTTTTAAAAGACAATATCATCATTATAGACACAAATGTATGCTATACATGTCTGGTTTTACAAGAAATTTATTCTTTGCAGATTCAACCAGGTTTTAGAAAAAGCATATTATGTGTAATAGAGGTGCGTATTTTCGGAAATAACATATTGATCTCTGGAGAATGCTTATTGGAACCCCTTAATCTACATTATTTTATTTTAGTTGGGTTAGATACAGTTAAATGTCAATTGCAAGATAAATCAAAATGCATGAAGAGATCCATCTGTGTTGGTTTTTAGTAATGTTAATGTAATATTATATAGTTAAGTTTACATGGGAATTGAGATAAGACGCAGTGTTTTTGAAGGAATAGGAAATTGTTATATTATAATGGTAATGCATGTAGGTCTGCTGCCTCCCTTTCCCTAAAAAAACCCCTCTTACTTACAGTTAGAAAAGCAACCAGATATACTACTTATGATTATACCAAACATATCTACACAAGTTTCCTTTTTTATACTTGTTACGATTGCTTCGATGAGAATATCTGCACCGTTGCTGGAATCTTGTTGTTTTGTAGTAGCCTTTCTTAGGTCCAAGTATTTGTTTCTGAGGAGGGAGGGGCGATCAGTTACATCCCCCTCTGGCTCCTCCCTCACTGTGGGGTCTCCAAATGAGGAGGATAAGTAGGGGGGACACCGCACACTATGCAAATGTACATATTGTATATTGTTTCTTGAAGTAACAATTTCTATAGCTAGTTAGGATGGAAAATCTCAAGTTATGAAATGCTCAGGTTACTATGTGACAAGTGTAGTCTCAAATCTCAGTGGAGTATAACTTATCATCTAACCAATCAGTGGCTCTGTTACAGAGACCTGAGTTGTAACATGTTATATGATTGGTGGAAAGATGTACCCATGAGAAAACTGACTCTAGGACTAGAGGTGTCAGTTTTACAAACGTTACTTAAGGAAATTTCTTAACTTAAAATTTTCAATAAGAAAGCATTAAAAAAGAGTCACTTTCATGTCATCACTTTATGCAGTGAAGACTTATCAAATTCGTCACACATTTCATTCACTCTTGACAATTGCGCGATATATTGGGTTCACCCTGATAACTTATTTTTTTGTAATAGGAAAGTGCAGAAGGAAAATAATCATTCCTGTGTGTAGACAGAAAAATCTCAACCCTTGAGATAGTAATTTTAAAGTGTAGCACATGGAAAGCCTTGTCCTAAACTGCAATTACCTTACCCTTGGGTTGAGATTTATTTGTCTATATCACACAGGAGTGCTAGATTCTGTTAATCGCCAATACAATAATGCTTTCCTATGGAAAAACAAAAGTGCAGAAGGAAAATAATCATTCCGGTGTGTAGTCAGAAAAATCTCAACCCTTGAGATAATAATTTTGAAGTGTAGCACTTGGAAAGCCTCGTCCTAAACTTCAATTACCTTACCCTTGGGTTGAGATTTATTTGTCTACATCACACAGGAGTGCTAGATTCTGTTAATCGCCAATACGGTAATGTTTTCCTATGGAAAAACTTCAGTACAGGAACTTATGAAGGGACATTTATAAATCTGGTGCCTGGTGGTTGAACACGTTTGATGATTGTTTAGAGCGTTCTTTTTATTTCATTTTTCAATCTTCACCATAACAAGGCTTTGTTCTTTGTTTTTTTAAATGTTTAACCCCTTCACCCCCGTGTAACTTAAGTAAACTCTACCATGCATTGATATGGATGAGTCCATTATGGCCTACAGTGGTGAAAGGGTTAATTATACAATACATGTACATAGAGACTTTCAACAGCATTACATAAAACGTAGAACAACTCCTTGCAAGGCGAAGGTATTCACCTTTTGACATGTTACTGTAGGTATTCTTCTACTATTATTTGAACATCTGTCATTCTACAACAGAGTTGCATAAGTATGTATGTACAGGTGAGTTACAGGTGGTTTTATTAGACAAATTCACATCTCGAGACCTAATAATATTTTTGTCTGTAGCTTTTTTAAAGAATATATGATGTTACTTTGTCAATTGATGACTCTAATGATTCAAGTTGAAAATTAACCACTTTGTTTGATAATTTAATGTCAAAGAAAAGGTCAGATGTGTTTGTACCAAATATGTAGTAAGTATATAATTTAATTTTTTTTTTTTTTTTTTAATTTTGAAGTGTTTTCCAGGTGATTTTATTTATACTTAGATATCATCTTATAGTGTAGTTGCATGTGTGTCTGATCTTAAAACAATGTACCAATGGAAAACACATAAAAACGACACAAATGTATGTAGGGAATACTTAATAAAAAGATGGTTTTTAGCTATTTTATGCAGATATGAATAAGAAATATATATGAAGCCTTACTGCGTATAACCTCGTGCACAATTGAATTTTTACAGCATATCAATAATGTACCTGGAATGTTTAAGAAATTAAAAAATCGTTTATATGCATTGGAAGATTTTATTTTTAAACAGTGTTATGTTTGATATGGTGATGTGATTGTGATCCTCAATAAAATGATTTCAATATAATCAGAACTATTTCTTATGTTATTTTCTTTTCAAATTATGAATTCCCTTTAATTGGAGGGGACTGTGGTGGACAAGTGATTAAGGCATCTGACTCTCTGCTACAACCGAAACCTGGCACGCCTTTAAATGATAATAGCTGTTAATAGGACGTAAAACACAGACTTACCAACCCCTTTAAATGGTGACGTGTTTGGTCATATTATGTAACATAACAAATAAATGTTTTCACATTTATCAAAAATTAACATTTTTCATCACATATTTGGAGGTTCTTCTTTCAAATCATAAAATCAGCTTGATAACACTGAGGTACTTCAGACCAAAGTTATATTGATCTGGATCTCCTGTTGATGAAACTAGGGATACTGACTGCCAAGTTCTGTTTATGAGAATCTTTGGTTGATGAAGCTAAGGTATAAAAACTAATGTGAAACTGATCAAAACATTGGATTGACAAAGCTGAGATACTGATCATGAAGGCGAGGTGTTGACAATGAAAGTGAAGGTGATCAGAAACTGGTTGATGAAGCCCAGATATGGACAATGAAGGTGAAGGTGATAAGATACTATTGTTGATGAAGCCGAAGTATGGACAATGAAGATGACGGTGATGAGATACTATTGTTGATGAAGCCGAGATATGGACAATGAAGGTGAAGGTGAGGAGACACTCTTATTGATGAAGCCGAGGTATTGACAGTGAAGGTGAAGGTGATAAGATACTCTTATTGATGAAGACGAGATATTGACAATGAAGGTGAAGGTGATGAGCTACTATTGTTGATGAAGACGAAATATGGACAATGAAGGTGAAGGTGATGAGATACTATTGTTGATGAGACAATGTTTCGACAATGAAGGTGAGGGTGATGAGACACTCTTGTTGATGAAGCCGAGATATGGACAATGAAGGTGAAGGTGATGAGCTACTATTGTTGATGAGACAGTGTATTGACAATGAAGGTGAAGGTGACCAGAAACTTTGGTTGATTGAACCAAGGTTTGGACAATGAATGTGAAGGTGATGAGAAATTCTTGTTGAACAAGCCAGGATATGGACAATGAAGGTGAAGGTGATGGGACACTCTGGTTGGTGAAACCGAGGTATGAACAATGAAAGTGAAGGTGATGTGACACTCTGGTTGATGAAGCCAAGATATGGACAATGAAGGTGAAGGTGATGAGACACTCTTGTTGATGAGGCCGAGATATGGACAAAGAAAGTAAAGTTGATGAGAAACTAGTGTTGATGAGGCCGAGATATGGACAATGAAAGTAAAGTTGATGAGAAACTAGTGTTGATGAAGCCGAGATATGGACAACGAAGGTGAAAGTGAGGAGACACTCTTATTGATGAAGCCGAGGTATGGACAAAGAAGGTGAAGGTGATGAGAAACTAGTGTTGATGAAGCCGAGATATGGACAATGAAGGGGAAGGTGAGGAGACACTCTTGTTGATGAAGCGGAGGTATGGAAAAGGAAGGTGAAGGTGATGAGAACCGGTATTGATGAAGCCGAGATATGGACAATGAAGGTGAAGGTGAGGAGACACTCTTGTTGATGAAGCCGAGGTATGGAAAAGGAAGGTGAAGGTGATGAGAACCGGTATTGATGAAGCCGAGATATGGACAATGAAGGTGAAGGTGAGGAGACACTCTTATTGATGAGACGATGTATTGACAATGAAGGTGAAGTTGACCAGAAACTTTGGTTGATGGAACCAAGGTTTGGACAATGAATGTTAAGGTGATGAGAAATTCTTGTTGAACAAGCCAGGATATGGACAATGAAGGTGAAGGTGATGAGAAATTCTTGTTGATGAATCCGAGATATGGACAATGAAGGTGAAGGTGATGGGACACTCTGATTGGTGAAGCCGAGGTATGAACAATGAAAGTGAAGGTGTATGACACTCTTGTTAATGAAGCCGAGATATGGACAAAGAAAGTAAAGGTGATGAGATACTATTGTTGAGGAAGCCGAGATATGGACAATGAAGGTGAAGGTGATGAGATACTATCGTTGATGAAGCCGAGATATGGACAAAGAAAGTAAAGTTCATGGGACACTCTTGTTAATGAAGCCGAGATATGGACAATGAAGGTGAAGGTGATCAGATACTATTGTTGGTGAAGCCGAGATATGGACAAAGAAAGTAAAGTAGATGGGACACTCTTGTAATGAAGCCGAGATATGGACAATGAAGGTGAATGTGCTGGGATACTATTGTTTGTGAAGCCGAGATATGGACAATGAAGGTGAAGGTGATGGGATACTATTGTTTGTGAAGCCGAGATATGGACAATGAAGGTGAAGGTGATGGGATACTATTGTTTGTGAAGCCGAGATATGGACAATGAAGGTGAAGGTGATGGGATACTATTGTTTGTGAAGCCGAGATATGGACAATGAAGGTGAATGTGATGGGATACTATTGTTTGTGAAGCCGAGATATGGACAATGAAGGTGAAGGTGATGAGAAATTATTGTTGATGAAGCCGAGATATGGACAATGAAGGAGAATGTGATGGGAAACTATTGTTGGTGAAGCCGAGGTATGGACGAAGAAGGTGAAGGTGATGGGACACTCTTGTTAATGAAGCCGAGATATGGACAATAAAGGTGAATGTGATGAGATACTATTGTTGATGAAGCCGAGATATTGACAATGAAGGTGAAAGTGAGGAGACACTCTTGTTGATGAAGCCGAGGTATGGAAAAGGAAGGTGAAGGTGATGAGAACCGGTATTGATGAAGCCGAGATATGGACAATGAAGATGAAGGTGATGAGAAAAGTTGATGGGACACTCTTGTTAATGAAGCCGAGATATGGCCAATGAAGGTGAATGTGATGAGATACTATTGTTGATGAAGCCGAGGTATGGACAAAGAAGGTGAAGGTGATCCAAGATATGGACAATGAAGGTGAAGGTGATGAGAAATTATTGTTGATGAAGCCGAGATATGGACAATGAAGATGAAGGTGATGAGAAACTAGTGTTGATGAAGCCGAGATATGCAAAGAAAGTAAAGTTGATGGGACACTCTTGTTAATGAGGCCGAGATATGGACAATGAAGGTGAATGTGATGGGATACTATTGTTTGTGAAGCCGAGATATGGACAATGAAGGTGAAGGAGATGAGACACTCTTATTGATCAGACAATGTATCGACAATGAAGGTGAAAGTGAGGAGATACTATTGTTGATAAAGCCGAGATATTGACAATGAAGGTGAAAGTGAGGAGACACTCTTGTTGATGAAGCCGAGATACTTGTTAATGAAGCCGAGATATGGACAATGAAGGTGAAGGTTATGCGACACTCTTATTGATCAGACAATGTATCGACAATGAAGGTGAAAGTGAGGAGATACTATTGTTGATGAAGCCGAGATATGGACAAAGAAAGTAAAGTAGATGGGACACTCTTGTAATGAAGCCGAGATATGGACAATGAAGGGGAATGTGATGGGATACTATTGTTTGTGAAGCCGAGATATGGACAATGAAGGTGAAGGTGATGAGAAATTATTGTTGATGAAGCCGAGATATGGACAATGAAGGTGAAGGAGATGAGACACTCTTATTGATCAGACAATGTATCGACAATGAAGGTGAAAGTGAGGAGATACTATTGTTGATAAAGCCGAGATATTGACAATGAAGGTGAAAGTGAGGAGACACTCTTGTTGATGAAGCCGAGGTATGGACAAAGACAATAAAGTTAATGAGCCCGAGGTATATGAGATACTATTGTTGGTGAAGCCGAGATATGGAGCTACTATTGTTGATGAAGACGAAATATGGACAATGAAGGTGAAGGAGATGAGACACTCTTATTGATCAGACAATGTATCGTTGATGAAGCCGAGATATGGACAAAGAAAGTAAAGTTGATGAGAAACTAGTGTTGATGAAGCCGAGGTATGGACAATGAAGGTGAAGGTGATGAGATCCGGTATTGATGAAGCCGAGATATGGACAATGAAGATGAAGGTGATGAGAAACTAGTGTTGATGAAGCCGAGGTATGGACAAAGAAAGTTAAGTTGATTAGAAACTAGTGTTGATGAAGCCGAGATATGGACAATGAAGGTGAATGTGATGGGATACTATTGTTGGTGAAGCCGAGGTATGGACAAAGAAGGTGAAGGTGATGGGACACTCTTGTTGATGAAAACGAAATATGGACAAAGAAAGTAAAGTTGATTAGAAACTAGTGTTGATAAAGCCGAGATATGGACAATGAAGGTGAAGGTGATGAGACACTCTTATTGATCAGACAATGTATCGACAATGAAGGTGAAAGTGAGGAGATACTATTGTTGATGAAGCCGAGATATTGACAATGACGGTGAAAGTGAGGAGACACTCTTGTTGATGAAGCCGAGATATGGACAAAGAAAGTAAAGTTGATGAGACACTAGTGTTGATGAAGCCGAGATATGGACAATGAAGGGGAAGGTGATGAGATACTATTGTTGATGACGCCGAGGTATGGACAAAGAAAGTAAAGTTGATGAGAAACTAGTGTTGATGAAGCCGAGGTATGGACAATGAAGGTGAAGGTGATGAGAACCGGTATTGATGAAGCCGAGATATGGACAATGAAGATGAAGGTGATGAGAAACTAGTGTTGATGAAGCCGAGGTATGGACAAAGAAAGTAAAGTTGATGAGAAACTAGTGTTGATGAAGCCGAGATATGGACAATGAAGGTGAAGGTGATAAGATACTATTGTTGATGAAGCCGAGGTATGGACAAAGAAAATAAAGTTAATGAGACCGAGGTATGGACAATGAAGGTGAAGGTGATGAGACACTCTTATTGATGAGACAAGGTTTTGACAATGAAGGTGAATGTGGTGAGAAAATCTTGTTGAACAAGCCAAGATATGGACAATGAAGGTGAAGGTGATGAGAAATTATTGTTGATGAAGCCGAGATATGGACAAAGAAGGTGAAGGTGATGGGACACTCTGGTTGATGAAGCCGAGGTATGAAGAATGAAAGTGAGGTGATCAGAAGAAATTCTGGTTGATGGAGCCAAGGTATAGACAATGATGGTGAAGGTTATCAGAAACTTTGGTTGATATAACCACTGACTTAGATAATTTTAATTCCGTGATGTAGCCAAGGTATGGAAATAATGGTGAAGGTTATCAGAAATTCTAGTTGATGAAGCCCAGGTTTGGGCAATGAAGGTGAAGGTGATCAGAAACCTTTGCTGATGAAGCCGAGATATGGACAATGAAGGTGAAGGTGATGAGAAACTCTTGTTGATGAAGGTGAAGGTGATCATAGTATCCAGTTGACTGACAGTGAAGGAAAATTTGATCAGAAACTATTGTTGATGAAGCCGAGGTATGGACAATTAGGATGATGCCGACCAGAAACTCTGGTGAATGATGCCAAGGTAGGGACAATGAAGATGAAGTAGATTGAAACATCAGAATGATGAAGCTAAATCAATGCCAGCTAATGGATTGCTGATCAGAAGCTAAGGTGCCAATATAATTTTAGCAGAACATGGTGAACATACGGTAGACACGGCTGATATACTGAGAACATGGTACTGACAAAGAAGCTGATTGTGGTCATAAAATATATGGTTAATAAAGTCGATGTACTGCAAACTATGTTGGTGTTGATCAGAATGTCTTGTGGATAAAACGATAACGAACGCTATATTGATCCAAACCTCGGATGAAGTACTGACACGAAAAGTGATGTTGAGCAGAATCTCTTGTTTGGTTTGACAAAGTCATCTTACTAACAACGAAGGTGATGGTGATCATACTATTTGACATGGTTGGTGAAGCAAAGGTACTGCTGCCTTATCAAAGGTAGGAGTATCCATGCAGCCAGTTACAGTAGCCGTCCTTTTTTTGGGAATTAGTGATCAACCGTGACTTGAATGTCACTACCCATCCCTCCTTAAGCATTCGACCCCGAGGGCACTATCTCCTTATGATTTCATTATAACTTACCTCTTAAAACTGGTAAGACTTTTCAATCTATAAGACAAATTAATCTAATCTCAATCGGATTGAGGTTGAAGACCCCTAAAATACATCTACTGATCACCTTGGAAGTAATCCGCTGAATATTTATGACGGCAAGCTTCAGAACAAAATACAAGAAAAATCATACGGCAAGATTAATACCATACTATGCTTCTAAAAACGAAGAGGACTCCGATGATGAATTTAACCTCCAAAGACTACTGAGTGAGAAGATAAACTACACAGAAGAACCGGATGTGGGCATTATCACAGAGAATTTTGTCCAAACAAGAAAATGTACAGTACAACATCAGTTCCAACCTATAGCATCAGTACAACATCAGTTCCAACCTATAGCATCAGTACAACATCAGTTCCACCCTATGGCATCAGTACAACATCAGTTCCAACATATAGCATCAGAGAACTAAATGACGCATACATGTATCTCTCATAAGTTGGAGAAATCTGGAAAAACAGCAGGACTGGACAACATTCTTTCACAAGAAAACCCATTTCTATCTGTTGACATTCTCCTCTATACGCTTTCTATAAAGATCCGGGACGAAAGAAAATACTGCAGGAATGAAATGAAAGTAACGTCATATAGGGCATTGTGAATGCAAAGGATGTTGGGGAATATATAGTTGGCGTCGAAGAATTCGGTTAATGCGCTTTTGGCAGATCGTGAACCCTTATGTGACCATATATATCTGGGAGTTTTAGTTTCAGTATTGTGAATTAATAGGGTTCTATGGGTTAAGCAGACAAAATCGAATAGAAACAACCTTATATAAATGATGAGAACCGTATGGAATTTCGATAAATACTGCGACATCCATCCATGACAAATTCATCATGCATACAGAGCTTCTACGGCAGGACTTAGTACGTAAAATGTTATTGGTCAATCTTATTGTTTATAATGTCAAGAAGTGTAATATAGAGAAAAAATAAATTTCAAAAGAAAATGTCTACGACGACACCTGGTATTCCCAGGCGGTCACGTGCAGCACCCATCCAAGTATACTAACCAGGCGAGAACCGTGATATGGCCGTAGACATTGGGCCACCAAACTTTTACCTGTTTATACTAGCTAACAGTATGATGACAAAAAAATATCTGGGAGTTTTAGTTTCAGTACTGTGAATCAATGCTAGTGGTAGGCCATTGACTGAAGCGTAGCAGCTAGACTACATATCTTGACTTCGTAGATGACATTGCCCATTTCTCAATTGTACCAAACAAGACAAGGAGCACTAAAGTTACTGTCGCGACAAAAAATAACACTTTTATTCATCTTAGAGAAATATTAGTACATCAGTAATTGATAAAAAAAAATAAAGCATAGAAAACAAATTGAAGAAAAGATATAATTATGTTCATATACATCACATAATACCCAGTATAAAGAAGCTAGCCATGAATGTTCTGTTCTAACTCAAGCCAGACCTATATGGTCTGTTGAATGGATCTGTTACATGGAGAACTTACAAGAAACTGCAAAACACTCAACCATTTTCTAAGACGTGTATCAAGATACATTTCCAGACAAAATAACTGAGCTAGACTGACTAAACAAGTACTTATAAAGCAACTGAAAAGGAAGTTCTTTGAACAGTGGTACAACATGGTTAATTCAACAACAGCCATTTACGGCCAATAAAAGCACAAAAATAGTATATGCCCATATTTATTCCTCCAAGACATTTTAATTTTAGTTTACGTCTATCATTGAAATGAGTTGATCTAGTTTTTCAAAGATTTTATATGTAACCTCATACAAATAAAACGTATTACGTTTTATATGTATTTACTGTAACTTGAGGAATCCCGCAAACATTGAAATATGAGTATGTACAACAGGGAACAGGAAAGAAAAATATATGTTGTCAGAAATGAAATTATTTAACCTGGGACCTAACAGAGCAACGGACAATACACACTAATTCAATAGGGGTTACCTCCCTTACAACATAAACCAAATTGTTTCGGCCTTTACCTAAATCGGTGTGTACAGTTGATATAACCTATCCAGAGTACGTAAATAAAATTCAATACATGTTGATAATCCTTGTAATCCTTGAACATCCGCAAACGATCATCGGTTGACATAATTAACAAACAAAACTTGTTTCGAGTGTCGTCTGCAACAGGTAAAGAGGTGCTTTATTTTATCGCCAAACGTCTCATCGACCCTGAAGATATTTTGAACGGTATTTTGTTTAATCGGTTAAATATATTCGATGATGCTGGCGTGAATTAAGATGTAATTCGGAAGAATGATTTATTGTTACAAAGCAGTAGGTATGACAATTAATATTGAATATGGTTTGTTTTGATTTATCAATCGGTCCTCCGTTTAAGCGCCTGTCTGATTTGTACCACTTCCGGTTAAGAAAGGTGAGAGGGCATAGGCCTGCTTTCCAGATGGAGTGAGTTATAGTCTACTGTCACAGAGTCGCTGTGCATGACCACCCGACAACGTTCTGTGTCGCGAAACAGGGGTTTTAAAGACGAGGCACATGTCAGCTTGACCATGAGTAGAGGAAAAGACGCCGCGATGGTGCGGAACCCTCGGAGGGATAAGTCTGAAGTCAGCTGCTGTATCAAATATTTGATGTTTGGATTCAATGTTTTGTTTTGGGTAAGTAAACAATGAGCACTGACCATGTGGTGAGCGCTACAAGTATTGCTTGTCTTTATCTGTATCAGTATAGGTTTCATATTAGAGGTGCAACTATCGTTTTGAAAAATACCTTTAAGTGTAATCAGGGATGTCCACTACGCATCCCTGGTGTAATCATACATGTATGTAATATTTGCCAAAGTCATCACGTTGTCCCTAAAAGGAGCAAATCGGGGATATATGTTATGGATGCTGTGTACGTTTACATTGTGATTGTGTATATATGTATGTATGGAGTATCCTGAATTTTTCATGGATTACTTATTTATGATTATATATAGATTGTGTGCGCCAGTCCAACCTACTAATACATATATGTACATGTACTAAGCTTCTTCTTTTTGGGAATATTCTATTATCCAGTCCACTAAGAATAAAGAAAGTTGCGGATCCAGAGTTTTTTGGGGGGCTTCAGGAAACCCCCCACCCTGAAAAGTTTAAAAATCATGTACTTTCACCATTTTCCTCACTTTTCCCCCACTTGGGAGTCCTGCACTCATTCTTTACCTGTGGACTCATCAACTTTGTGAGGACCAACTATTAGCACATCTCTTAGCAGTTTTAATTATGTTACTAATTATACAACAATCAAAAGGTTGGTTATGATCAGCAATAGTACTCTTCTGAAAAAAAATCTACAAAAATCACTGAAGCTGAATGAATGACAGATTTAGTTATACAGTAAGTCACAATAAGACACATAACACAATGTTCAACTATTTGGAAATGTGATCACAATTGGACTTAGCAACCAAGTCCATGACTTTCCACTGATAATAAATAATGGGTGAGCCTTAAAGAGTCACTGATTCAGCAACTGAGAAAAAAATTGAGAACTCTGGGTCACTGCATTACTGTGATAGTCACAGAGACAAATAGACAAGGGTCAATGATTTAGTCACAGAGAATAATGAATGGGTGTCACTGATTTAGTCACAGAGAATAATGAATGGGTGTCACTGATTTAGTCACAGAGAATAATGAATGGGTGTCACTGATTTAGTCACAGAGAATAATGAATGGGTGTCACTGATTTAGTCACAGAGAATAATGAATGGGTGTCACTGATTTAGTCACAGAGAATAATGAATGGGTGTCACTGATTTAGTCACAGAGAATAATGAATGGGTGTCACTGATTTAGTCACAGAGAATAATGAATGGGTGTCACTGATTTAGTCACAGAGAATAATGAATGGGTGTCACTGATTTAGTCACAGAGAATAATGAATGGGTGTCACTGATTTAGTCACAGAGAATAATGAATGGGTGCACGTTTCACCGATTTAGTCACAGAAAATAGGCGAGGGTCACTGCTATTAAGTCACAGAGAAAAATGTCTTTGATCCAGTTATAGAGACTAATGGAAGATAGTAATTGATTTAGTCACAGAGACTCTATGATGGCAGTCATAGGATTTAGTCTCAAAATAATTGATGAGGGTCATTGAATGATATGCCTTTTGAGTTCTAAAGCCAACATATTCTGTGGTCAACAATATGCAAACACAGGATGTATATGACTTAGCATTTTTGCCCAGGAATAGGTATTTTTTGTTTGTAATGTATTCGATTCCTGATAAATGAGGACATTTTTTAAGTGAAAGTATCTTAGTGCCATTAATGGCTATATATCTACATGTCAGGAGAATTAAGGTTTATTTAAAATCAATTTCAACTCAGACAAAATTCAAAGGATAAAAAAAGAAGGTTCAGATCTTCGAAAGATACTAGTAGTGTATTAGTGGTCATTTTAGCTAATTCAAGTTTTCGTTTATAGTTTTCTTTTATATATATATATTGTAAGCTTGACAATTCATCAATGGGCTAATCTGTTAAAAATTGCAATAATTTGCTAAAATGTGTGTCTGATAAAATAAACTTTTTTGTACCTGTAGTACTCTTGCAGTATACTGTGATCAAAAGCAAAGTCACACTAAGTGTTGTCTTAAACTATAGGACATGCCTCTAATACTCAAAAAATCCTTTAAATTAGCAATATATGGAATAAACTGAAATGGAGTTTGAGACATAATTACAGCTTCAATCAGATGGGAGAGCAATGTTGCTTAGCCATGTGTTTATTGAAGTAACTGTGCGACTGGTGATTGCTAACTTGAAACTCCAGTCTCTTCAGTAATTAACTTCTGCTTGACAATTTTTAACCAACCAACTTGTGTAAAATCACATCTGAAATAATGATCAGAAAAAGCTGAAATATCGCTTATCAGAGACATATAAAACCAGTAGTATGTATATATGTACGTCTCTGCACTATATATGATTATAGATAATAATTGATGAACACCAGGCTTTTCATTAACTTTTATTCAGCATTTTTTAACAGATTTAAAAAAAAAAAATACATATAGGATACAGATATCAGTGATAAATCTACATGCGAGTCCTGAGTCCTGTACTCATAGAATTTTGATGGGACTCACAGAATTTCTGGAAATAGTTAAATCTATCATTGTGGGACTCATTGCTTTTAGCATTACAGTTAAAAAGGATTCACTAAAATAAATTGTAGATGGATCACTGCAGATATATATATATATATGAAACAGCTGAAACACCACTATGTATTTAATCACAGACAATAAATGAATAATTGATAAACGTCACTATTTTAGTCACGGAGACTAAATTTAGTCTTAATTAATTATACTAACGAGGGTAACCTAATTTCGTCACACATTGTATGACAATTTTATGATGGTTATACATTTTTTGGCAGAGAAAAAAATTAGCTAAAAACCACAGATATCAACTCTGCTTTTCACACTGAGACTGATATATATATATATATATATATGAATCAGTGCATACTTACTCAGAGGATCAAGTCTACAGGACCTGGATATTAATTAAATCAATGTATCATGCATGTAGGTTTCCTAGAATACAGGATTTTGAAAGAAGGCCACCGGCGGCAAGGCCCTATTTTAAATATGCAATTGCTAATAGAAATGAAAATCACAAAGAGTTGAGAACATTTTTTTTTATTTTTTTTTTGCTAAAATCTGCTTGTCAATTTCAGTGTTTAATTAACTGTTTTGTTATTTATGGAACACAAGCACAGTGCATTTATGTTTTATTGAATTATCCTGCAGAATTGTCAACATGATTTAACACAGCAGCTGTGTAGATACCGATGAGTTCATCATTCGTCTGATGTTTCATTTCATGAATATTTAATGGATAAAACATGTAGCAAATTGAATCCGATAACAATAGGAAGCTACATCTCGAATAAAAGTCTCCTGGCATGTGAATTATTGACTATCTCTTCATGTGAGATTATATACCATTGATAAAAACACTAAGAGTTATCAAAATATTTTATATCTATTGCTAGCTAGCTATCACACAGGGATATCACGCAGAATGTTTTTAAAGAAAATAATGAAAATTTTATGAGCATTATTGGAAATCTATAACGTTGCAGAAAATGTGATCAATACTATTATGGGAATACTCCACAACGGATATATATACCAATTGTTTATCTTGTCACCACAGTAACCAAGTAAATACAGTAGCTACATATATACTATGACACTCTTGATCAATAGTGTGAATCTAATGATAACCTATATCTAGATGTCACTTGCTTCCTAACATCAATATATATATGCTGTATACATCTAGTACCTACATATACATTCTGTAGAACAACTATGTCATTGAAATACAGATCAATATTTGTTTCTTCATCTACCTGTGGGATCTGGACCATAGTTCTTTCCCATTTAAATCTTTAGAAACCTTTTTTTTATGTGCGTCATGGTGCGATACAAAACTTTATCTATGAGCACTTCACGGAATACGAACCTTCAAAGAAAATTCCAAGATTAAAATTACATTAACGTAATTTAACAAGTTCAATGTTCTGAAAGCATGGAACATTATAACTGTAATTAAATATTATTGGCCTCCCACACAAGTTCTACTGCCGGAGGGGACTATCAGTTTGCATTTAATCCATTCGTTTGTATATCAATTTGTCCGGGCATATTTCATATACTTTTTCAACTACGATTGACAAATTTTGTATCTAGGTTCTTATTTGGATGGTTGAGTGTTGCATACAGTTATTACAGCAGTAGCGAATCACTCGGCAAAGAAACGATACACACAATTTCTGAAAACTTATGGCTACCAGATACATTGACTATATATTTTAATTTCTAGAATGTACAAAGCATACACTTTTATCAAATTTCTGATTGGCTATGCTAACTTTTAGTCTTCCAAGTGATCCGCTATAGACCATGATCTGCTTCTACCATAACAACTGTATGTACTTTTATATGGTTTTGTGCCAACTGTATATACAGAGTTATGGCCCTTTGGTCACAGTATGTCACTTTTTCCATGGTATATCTCGAAAAATCTTTGACAAACAACTGCCAAATTTTGTATGCAACTTGATCTTTGGATAGTGCACATGTCACAAGGTGAAAATTACTTTAGTGCCCTACTGCATGTATATACAGAGTTATGGCCCTTTGCTCACAGACTTTGTCCATGGTATATCTCGAATAATCTTTGAAAATACAACTGCTAAACTTTGTATTGAACTTTATCCTTGGATGGTTATCCGTCTTTTCGTAATGCAGAATTATCTGCTCTTGGGAGCAGGTATTGATTGTTACGTCATTTGTTTCTGAGAGTAACGTCATCAATTTTTGAGAAAACGACGTAATTTTCTCACACAAACCAATGATCACGTAACAATCAATACCTGCTCACAAGAGAAGATAACTCTGCTATATGCAAAGACAGAATAGTGCACAGGTCACAAGCTGACAATGAGTTTTGTGCCATACAATACACAGAGTTATGGCCTCTTTGCTCACAGTATGTCACTTTGTCCATGGTATATCTGGAATAATCTTTGACATACAACTGCCAAATTTTGATGTTGCTATAAAACTTCTCTTTTGCATCATTAAAATACTAATTTAATATCTACTTTTTTTTATATTTGTTGCAAAAAAGAACGCCACGTGCTATGACCCTTTTTTTTTAAATTCAAAAGAGTGTCATCACCCTCTTTCTGTGTATCCGGGGTTGGCATGTATATGTTTTGTATGTGACTTTATCTTGGATAGTATAGTGCACATGTTTCATACTGACATCACAGAGTTATAGAAATCTTTGTTCAATTTTGATACTGTTTAAACTTCATCCAAAGGTAGGGGACTTTGGATTGCTTGCAATACTCTGCTAATTGTATTCTTAGTTTCTGTGACTTCTTCTCAACAAATGACATTTTCACATTGTCTTTTAGTTCTTGCAATAGACTGGTTCGCCCGTTGTCAGTATAATGTGACCGGGTGGGGCGTCCCGCTGGGTGTCTTCGGCAGTATGTTTCAGTGAGGTAGCACTATAAAGTCGGCATCAGTTCCGCGCTATCACGAGAAGACAAACACGAACATATGGCAGCCTCCCAAAATACACACGCATACACTACACGCATGCATCATGCACACACTGGGAAGGCCGTCCTTAAATGACCTTAGCTGTTAATAGGACGTTAAACAAAATAAAACCAAACCAATCTTACAATAAGTTTTCTTATCAACATTTGAACATAAATTGTAATGGAAGACAAAATAGGAATAATGTCCTGCTTCACAGGTCCTTGAACTTACAATATGGCACCAAATTTTTCTAAAAGCCTAATATAAATTGGTTCTGAACTTTTTTTTCTTTCTCAGAATAGGAAAGTGATCCTGTCATCACCATATATATAGAAGACACAAGAAAAATAATATTTTTTTGCATAATGAGTTATTGTCATGATTGCTACATTTTATAATACAGACATTTGACTCTTGGTCTTGTAAAAAGGAACAAGCCATTCTGATAATATGACAGTTAATAAACCCATTCACCCCCAAAACCACGTTTGAACCTTACCATATCAAAAACTTGGCAGGTCCAGTTTAAAAACGTAGGGGTGAATGAGTTAAGTGTCAGCACTAGAACTTTGGGCTGTTACTAGAGTGCTGTCATACATACCTAGGTAGTCGGTGTAGAGTCCTAACTTCTTTCTGCATTTACATGTTATCCAATTAGATATGTAATTCCAACTGTGTCTAACTCGTACACAATTATAGTTTGTTGGGAATTTTAGGAAGTTTAATTAAGGCAATTATTCCCAGTGATGTTGCTGAAAAGTACAGAAGTATTGATGAAACAAATTACGATAAGCTCCTTGCTTTCTGATATATATATATATAGAAGCTGTCACTGGTGACCTGGGGTTCAGATCCCAATAGTGGAGGATATGTTTTTACAAATAAAGGGAAAATATGATAATGAATCTATTTCTTCTATTATTACATACATGTAGTAACTTCAAGACGGAAAAATGCTGAACAATTTAGATTTTGTGTTTGTTGAAGATATTACATTTTACACAGAGTACTGGAGGTCTCAACCTTAATTACATAATATAAATTAGAGTTAAAATCAAATTTAATTCATTTTAATAGTTGTCTGGGCTATAACTTTTGAACTGCTGATAAATTCTTAAATTTATGTCTATTATCATTTCACTTACCCAAAGATACTTTTTTTTTTTTGAGATAGGGAATTGATATCATCAGTAAATAATTTGTGTAATGTGCAATTAACGTGGGTGGATTTTGGATAAACAAATTATTAAAAGCAATCCCCCAGAATTGTTGTTTTTACACAATATATGTTTTTGCTGTGTATACTTAAATATTGAATGAACCAGTGCTATAGCTTTAGCTATATAGTCGCTTAAACAGCTGGTTGATGAGTTGAGAACCATCCGTCTTGTTTTGCTGCAAAAGTTAAGACTGCCGTAATAATTGCTACAAAGTGTTTACACTATAAGTGCTAATGATAGGCAAACAAGCTTGTATGTGTACACACACATATATATATACAGTATATCTTATATACCAACACAGCATATTCAGTGCTTCGATCCAGCTTCTCTGTAAGAGTAACTGATGACTTCATAATTTAAGCCAAACTCTTAAGATAGATAGATATATATATATAAGATGGTTATTGAGGTCAGTGTAATTCTTTCTGTCCTTCGTACTCTAAGATTATTATTGCCCAGCATCAAAACAAGATGGTTTGGGTTTAAAGAGTTTAATGTCATATCGACAGCTAAGGTCATTTAAGGAAAGGCCTGTGCTGAGGCTATGAGAAAGAAAAAACAAAACTCAATTTAGTTGGTTCATTTTCTCAATCTTTATATAATGGACCGGAGAACAACTTGCCTATTGGGATGTATATATTTATCCAGCTTTTATGTTGAACATGTTTTCTATAATTAATATATGAACAACAGTATCTATATATGAACATAGTTACCATATGCATATGTACATAGTTACCACCTGTAACGTAAACATGACAGTATATATGTCTGGATATTTGTTCCCAATATGGAAAATATTTAAGATAAGAAAAGGGGAATTTTCGGTGAAGAGTTATTAGGCCAAACAAAAAAACCATGTTTGTTTCCTGTCTCAAAAATGTTTAAGAGTAGGCACAAATTTTGCTTGTTCTTTTTGCCTAAATAAGAGGGATGGGTTGAAGGGGTGGAGGGGGTTAGGTAGTAAATGTTGACCTGCAGGAGACCCACGTGCACTGGTAGCTCAATTTGTAAAAGTATCTGCCAAGAGTTCTGAGGTCTTGGGTTTGAATCTGTTACATTTTCCATCTCCTGTACATATGTAGCCAGTATTTCAGGAGAATGATTGGTCTTTTGTATAATTATCATGGTAATTCAGCTGTCTCACAATAATTAATATAGCAAAATTATCGAAACTCGACCGTAGTCATGTCACCAGCGTATCCTCTATCAATGGAAATATGTATGAATTAATGCAATGATGAGTTGTGTTGTTTATGTTTCAGTTGATCGGAGCGACAGTGTTGGCCATCGGACTGTGGGCATGGACGGAAAAAGACATGTTCAACAATATCAACAAAATGACCAACATCACCCTTGACCCCGCACTATTCTTCATCCTGATCGGTCTGGTCATATTTATCATCGGGTTCTCCGGCTGTGTCGGCGCTCTCAGGGAAAACACATGTCTGCTCACTTTTGTAAGTCCTGTACATTATATCTTAAGTGTTCCTCATAAACAGAAGCATGCTCATCTAACAGTACATGTATAGTTGGCACATGTGCACAGATTGTCTGTAAGTACATACATGTACGATAGCTATTTTACAAACAGTAATTAAGCCTCTTTAGGGGTGCGACAAGGAATTTGCCTCACTTCCCCCCCACCCCATCCCCTGTCTGAATTGATCGAATATGTACATACATGTACCTGTAGTATGTGAAACATTTGTATTCACAGGTTAATGCACAGTATTAAAATACAATAGTTCAAATTCAGTTTTGAATCTTCCAATGACTTTCATTGACAAAAGATAAATATATATATATCCTTGTTGGCTATACTGTATTTGAGTCCCGTACGTGGGCTCATGTACAGAAATCAATCAATTTGTAAGTTTGAGATCAGTCATAAAGAAAAATATTCATTTACTCTTTATCTACAGCTAGAATTATCTGTGAAGTGTTTCAATATCCTTTGGTTTAAGGGAACTATACATTATAAGATTACACTTCGTCTCTCTGTCACCCAGCTGTCAGGGCTTTGATTTTTTGGGGCATTTCTCTTACATATATTTATATATGTACTGTCACCTTAACTCATTCACCCCTGAAGTTTCATAATGAACTATTCCAACCATTGAATTGGAAGAGTTCAAATGTGTCTTCAGGGGTGAATGAGTTAAAATTGGCAAATTGTTTGTACATGTATATACATCTTTGGCTGGTGATTTCCAGGGCATATCTCATATAAACAGTAAAATTGAAATTGTCAAAGTTTGTATGCTGAAATTGGGTGTCATGCCCTGCTATATTTAGAGTTAAGGGCCTTTGTTAATTTTTCGATACAGAAGTTTGTCTGTTGATGGGGGACTATATAGATTGATCACAATACTTTGCCTTGTTTTAATATAATAACCTTTCATGATAGATTTGTTTATTTTGATTTTCTATGTAAATATAATTCACCTATTTTATCTCGGTTTTATTGAAAGCAATAAATATATATTCTGGGTCGGTACACAATAAACCGCTATCCCAACATTAAATCAAACTTATGTAAATACTGTAACACTATAATCAGTGTGACAGTTTGTAAGTTACTGTGTGTCTATCCACTGTACGTCTATATACGCAGACTGTATGATTACAACACTGGCTATAAACAGGACGATTATTGTTCTGGGTAGAAATAAAGGGTTGTAGCATTGACATTATGTTTGTGGTTTCAAATTTAAATGTCACCCTGCCGTCTGGTCTTCAATTTTTATGCATTATTATTGCACAGTGTTAGAAATCCTATCTCACGTATTGTAATTATTAAGTTGAAAGAAAACAAATTCTGAAAACCGTATCCTTGAATATATGTAGAAGGGATCAATAAACATTAAAAAAGAAACTGTCCTTGTAACTGCCGGGGCCAAAACTTACAGGGTAAAACCTGGAATATCCGAGACCTAGAGTAATGGGCCATTTTTAACAACATTTTGGTAAATATAAAAAGTCAGGAGTCCTTTTCTGTAAAATTTTAAGAAAAATGAAAAATAGGAGAGGCCAAATTTAAGATTTGAGTGACCCAGGCCCACATGCTTCCTAAAGAATTATCTATAAATTAATTTTACTTTCTCATATTGTAAAAACTTCAAACCTGAGATAAGTGATGGATATATCTTGGCAGGAAGTTACTACATGATTAGGTCACTGTGATCTTTTAGGGTATAAGAGGAGGCCCGCATGCTTCTTTAAGAATTATCTATAAATTAATTTTACTTTCTCATAATGTAAAATCTTCAAACCTGAGATAAGTGATGGATATATAAATAATCTTTAGCAGGAAGTTACTACATGATTTAGGGGTGAATCCTTAGGTTCAGTGGATAGCGCACTTGCAATTGCCTTTCACCAAGGGCGGCCGGGGTTCGATTCCCTGATCGGACGTGAAAAGTTATGGGGTCACCTGCCCGACCACTTGGGTTTTCTCCAGGTACTCCGGTTTCCTCCCACAATAAGACCCCCCCTGCGCGCTAACGTCCGGGCTAACAAGACTGATTAATATAAGTTGAAATAACTTGTTACATAATTGTTGTAAAATGAATAAAGTTTATATTTTTACTACATGATTAGGTCACTTTGATCTTTTTTTAGGGTATAAGATCCAGACGTCACACAGAAGGACAAATGGTTCAATACTTCTTTGTATGTGCTTATAAATTACAAACCCTTTCCTACTTGTCTATTGGAGGAAACATCGATATGGCAAAATACAAAATGTCTAAAAAGTACTGACAATAATATATTTGATAAAATAATGATTTAAAATATCACAGTATAGGCTGTTCTATGTAATCAATTCATTGGACTTGAGCAAAAAGGTGATATAGCTTTAAAGATTACTTTTTGATTGTAAAAGTAATAAATGAATGTGATAAATTCTTTGTTCACTCCAAAAAGGACTTGTCAAATGTATACCAGATTTGTGGTGGCTAAGTTGTTTTAATTTCCTAGTAATTACTATAAAGAGAAGCTTAATTAGCTAACAGAACAGTTTAATTATAAAGTTTACAATATAAAAGGAAGTCTAAATCGGTTAAAAAATGTTCTATTTTTTTTTTTTTTCAAACATGCTAGAGGCTTCTCTTAGTCAGCCAGAAGTTTAATGTATAACATTATATACATTTTACACCTTTCAAACAATTAATGTACCTGTGTCATATACATTTTACACTTTATTAATATAAAGAAATCCAATTAATTGCAGTATAAAGATAACAATATATACAGATATCTAGAGACCTAATTAAATGTAATGTATTTAAAACTAAAAGAGACCTGCACAGTCTAAATTAAATCCTGCCGGAAATTTTAACATCCATCTAAGCATATATTATCTGTTAAAGTATTATTAATAAATCTACTTGTTAAATATTGTAGCATTCTCTTGTTTTGGTATTGATAAATATGACTATGAGAAAAACTAGAGGGTAGATATGGTTCAAGAAGATCAATTAATACTGGAATATACAGTTGTTGTTTTTTTTCTTTTTTTTCTGGAATATACAGTTAAGGAGTTTCTACCCTTCGTAATACACATGTTTTTCTTGTCGTATTTTCGTGTCGTCATTTCCGTATTGCGTATCGGGCATTCCATTACCGTAGTGTAAATTATAGTAACACCGGGTTAACAATAGTACACGTGCGTGACGTGATATGTTAACACCCGATATCTAGACTTCACTTGGAAATGTGTAATCACACGTACTTCAGAATTAAAGCTTATGATACAAAGACATTAATTAACTCACGGGGAAAACACTGACATACGATCAGACGACTTCAAGAAGGTCGTATATGAGGCGCCTGGAATGCAGACTGATGTGTTTTGTTTACCGACCTCACCTGTACGTATCACATGCTAACAGTAGTTCAAAAGCTCTTGGTCGCTGCGACTTTTGTTGTCGAGCGAGTTACGCTCTGTCAGAAAAATCGGTTCACAAATGCAATTACAATAACTCTGTGAAAATAGTGGTTTGTAAAATATCAAGATCCCTATAAAATGCAAGTGCATGTGCGTGCACATAATAACGGCATACCATGCGATAGCCTATGGTTACATATGTACCTGACATGTTAATATACCATGCGTAAGCAGGCTATGGAATGATGTCCAAAGTGTACATGATTGAGAGTAATTTTGTTCCATAAAAGAACAGTAAATTGACAAATAAATATAGTAATTTAATTTATTTCCGTCGTTTTTGGTATATTAAATAAAATAAGTGTCATTGTATAAATTCTATCCCTCTGCAAAAAGTTCCGATTTTTTTCAAGGTAGACAACTCTCATCAGGATCAAAATAATTGTAAAATGTAAAATAAATTAATTATAAAGACTTTGTGTGTATTTGGTTCAATTTTTCACTCTTTTTGTATGTAACTATGTGTCCTGTTTGATTTTGGCTTGTATTTAGTAACTTTTATCCATATAGTTTCAATAAAAAACGCTTTTTGTAACATGTTGTAGATATTTTATGATAAATAAAATATTTGTAGGGTTGATTAGCAATGTTTCTTTTCATTATTTTATTGTTGTAATAGTTTTGAACAATGCCACACGCTCAAAAAATGTGAAAGTGTTGAATTTGACAAAAATTCAATTTTTCGGTATTTTTTACAAATAAATCCCCAGTTTATCGGAGTGCTTAGATTTTCATAAAATCATCTCTACATAGTGACATAACCATCATGTGAAACTTTCATTGAATTCTGATGGCTAATTGCGAAAGGGTGGAGCCTCCTTAACCTATTTAAACAGTGGATATTTACACTCTTTCAGTAGACACCACAAGCAGTGATCAGGTTACTATTTAAACTTAATTGATAGTTACAATTGTAGCTAGTTTGGACACAGTTATACAGACTTGTACATGTAAATAATTTAGCAGGCTACACAATCTCTTGTGGAGTTGATTCGTTGAATTCAGATTAACTATTTAAAGCATCCGTAAAAAAAAAAATGAGTACAGAATGAGTTGATTAGCAAGTGTTGTACCAGTATGTTTTGTGTTGAGGAGCGGCCCTAAACAGTCGTAGATATTTAGACAGAGGGCCAGACACACGGCATTGAGTCACACTACTGTTGCTGCGGTAGGGCATTTGTACAAAGAGCATGTTGCTTTCATCTCCGACGACCGGGAGAACGTGTACAGATCGTTACATCAGAGAAAAGCCTGGGAGTTGTATCTAATTTAAAGATTTTAAATGGGTCATTACACATGGTGTCATTTGTCTGATGAAGGTGTAAACCATACTAAAGTCATCGAAACGTCACGTTTAAACACTTTATTGTTGTGTTACATGAACCTTTTCATAAGATATTCAATGCGCCTGATTAAAACACCTTTCGAAAAAAAGCTGCTAAAAAGGAATGAAAGCAATAGTTTCATAATACAATGTTGGTGGTTTTTAAATTTTACAAGTTTTGTAATAGTGAAGTTTGCATACTATATACATGTACATGTAAACTGTTTTTCCAGGACGAGTATACATGGATTAATCATTGATAAATCATTTTTGAAACAAAATTTATGCCGTGCGGGACTCGATGAAAAAGTAATAACAGTGAAACAAACAAAATATTGTCAACAACAACAACAATAACAATAACAACAACAGCATCAACAATAACAACATCAACAATAACAACAATAACAACAACAACATCAACAATAACAACAACAACAACAATAACAACAACATCAACAATAACAACAATAACAACAACAACAACATCAACAATAACAACAATAACAATAATAACAATAACAATATCAACAATAACAACAACAATAACAATAACAACATCGACAATAACAACAACAACAATAACAACAACATCAACAATAACAACAACAACAACAACAATAACAACAACAACATCAACAATAACAACAATAACAATAACAACAACAATAACAATAACAACATCAACAATAACAACAATAACAATAATAACAATAACAATAACAACAATAACAACAACAAGAACAATAACAACATCGACAATAACAACAACAACAATAACAACAACATTAACAATAACAACAACAACAACAATAATAACAATAACAACAACAACAACATCAACAATAACAACAACAACAACAACAGCAACATCAACAATAACAACAACATCAACAATAACAACAACAACAACAATAACAACAATAACAATAACGACATCAACAATAACAACAACAACAACAACAATAACATCAACAACAACAACAACAACAATAACAACAATAGCAATAACAACATCAACAATAACAACAACAACAATAACAACAACATCAACAATAACAACAACAACAACAATAACAACAATAACAATAACAACAACAATAACAATAACAACATCAACAATAACAACAACAATAACAACATCAACAATAACAACAATAACAACAACAACATTAACAATAACAACAACAACAACAATAATAACAATAACAACAACAACAACATCAACAATAACAACAACAACAACAACAACATCAACAATAACAACAACAACAATAACAACAACAACAACATCAACAATAACAACAACAATAACAACAACAACAAAAACAATAACAATAACAACATCAACAATAACAATAACAATAACAACATCAACAATAACAACAATAACAACAACAACAACATCAACAATAACAACAACAACATCAACAACAACAATAACAACATCAATAATAACAACAACAACATCAACAATAACAACAATAACAACAACAACAACATCAACAATAACAACAATAACAATAACAACATCAACAATAACAATAACAACAACAACAACAACAATAACAACAATAACAATAACAATAACAACAACATCAACAATAACAACAACAACAACAATAACAACAACAACATCAACAATAACAACAACAATAACAACAACAACAACAATAACAACAATAACAACATCAACAATAACAACAATAACAACATCAACAATAACAACAACAACAACAATAACAATAACAACAACATCAACAATAACAATAACAACAACAACAACAATAACGACAATAACAACAACAACAACAACAACAACAACAGTGTTCTGATAGTAAAAATTCAGCAGAGGATATGTACACCTAGATTTGAACCCTGGACTTTTTATTGTTATACTGTCGCTCTAACCATCAATGAGCTAAATGGTCAGCGAACCTGACCAAACTGTCCTACACAGTTAACCTTATATGCAAAAGAAAATTAAGGGGAGGTTACCGTATATAAGAAAACCCACAGTACAGTGGGACAGGGATCCTTAAGTGTTTTCTGACATGACACATTTATATAAGGTAATAAAGGCGAAACAAAAAATATTTGGTGTTTCTCTTATAACCCTGCCTACACTAATTTTGTGTGCCTACCTTAAACTTTTTAAGGCAATTTTCAAAGAAGCACTGTTGAAGTCAAGATCGCTCTCCTATCTCTCCTATATATAAACCATACAAAATTATTTGTTAAAATAAAATTTGTTACCTACCTATAACTACCCTAAATTTTTCCAACATGTTACAGGAAACATTTTTTTTTTGTCTGGCCTTAATTATTGTGGTCGACTACAAGTACCCTGCTGGTCAAAACAAATTCATAGTTATTTCACATAAAACATTTTCAACAAACCTTTTGATCTTTTATTAACCCAGAAAAAAGGAATCAATTAATAGTCACATATCTGTGTATCAGAATAATATAAAATTGAAGTTTATCCATATACAAGAAGAACAAAATATTAATGTTAAAGAAACTATTAGGACATACAGTATAATATCACGGACCAGTACAACTAAGTATTATGTGACTGTGTCGTGCAGGAGACCTGGGAGTGCCTCAGGGACTTATTATGGCCAGCTCCGATCCCATTACTAGATCCACATTCATCTGATCACCTGCTGATCCAGAAATAGTTATAATGAATCCTGGACCTGTTTGTCATAGCAACAAAATCGACAGCTAGATAAAGCTAGGGATAGATAATAATCAAGTCTGCTGTATTGTACAAGTAACCTGGTGTTGTGTTCATTTCGTGAATGTTAAATGTTGCACATATAATGCATCTGCTGGTTAGTAGTGCGTCTGGTGGAGTTGTGCATTTCAGAGGCAGCTTAGAATTAATTGTTTAAAATAAGACAACTTAAGACAGCAAAATAACTTTTCAGCTGTGAAATAATGATGTAATTAGTTATCCTCTGGATGACAGCTGTTCTAGTTTATGTAATGTACATAATTAAAATTACATAAAGTAATAAATTTGTAAAATATGTTAAGTGCACTATTATGTACTTCAGTTCAGAGGCAGCTTAGAATAAGCTTCAAATGAAATATATCAGAAATATACTGATACATTGATAGATGCCATCATTTTTCAAATTCTTTGATATCTTTGAGCATTTGTCCACCATGAACATTCATTGACGTTTCTATAAAAACTTAATATATTTTTTCTAGAAAATAAATGTAATTTTTTATCACCGATATGAACATAATTGATGTATCAAAATGTGCTCGAACCTTCCACTGATTCAAATTAACTGAATCCTTTTGAATGCCTGATAACTTTATTAAATACCATAACGGGAACAAAAATACAGTAAACACCTCCCTGAGTCATTAATAAAAAAATAAAAAAAATAAAAACAGTGTCCAGGAAAAATATAAGATGGGCAGTCAAGAGGAATTTTCATTGTATATTGTTCACAGATCTATATATTTATATACCAGATACAATGTATATTAATTTTAACATGTACAATATACTGTCAAATGTATAATATGCAAAAGGTTGAATAAAAACATGTAAATTTGAAAAAATAAAAAAATAAAAAAAAAATTGCAGGGAAAAATGAATAACTTGTATATAAAGCACAGCGAATACAGCTCCCACTAATAATTAAGGGGTCTGTGGATCAAATCCTTGTGACAGAGAATCTATGAGAAAGGAAGTTGTAATAAATGCTTTTCTATAGTATATACACTTCATTCCTGTATTAAATTTGGCTAGCAGCTAGCTACAAGTCAGAAAAATACTAAACAAATTGGAACTCTTCTTTGTTGGAGATACAACACAGAGTGCTGGGACTCTCTTCCTTAATGATCCGGAGTGATAAACTTTGATATAGCCAGTTACTTGGTTTGTGTTGGTACTTTAATTTGCATGCTATAACCATACAACATTATCTCCTACAGCAATGCAGTACATATATACCAGATGAACTGTACTTTTATTATAGCGTGAACTGCTTGGGTGTCTTTTGAAGATCAAAGTATTTCAGAAAATCAATATAGCATTACATGTACCACATGAATTGCACGCTGTATCCAGTTTAATTTATGATAATAATGTAAATTTTCTTCATTTGATTTAGATTATTTTATCTTTTCAGTTCTGTGTGTTGGTGGGCCTGATATTCTGTGTGGAGCTGTTGATTGGGATCCTGGGGTTTGTCTACAAAGACTGGGTATGTCAGATGTAACACCATATCATACAATATATTTACAATGAACAGTAAAACCTCAGTTTAATGGCCAACATAGCATAGGTCACCTCGCTTATCGCCAGCAGATTTCAAAAAGATTCCCTTCTCATGTTTCTTAACAATTCCTTTCTATGTCTCCCTCATATATCGCCAAACCACTTTATAATGCCAATTATTTTTTGTTAGATAAATGGTGGCAGCATTAGCATGGTTTGGCACTTTATAACAATCAAATCTGACCATAAAGTATACAAATTACCGTATTTACCCTCCAATAAGCCCATGGGGCAAACACATAATCTCTGACCCAAAAGGAGAAGGACTCACAGGACATATTATTGGACAATGAAATAGCATTTGTTTGCATTTTCAACTGAACTGCGATACATTGTATATACATTTGTACATGTATGCTTATACCCAGAATTGGGCTTATTGCAGGATAAATATAGAATGCTGTCAATCAGATTTTGCTATTTCTATTTTTTTGTGCAGGTTATAATGTAGAACAAGGATTTGGCTTCAATTGTGCTTGTCTGAAATTGGTGTCAAAAAATAATGTCAGTGTTCAGGAAATTTGAAACACTCTATAATATTGATCCACCGACAACTGAAGGCCAGCTCAACATTCATATGCCAGCTGCCATTCTATCATATTGGTATTATTTCATTATACATGTAATGGTATCCTCCCCTCCCCCCCCCCCCCCCCCCCCCCCTTCCACCTAAAAAAACAAAAAACAATAAAACTGAGAAAAACTTTTGCTTTATCCCATATTTATAAATGAATCTTGGTCTTCCAGGGATCTTTGCCTAGCACTATATAATTTTCAAAATGAATGCTATAATGTTTAGAAATGCTATAATGTGTTTGATTGGTTGACTATTTGACAGGTTCGGGGTGAGATATTGAATGATGTGATGTGTTTTTTGATTGGTCGATTATTTGACAGGTTCGGGGTGAGATAGAAATGCAGGTGAGGACCATGATTGTGAACTACCGTGAGGATATTGATCTCCAGAACCTGATCGACTGGGTACAGGAGGACTGGGTAGGTGATACATTGAACTATCATTACCTTCTGCTTTTTATGCTCTCTATGAACTCATGATGTTGTTGAGGTTGTAGCCAAAGTTACACATGCAGGTCTTAATGTTGATTGACCTCATACACTAGTGTTGGTTACTGATGTAATCATGCCAGCGATAAAAGCAAGTGCACTATTATGTCATCAAGAGAGAAACACTTTGAAACTTTATTATTCTAAAATCTTCCTGGATAGTAACAGTAATCGCATTGTATAGTTTATACAGCTTAGGGCTACTATGTGCGAATAGTTTTAAAAGCTGCTGCATCAAGCTAAGTATGCCTTAGTTATGTAATGTAGGCATTGCCTTCGGTTGTCCATCACAAGAACTTTCCCTGGTCTCAGTAATGTTTGAAATGAATGTGATGTTAGCTTTGCAAAAAGAAACACCGACAATTTTCAAATTTTGAAACTCTCCTTTCTTGATAGTAACATCCCTGATTCCTTCACCTACGCACAGTGCTTTCATGCCACACGCAATATCACAATTTCCATGATAGATTATGACAGCTGATGGACAAACTTTTTATTAACCCTTTCACCACCGTAGACCATAAATGTCTCATCCCAATAAATGCATGGTAGAGTCTACTAAAGTTACCTAAGGGTGAAAAGGTTAAAACACCAGGTTACAAGATATGCCTGTATAGATAAAGACTATTGGCAAGTTTTATAGTCACCATCGTGATCTCACGCTGAACTATTATATTTCTTTGTGCAGTTTCAGTGCGTCTGCTCCATATCAAACCTAGAGCTTCCAGTTTAAAACTTGATTAGTGTGACACCATACTAGATAAGCTAAACAGAAATTCTCCTACCCACATAATATTAGCACAACTATAGGAAAAAGCCGGATTTTTATCAGGATGACCTGCTTCGTTCCCCAGGAAAGAATTTGTCCAGGGGTATATATCGGTGATGCTTGTTAGAGCAAAGCTGAGTTTGACTTGTCAATATTTTATGGTCTTTTCATATATATTGTCTCCAATGTAACAGAGGTCATTATTTTTTCAATGGTTTTATCAGAGATCAGATCCAGGATCTCTGTTTTTCTAGTCTGATGCTCTACTGAATGACCTAAAGAGAAATTCTCCGTAGCCGAGTTTGCAAGAAGCATTAAGATTCCATATTTTACCGGGTTGATTTATCTATATGATGTATGTTTACAGTTGTTGTGTTGTGGAATGACCGACTACAGAGACTGGGAACGTAACCGATACTTCAACTGTTCGTCCCCGGGGGCCGAGGCTTGTGGAGTACCATTTTCCTGTTGTAAGCCTACAGATGTAAGTAGTATAAGTACTGGTACTCATGCATAAAACCTACATAAGACAGTACCAGTATGCTGTATTTGTCATAATTAGCACCCAGGTTGCTTAAAATAAATTGGCTTAAAGATGGGGGGGGGGCTTATTTGCTTAATAAAAGGTGAGTTATGATAGAAAAAGTTGTGCATTTTCAACGGTCATGTATACTGGTTTAGAAATTGAATGTTTCATCTACTTCATACTCAGTCCAGAACTGTTTAACAGACTTAGATTTCTGCTTTAAAGTGTAAGTACTGTAAGTCATTGACCAGAACTTGGGAAGTGGGGGTGGGGTAGGGCTGGGGGTCAGTATAATTTCAATTCCTCCTGAAAAAGGAGGAGGGATGCTCATTGTGGCAAATACAGTTCTGTACTCTCATTTTAAATCCTAAAGATGAAAATACTGTTCTCCTACAATTAAATTCATAGAGTATTTTTATCAAAATAGGAACAATATTTCTGCTTGTTATCGATATTACCACCATATGTGACATAAGTCACTTGAGGAATTAAATTTTTAATCAGTGATATTTATTCATAAAGATCATTTAATAAAAAAATGTTTCTTAAAATATGATATCTTTCCCTTTATATAGAATTATGCATATGTGACATAAAATACATCATAAGTCACTTGAAGACTTCTTTGTCTTTAAATATGATATGATTCACTTGAAGAAATCTTTGAATTTAAATGTTGAACAATTCAAGTCATTTTTAAGAATTCAGTAGTTTTCTTCCTCGTTTCATAATGCTTTCTTTTCTTTTCAGGAAGTTATACAGAATCGACACTGTGGCTTTGATATTGCCAAACCGACACATGTAAGTTCACAAACACCTTTGTTGTTTTATCCTTTTTAGACATATACTGGGTGACGTTCTCTTGAGTACATCATAAATGAACTGTATTCAGGAGACTTTTTTTATCATTATTTTTTTTTTTTAAGGCAAGGGATTTTCCTACAGGGTCAGGTCTTTAGTCTGGTAAAACTATTCTGATAGCTTATCAGTCAGAACTTTGAACAAAACTAGTTGTCTCTTTCATTTTAGAAAGATGGCTTTGTTGGAAGACTTTGTCTCAGTACTACATCATGTACATATACCAACATTGGTTCTGGTATTGCAGGAGGCGATACGTGACATATAACTGTTACAGTGGATAAAGTTGATTTATTTCAGACGTTTGGAAGTGCTTTAGCAAAATCCCTAAGTCGTTGTACACAATCATAAAGTACATGTGTATCTCCTAAACCATAATAAAAATTACCCTTATGTGGACAAGATGTAATGAAGTAAGGACATTTTGTGTTTCAGGATAACATCAGGAGTCAGACAATATATACAGACGGCTGTATACCTCAGGGCGAGAAGTGGATGGAACTGAATCTCATCCCTGTAGCCTCAGTACTGGTCGGCATGGCTGTCCTACAGGTATATACAATATCAAACTCAGTCTTTTCCCTGTAGCCTCAGTACTGGTCGGCATGGCTGTCCTACAGGTATATACAATATCAAACTCAGTCTTATCCCTGTAGCCTCAGTACTGGTCGGCATGGCTGTCCTACAGGTATATACAATATCAAACTCAGTCTT
>NW_018408915.1:907395-915626 GCF_002113885.1 Mizuhopecten yessoensis
TTGGTAGCACACTCTTCTTCAATCAGGTTTCTGTGTACTATGGTCGGGTGGCACTTTGGTAGCACACTCTTCTTCAATCAGTCTTCTGTGTACTATAGTCGGGTGGTACTTGGTAGCACACTCTTCTTCAATCAGGTTTCTGTGCAATATGGTCGGGTGGCACTTTGGTAGCACACTCTTCTTCAATCAGGTTTTTGTGCAATATGGTCGGGTGGCACTTTGGTAGCACACTCTTCTTCAATCAGGTTTTTGTGCAGTATGGTCGGGTGGCACTTTGGTAGCACACTCTTCTTCAATCAGGTTTCTGTGTAATATGGTTGGGTGGCACTTTAGTAGCACACTTTCACTAAGACAGCCGGGGTTCAATTCCCTGATTCAATGTGATGATGTATAGGTCACCAGCCTGCAGACCACGTGGAGTTTTTCTGGGTACTCTGGTTTCCTTCCATATCATGACTCCCCAGCACTAGCATCTAGGCCAACAATTAATATAAACTAATATAACTTGTTTCATGATTGTTGTAAAATAAAAAATAAATAAAAAAAATGTATAAACACTCCTTCAATGTGTCCCCTATAACTGTATCACTACCCTTATTACACTTTACTGTAACAAAATTGTTACATACCATATTCCTTTTATCCAACTTGATAATTTGTTGCAAGTTCTGGAATAACTATGAAAAAAATGCATAAAATATCTCATTTCCAATGTACAAATATTATAATTTATTAAATTTCCCTTAAAAAGAGTACTTTCTTTGAAACTTTATTTTGATGTGTTACAGATACTGGGGATTTGTTTTGCTCACAACCTCAAAAGTGATATATTGGCACAGAAGGCCAAATGGAGATATCCTTAGCAGCAGAATCAGGGGTCAAACAGCGAGTACAATGTCAAGGATAAATTCAATGACAGAAGACAACAGTGTTAAGGAGACATCACAATTTCAAGGACACACCACTATATACAGAAAAGAATGTCAAGGACACACCACTATATACAGAAAATAATGTCAAGGACACACCACTATATACAGAAAATAATGTCAAGGACACACCACTATATACAGAAGACAATGTCAAGGACACACCACTATTTACAGAAGACAATGTAAAGAACACACCACTATTTACAGAAAATAATGAAAGGACACACCACTATATACAGGAAATAATGTCAAGGACACATACTATTTACAGGAAATAATGTCAAGGACACACCACTATTTACAGGAAATAATGTCAAGGATACACCACTATTTACCGAAAATAATGTCAAGGACACACCACTATTTACAGGAAATAATGTCAAGGTCACACCACTATTTACAGGAAATAACGTCAAGGATACACCACTATTTACCGAAAATAATGTCAAGGACACACCACTATTTACAGGAAATAATGTCAAGGACACACCACTATATGCAGAAGGACAACACATTATTGCTGACAGAAAGCAGAGTCAAGGACATGACATTGCTTTAATACAGAAAACCATGTCAAGGTCAAACTGGTTTGTTTACAGAAAAAAACATAGTCAAGGACACATCACAATTAACAGAAACAATGTCAAGGTTACACTGACTTGTTTACAGAAAAACAATGTCAAGGACACACATATCTATTAACAAAATCAATGTCAAGGTCACACTGACTTGTTTACAGAAAAACAATGTCAAGGACACACAACTATTAACAAAATCAATGTCAAGGTCACATAGAACTGGTTACAGAATACAATGTCAAGAACATGTCACTGCTAACAACGACTTTCTGGATATTCTCGCAAAACAATATGATGTTTTGTCCTGATTATATCACAGGATACTGTACAATGTGTATGGCACTGTTAACATGTTTTGTTTGAACTCATGACAAAGAAATCAATTTTATTGTACATATTTATATGAATGATATTTTTGATGTTGTGATTGCAAAGGATGCTTAAGCTACGTGAATGTATCAAGTGATTTTTGTTTTGTTTTATGCACAAAGTAAATAACAGGTTGTATTTGTGTGACAACACTTGGCCGTTTTTCTATATATGTACATACCTTTATACTTTTGAAATAAGACTGTAGGGCGAGTAACCTACAGAACTGAAACATTCATCACACTCTTGTCCATCCATCATGGCTGAAACTGAGGCAATGATGATTTAAACGTTAAAAATTGATTGTAGAGGAAACACATAGTTTTTGTTTATATAACTTCTTGAATAATTATGTATCAAAATTTATATAAGATTTTTATTTATCTTGCCATTTTAAAGACTGCTCTGTATTCAAGTACATCTAATTTGTCAAATTGATCTTTCTATACCTGGTGATGTGTATTGGAAATCTTTACTGAAAGTTTTTATTAGAATCTTAAATTTTAGAAAGTCTTTTACATTATTTTTGCTAATAAACTATCTTTTTAAAGAAAATCTTTCACTGGTGATCACCATAGCAACAGTGTTGTGAAACAGTAACTATTGGATCACCATAGCAACAATGTTGTGAAACAGTTTACAATGGGATCACCGTGACAACAGTGTTATGAAACAGTTACCTTGGCATCACCCTGGCAACAGTGTTGTGATACAGTAACCATGGGATCACCATAGCAACAGCGATAGGAAATCATTACCATGACATCCCCATAGCAACGATGTTGTGAAATCGTTACATGTGATCACCATTGCAACATTGTTGGGAAACACCATGGCAACTGTTGTGAAACTGAGCTGTTACCATTGGATCACCATAACAAGGTGTTGTGAGTTACCATGAGATATTACCATAGCAACGGTGTTGTAAGACATATGCCAAGCTGTAATAGTAATTTTAGAATGTTGCGAAGAATGTACCAGATCTCAGAAACACTTTCACATTTCTTTTATTTATGATGTCTTACGTTATGGAATGCATATGGAATAATTGTGTAATTTAATCAAAAAGAATGCATACCTAGTGGAAGAGATGTATATTTACAAAGATAGAAAAATTTTGTAAGCAATGTTTAAACAAATGTACAATTTGTAGATTAGATGAAAGCCATAACCTGTCGGCCATTGAATATGCCCATTTGTAAATGGTTTATGAAACTTCTACCCCCAGACATCTTCTGGTGTTGTGTAAAGTTTCTGTATGGCTTGTTTCCTACTGGGTTTGATGTAAAGTTTCTGTATGGCTTGTTTCATACAGGGATTGATGTAAAGTTTCTGTATGGCTTGTTTCATAAAGGGTTTGATGTAAAGTTTCTGTATGACTCGTTTCATACAGGAATTGAATGAAATTCTGTTCAATACATAAAATTTACATTCTGAATTTACAGGTATTTGTGATATAAAGTATTTGTATCGTCAGTACAAACAATATTCCCGGAACAGCACAACATCACCTAAACGTTTGCTACTAAAGATTGTCTAATATTATTTGATGGCAAAGCTTCAAAATGACACTGATCCAATTGCTTTCTTAGCCCTACAAACTATTTTTTTCTGGTAGTGATTATATTATGGAATGTAAATATATGTGTATATAGGTAATTTAAATATGTTCATATTTCATATATACAAATTAATGTAGTGATTCACTATTTGAATATTTATTCGTAATCACAATTTTCAAAGCAAGATTTTGTGATAAATTATCATTATAATAATGCACTTTGAAATGTACCTGGCAAAATCTACGATTCATTGTATGTTTTTAAAAGTCCCAGATTATCATACGTTTCCAAAGAGACGTAGCGCTACGGCAGCTTGGATATTTCATGTTATTGATGGCATATTTTAAGATTTCAGAGAAGGAAACAAACCGAACCAGCAAATTAAAGGGAGACAAATATATGGATACCGCAATCGACTGCTTCGACATTTACTCTATTGGTTTTCTTTGTAGTGTCCATTTCTTGTTTGTAAATACATAATTAGAAACCATTTTATACAATTTTTTTTTATCCTTTTAAAATTTGGTACTGTATAGTAATATCTGAAGGCTGAAATGAGTAAGATTTTTTTGTTTGAATTGCAAATATATATATAAAAGATATATAGAGAGAAAATGTTGGGGATTTATTAAATGTCCACTTCTGTTTGTGGTAAACCTAATCAAACGTTAATTCATAAACCAGTTTTGGTCTTTTTACTGAATAATTAAGCTGTAGGTGTTTTTGATAAAGTGATAACAATATTTTCATCGTTGTATATATAACAATGTAGATCTGAAGCCTAAAGTTAGCTGTTTAGTCTTTCTCACCCACCATACTACACCTGTGTCACCCATGTCCCTGTAATATTGTCATTTAGAGGTTTTTATACAACTCTTCAGTCCTAACCACCTGTGCCCATCACTCAGTTTTTTTTGGTGCCCACTCGGTGCAGTTGTGTTTGTGAATGTCCGGTGTCATTCTGGTCAAGTCTGCAACATGGACTTTAGTTGAGGTGAATATGTGGTTATATGGACCTGAAAAAGTTTATATTAACCGAGATGAAGGTTAGGTCAGTATCACTCTCTCAGGTCCATATAATAACGTGTGTCATCTTACATATACATGTATACATATAGTGCTGGATATATTGTCTGAAATCTGTAGAAAATTTGATAGGATAAGTCATGTTGTGATGTTTTCAAACAAGGTGTCAGATAATTTACCCGTACACTAATACATATATGGGATATAGACAGGTACTTGTTTAAATAAAGTACATGATTCCTTGTGCCTTAACCGATTTACAGGGGGAGGCATGATTATACGATTCTGCATCATATATCAGGGTTTTATTATGGCAACTTTTATCATGTCAGTTTGAATTCTAGTGTAAGGTTGGGCGCTGGTAAATACACCTACATGTCAGGTTCAAGGTGAAAAACCGACACCAAAGAAGTTTTCAGATTGAATCGTGGGGAGTTGGATGCTTTAAGGTTTTGTGATAAGAGTTGTTCCCCTTCGTTGATATACTTCGAATTGCTGGTTATCATGTTTATGTGACAGGAGTAGATTTTCAAATTGTTTAAAGACGCTCGGTAAGTCTCGTGTCTTTATACAATTAGAAAATAAACCAACTCAAGTTAGATAAACCTGATAAATAACTTGTTCAGGAATGTCTATAATACACTGTACATGTAAATTTAGGTATGTAGCAAAACTGGACAGGGTTGATCATTTGTAGCCGGGTAGCTCAATTGGTAGAGCGTTTTGATCTAGAGTTTTGTGGGGTCCCAGGTTCGAATCCCTGTCTGGCTGTGCATTTTTCCGCTCCTATTACAATAAGGAGACTTCGTCCAGAAAGTAGGTTGTACCAGTATTTGATTTTAAACATTTTATTTGCATCTATTATACAAAAGGGATTGGGCACGAGTTGTACCAGTGTTCACAATACAGCTGATCACAAGTACATAATGCAGAGTAGAGAACAATAAGCTTATATTTTGAATTTGAAAAACTTATTCTTAAGTATGGACTGTAATTTGAAAATTAAAAATATGTTCAAAATGTCTTAATTAATATGTCTGCGAGTGCATCGAATTCAAGGTATCAAATTGACGTCTGTTGCAGTTTTGAATCCACTGAGCTATATTACTGATAACATCTTATGATCTTTTTATTTAATAAGTCCCATGTGTACCAAATCTAGTCACCTTGTAAATCTGTACGTTATGCTTTTAGTGCTTGGTTGTGTTGTGACGGATTTTTGTTACAATTTTTTTTTTACAAAATAAATACTGTAACTGTACCTATTTTAGCACACATCAATTTTAGCACATTGTCCAAGAATGGACTCACCCATAATTAACATAATCAAACTATATGTATACACAGAAGCTGCAACTAATTGCATAATTTAGTGCAATATTTCAAACATGCTAAGTGTTACTGACACTACTACTATGTACTAAACCATGTAAGTTAACAGTAAATTGCTGTCTTCAGGCCATATTTTTTTTTAGATTTTATATTAATTCCTTTTTGATATTAAATCTTGTGATTTTAGCATTAGATATATATCAAAGGTTTTGTGATTGGTTTGTGGTCTAGTCAGACTTGCCGTCTTTTAATCTAAAGGTCGCTATAGTCATCATTTCAGTTTCACTTTTGTGAGAAATATTCGAATTATAAACATGGACATTCTGAAATGGTTCGGAGTTGTTATTATTGTGATTATATATGTTTCAAATGAAGAAAATGACAGTGCAATAATATTGAGGTCAGTTATACCGGAAGAAAGGGTTGGAATGTCGATGTTTATAATGTCAGTTTGAAATAATTTTAGTTCAATATTTTTGTGTATGATAACAAAAAATGGCCATTGTATTTTTTATGACAACTAACACTAGTTTTGTGTTGGAGAATAAGTATGTTGGCCACTGTTTATAAGTCTGATAAAAGATGTTTATTTTGACCATTTTACTATTTTTATGTCTGATGTTATATCCAGGTTTTATTTCGTAAATTTTACTGCTTCTCTGTAGAAAAAATAGTTTCATATATTACTACACATGTGAAATTATAAAAAATACTTATAAGGTTGATGTGTTAGTGAAACAATTGAATTCCAATCTTTTCTTTTCTTTTCCTAGATCTGTAAAGAGTGTTGTATACAATTGTCCATGTTATTTCAGGCATAAAATTTTATAGATTTTTCCTCTGACTCAGTAAACACTGTTTAATAATTTCTGTACCCTTTATGATATTATGGCATATTTTCATGTTGAAAAAACTTCTAAAATTATTTTGTTGTCAGTGAATTTCTTCGATAAAATAGGTTGTGCAACAATAGTTATAAATGATCTCATGCAATTCTTGCTGTGTCCTATGCCCCCTCCCCGATCATTATAATTATAACATTAATATTCTGCTGCAGAATTGAAATATTCAAGAATGATGCTTAAACTTTCAGAAATTTCGTAAATTGCGATAATGCTTTCATATTTGAATTATCTCAGGATCCTGAAACAGTCTTTAAAACAAGTCTTAAGTTCAAAATATTGATACAAAATATGTTTCTCATGAGAGAAAAAAAGAAGTTCTGCATTAGGTGAAACAGTTAATGTATAACAATGTTAAATCACATTTTGATTTGGAACTTAAATATTTGACATTCAAATTTTGAACTTAAGTCGAATACTTTCAAAATATTGATACAAAATATGGTTCTCATGAAAAAACAAAATTCTGCATTTATAGGTGAAACAGTTAATGTATAACAATGTTAAATCACATTTTGATTTGGAACTTAAATATTTGACATTCAAATTTTGAACTTAAGTCGAATACTTTCAAAATATTGATACAAAATATGTTTCTCATGAAAAAAACAAAATTCTGCATTTATAGGTGAAACAGTTAATGTATAACAATGTTAAATCACATTTTGATTTGGAACTTAAATATTTGACATTCAAATTTTGAACTTAAGTCAAATACTTTCCTAATTCTATGGTTTTGTATGCACCAGTGAAGAGATCAAACTGCATCAAAACAAGTTGACACTTTCTCATGGTTTATACCAGTATATAAATATGATTACATGAATCTGGTAACCTTCTGTGACAAAACACAGCTTTGGAAAACAAAGAAATCCCAGTGGTTGGTTTAGCTTGCTTGTGACAGGGTCATTCAGACTCTGTCATTGCCCATTGTATTTAATGGTCTGTAAGGAGGCTAATGTCAATTTTTATGATGTTTCTGATATTCTCTGGGATTAAGCTATGGATACTGTTTTTACTACTATTAATAATGTTTATTTTTGGAGATGAGTAGGCCCTCTTTTTTAATTTTGATCTAAGCATAGGCATTGTCATGTGATCTTTGAGTTATCTCCATTAGGAGTTCTGTGTTATAATTTGGATTATCAGAATATTATAATAAATGCATGCATTTGATGCTAACCGTTGATGACGTGCCTGAAATGTATGAAATCAGGTACCATTAAAAAAATATGTTTTTTCACCAGTTCACTTGATTATTAGAGTAGAACTCTTTTGAATAGGAGATACAAATCAAGGTAGCATGCACTAGTAACCTTAATTAAAGTGTATTTAATTGACCCAAAAGTGGAAGAATTTCAAAACCAACCATAACTGTGCACTTCACTCCTCAGTGTGGACAAGTTTATTGTTTACGAATATTGTAATAGACGGTGGCTGATCCAGATACTAATATTGTGAAGGCATGTCAAAGTCCAAATTTTTGTTGTACTGGGGGGAGCTAGCTAGGGGGCGTTTCTTTAGGGGGGG
>NW_018408915.1:915659-966625 GCF_002113885.1 Mizuhopecten yessoensis
GGGTTTGTGGGGGGGGGGGGGGGGGAGTTGAATAATACATGGTTGTTAATAAAACTTCACATGCTTGAGGGCTCTTAACCCTTTCACCACTGTAGACCATAATGGACTCATCCAAATCAATGCATGTTAGAGTCTACTAAAGTTACATGGGGGTGAAAGGGTTAAAGCCCAGAATACTGTTCTAGGTCTGCCAGTGATGGTTTTATCTGTAGGGAAATGCTGAGAAATAATAATGGTAAGAGAGAAGAAGGATATGTTGAGGCTCCAGAAGAGACTGTATAACATGTTTATAGTCAGGTACATTTAGTTGTAGGAAGTTTATGTCACGACTCCATTGTGAGTGTATACCATGTCATCAATAAAGTCTCTTCTATTTTTAATTTGTGTTTGTGTTATATTGTAGAACACTTATGATGCATGCAAATACAGATCAAAGGAGTCCGTAGTATTTTAATATGTGAATACAGCAGACTACTGGCCATTGCAGAGATTCCAGCAACTAATATTCACACAACTTACCTCTGCGTTTATCTAATGATGCATTATCTTAGGATTATTACCTTCCAATTTTAATGTCACCAGCTGTATTGCCGTCTGTCTTCGTCTGTCAAAATCGTTCATCCATTAACAACTGACAATTTTGATATCTGCTCGAGTATAGTATTTGACTGGAAGTTAGCTGGGATGGAGAGCTAACAAAGGTGTTCAAAAAATGACCTTGACCTTAATTCAAGGTTTCAGGTATAACTTGTTAATAAATTTTAAATGACTTAAGTGTCCAGGCTCATGATTATTGACTAGTAGATAGCTGGAATGGAGGCCTGTGTAAACAAATTACCTTAAACTTAATACAAGGTCACAGGGGCCAAATACACCTGGATGTTGAATCTATAAATGACTTCATTTCGAATTCCAGAAGGACCAGCTGGGTCATGATATTTTACATGTAGGCAGCTGGGATGGTGGCCTATCAAAATGTAGAAATAAATTTACTTGACCTTCATTCAAGGTCACAGGTCAAATGTGTTTCGGCCGTCTTGGTTTTCCAATCATTCCAAAAATTAAATATGCATAACTACAGATCATCGGAACCTACTATCAATTTCTAAGAAAAAGTGCTTACAAGAATCGTTCAAAGACCGGCAGACGATGGAGGGCATGATGGATGGATGATCAGACCACAGATGAAGGGCGAGTTGAACAGCCCACCATCTGAAACATCGGTGGGCTAAAAATATAACCATTCTCAAAACATTATGCAATCACAGCTAAGAGAAGCTTTTACCTTAATAGTTTGAAGTAACGAAGAAGGAAGTCTATGTTGAGTGTTTTACAGTTTATTGATGCATGGAATGTTTTACAGTTGAACACCACTGCAATTCACAAGTGCCAGAAAAAACAAACAGAAGATTTTAGTGATAAATTATTAAATTATATAAAGATGCATGTCCAACCTGGTAGTTATTAGTAGCGCACACTCCAGAAAATGATGCTTTATACATTATATGTTCATATTTTGCAATAGGCTCATCCTCGATATCCACGGGTTACGCTCACTTCATCCTCGATACTCCAGGAGTAACGCTCACTGTCGCCCTCTACACCCCTGGAATATGTCATAGCAAAATTTAAGGCACGAAGATAGCTGTTTGATTGGTCTCGGGTAAAAAAAACACCTGACCAATCGCTAGGCTGATACATGTCCTTTGAAGATTACAAAGGAGACACGCCAGACTTCAAGGCCTGTCAAACTTTTACCGTTATGTGGCCGCAAGATTCTTTTGATGTACATCAAAGGATCGAAGTAGTCTTCTTGTTTCATCAATAAGGTGACGCACACCGAGCCTTCAATTTTGCTATGACATATTCCAGGGGTGTAGAGAGCGAAAGTGAGCGTAACCCCTGGATATCGAGGATGCAATAGGCTATACCCAAAAAGTGTATATATTCTTGGAAATTAATTGCCATTCTACACAAAAAGTGGATACAGTGGGGGTGAAATTGGTTTTGGCATAGGGGAGCCGATCTGCATATGCCACTCCCAAAATCAATTTACATTTACTACTTTATCATTTCAAAATTGATATTTTGCCAATTCAACAGGGAAGGCGATGCAAAAAGGAGTATTTATTTTTTCAACATTTGTCCTGAATTGTTTTTCAAGAAAGAGGAGTGAAGGGGGTCGATGGGATGTTACTGTTGATAATAAATTTAAAGCACAATAACCCCTCCCCCTACTGACAGTCAGAGATCATATGTTTTGGTCCCTTGAGCTTATTGCAGAATATATACAGTCATCAAATTTATACCAGAACTTAAACATACCATAGCATGTAGCCACATAATAAACTTGCTATAAGTTAGAATCGATAAACAAATGTACCGTACATAACAACGAATAAATATATAAGCATTATTTCATCTTCAGACTATTCATTTATGACGTCAAAAATGTCTAAAAAAAAAACACAGAGACAAAGCATTTAACATGATGCAGCAAGCTGCATACAAATGTATACATATGAAAACAAATCCATATTTATCTAAACATTTGTATCATATGCCTTCCTTTCTATAAATATTCACACAAAATGTATTTATCAAATACATGCATGACAAGTCAAGAGTTATTAATATAAGCTGAAAAAAGTTGTTTCAACATTGTTGTAAAAATACACAAAGTTTATGAATTAATAATACTTATTTTGGCCAAACCCTTACGCATATAGTCGGATTCAAATCAAATCTATGGTGCAGGATCCGATCCGACACTCCATCAGGGGTCATGTTCATCAGCTGACCTATACAAAGCTAGCTAATCAGTGCCACACTAATGTGTGGGGTCTGTAGAATTTTAAACATGACAGGGCCAGAAATGTTGAGCAAGATATTTCAAACTATCAGTCAACTGCTCCCGCCCACCTGCCCCCGCATTAAGGCTATGGCCGCAAAAGGTCACCAGAACATGACCCCTGATGTAATACCATCGGATCCTACACTGTAGTGCATTGAAGAGATTAATGCAGAGAAGGAAAGAGTGAATGGCTGGCACAGTGGATAGCGCACTAGCTTTTCACCAACACCACTGGGTTTTATTCACTGAACAGAGGTGAAAAGGTATGAGGTCACCTACCCAACATGGGTTTTCTCGGGGTACTCCAGTTTCCTCCCACAATAAGACCCCCCCTAAGCCTATGCACTTCCTACCAGACCAACAATAGTGATTAATTTTACTCTACATAAATAAAATTCAATTGAATAATTGGACCTGAATAAGACTGATGATGGTGTTGCAATATACAAACAGTGTTTATATATCACCAAATGCATTAACTTTCAATAAAGTGTTATCTGGCAAAACTGAACTGTTTACTTGTCATCAAAATAGATCTACAGCTACCATTGAAGTTGTGATACGGAACTGAACATGTGATATTGACCGAGATGAATAAGTATCATCTAATACTTCAGGTATTCCTGGAACAGCCTCACATCATCTGAACGTTTGCTTCTGGTGATGTTCTTGTGTTATTTAAGGTGGGATCGGATGAGAAGCATCAACATGACAATGATCTTGCTGCATTAACAGCCCTATGAAAGAAATTTCCTTTGGTAGTGATAAGATAGGGACTAACAGCAGAAATAAAATATAAATCTATAACTCTATATTATAAATACACAAAATATATGTAATTTTGAGCATTAATACTAGATGGCACTATGTTTATACATTGTATAATACTGTTTACTAAAGCTAGTAACTTTCGCCCAGTCAAAATTTCGCCCTTCACCAATTAAAAATCATAAATCATCCAGTGAGAATTTTGTCCTCACAAGTGATTACAAAATATGGTGGGCTGCATGTTAATATACGCTGTCATGAAAAATTTGCCATTATTACAGAGGGCAACAAGGTTACCGCGAGCTGTATATAATACGCCCGTCACACATTGAATGAGCAGTTGTTTGTATGATTGAAATATATGAAGTATTTGTGAGTAATTGATATTAAAAGAGAAATCATTCAACATAACTGGTAGATCAATGAGGGCAATACAACATCATGGAACGCATGCATCGCATTAATGAAATCAAGGGAAATAACTCCACAAATTATGGTCGGACAATAGCGGTTATCGAACTTGTCCGAGGTTTTATGGTAAATAACCTTGTTGTGAAGTTTGAAGTTAATCCGTTAATAATTACTCGAGATAGCGAGCGGACACTGTTTCGGCAAGTCCATAAAGGGGCATAACTCCACAAATTATGGTCGGACAATAGCGGTTATCGAACTTGTCCGAGGTTTTATGGTAAATAACCTTGTTGTGAAGTTTGAAGTTAATCTGTTAATAATTACTCGAGATATCGAGCGGAGACTGTTTCGGAAAGTCCATAAAGGGGCATAACTCCAGAAATTATGGTCGGATAATGGCGGTTAATGAACTTGTCCGAGGTTTCATGGTAATTAACCTTGTTGTGAAGTTTGAAGTTAATCCGTTAATAATTACTCGAGATATCGAGCGGACACTGTTTCGGCAAGTCCATAAAGGGGCATAACTCCACAAATTATGGTCAGATAATGGCCGTTATCAAACTTTTCTGAGGTTTCATGGTAATTCACCTTGTTGTGAAGTTTGAAGTTAATCCGTTAATAATTACTCGAGATATCGAGCGGACATCGTTCGCCCACCCACCCGCCCGCCCGCTCACGTGATAACATAATACGTCCCTGTCTTCGACGGACGTATAAAAAGGGCGGATGTTAAACTGCGGCGAAAATTTCCCTACATTTTTTTACAGTACACTTGTTGGCATTTCAGCGATTCATACAAAACTCTTTGGCACCCTAAACAATCCTTAAAACAACACATACACAACATGTATACCACATCAATATGATATTCCCTGTGTACTTAGATTAACAGGGTTAAATAAATACTAGGAGACATGTCAATCAATCGTTATCTTTTTAACCCCCGAGGACACATTTGAAGTCTGGCAATTCAAAGGTTGAAATAGTTCATTATGAAATTTCAGGGGGTGAATGAGTTAATCATTAATTCATTCAAATTTGTACTCAATTTCTACAAATGGTTTCTTACAATCATGTCCATGTCTTTTTAAGACTAGGTATTTGGACTTCTGCTAAATAGTTTTCAGGCATCTTTAATACCTATTTTTTCTGTAAATCTATCTACATATATACTTGTCATTGCAGGAAATACTATTAAATAATACTTCGGTAATTTTTGCATCAAATTTGCAAATATTTATACACAAACTATTTGCATTGTGTTTCCTCGTCTTGTCAGTCGGGGTGAACAACTACAAAAGCCTGATTCTAGGGGCAAGTAGATTATAATTATATAATCTGAATATAATATTGAACGCCCCTGATAATGTCAAAACTTTTTACATTTGTTAGCAAGCAGCAATAGCATTAAAGAGAGAAGTAAGTATTTAAATAAATTTTTCTGTACAAGGTGACACCTCATTCTTACATTTTCATTTTTATTACAAAGCTCTCGGCCGTATGTTAACTCATTCACCCCTGAAGACACCTTTGAACTCTTCCCGCTCATAGGTTGGAACAGTTCATCATAAAATTTCAGGGGTGAATGAGTTTTAAAAATGCAGAGGAGGCAACAAATGAATGTTTTGTTCTTTCACTAACAATCACATAAGCCCTAAAAAACTATTTTTGATTTTAGGAAAATATTGTATTTTGATCTACAAAATAATGATACATGTTAAGGCTGTACATTAACATCCTGTTATACTGCCAGCATATATGTCCAGCAAGATTTTGGCATTATAAAGAAGTATGATTGTGGCATTATAAAGAAGTATGGCATTATAAAGGGACTTGGCAATTTATCAAGGAAGAGACTAGGGATAAAAGTCTTTGAATATGTTGGCACTAAGCAAATTTTATCGTACAATAAGGCATCGTTATACTGCCAGCATTTATCCAGTCAAATTTGACATTATAAAAGGACTTTGGCATCATAACGAGGCTTGGACAATGAAATTATTCAAAAAGATAAATGACACCTTGAAATGCAATGGCACTAAAGGAGATGGCAAAAAACAAGGGCCAATATAGCAAGGTTTTATTGTACAGCATTCTCACTGGTTTTATAACACTTTAGCACTATTACTCCATTATAAATTGCCTTATCCTCGACTAGTTTTGTTTAGCCTTAGCTTCTTTGCCGGGACTTTGTACTGCCCTTGGCAGCCCACCACTGCCGACCAATGAGAATATCCAGTGAAGCCCGAAGAGACAGCAGAAGCCGACAACTACGATATACTCCATGTGGTTCCTGTAGGGGGTGCCACATGTGGTGTACCACTCTTTCCCCACAGGTGGTTTGCCCTTGATGCAGTGAAAGTCAAAGTAGTCTTCGTCATAATCTTTGAGACATAGGTACTTTTTCTTTGTGAGGATCTAAAACAAGGGAGACAACTGGTTTATAAATCTTGCGCTACACATAGAGCTTTGGATAATATGAAAAATAGAAAGATAATTAATTTTTCTTACATCTAAAGGAAATTGAAGAGTTACTTGCAGTAGCTGAATCAATATTGATTTTGACGTAATTTTTTCAACAATATCATTTTCGTTTCCCTCGCCATAAAATTACCTTAAAGGGTAACCTCTGTAAAATCAAGTTATAATTGCAAAAAAAACTCCACTTGAGAGATGTTTATTTAGAAGTATTCTCTGTTGTACCTAAAAATAAAGCAATCAAAAAGAAATTTCAGTGACAGTTACTTCCTTGGCAAGACATTTTACTGACCGTGATTACAATCCACAGAGTTACTTCCCCTTTGACCACGACAACCACTATGACATGATTATTCCACCCTTTGACCACGACAACCACTATGACATGATTATTCCATAAATCAACAGCTACATATGTAGTTTGGCATTGCATAATAACTCTCTTCTGACCACAAAAGAAAACATCTTTTGACGACTCACCTGTCCAGAAGCAGCGGTCATCTCAACAGTCTCGTTACAGGGTCCGATGACCTCATGTAGACCAATGGAGACCTGCTCCTCAGGTTTGCCAGTTACGACCAGATACATGAAGAACGTGTAGTAAACAACAGCCAGCAGTGTGATCTCACTGTACCAACTAGCTGTAAGGATAGAGAAATGATCGTACAAAATATATATTCAAAACAGCTTTTTCTGTAGTTATGTTTGAGGTAAATTTATAATCTAAGGAACAGATTTAATAGAAGATTACAGGGCAACCAGCAAACAACAAAACTCCAATAGAAGCCATGGTGATAAGTGTAGTGTACAGTAACTTGAAAAGAGAGCTTGACCTTTGATCTCTGAGGATCTGACCCCAAATTAACATGCACTATCTAACATTTGACTACCTACTATTCTTGAAAGGTTTTGCCAGATACACACAAGCTTAAGGCCAATCAAGCCAGACACTGATGTTCCAGTAATAGACGAAGTGACTGAAAACTCACAGAGTTTAATTCATAATTTTTATAGAAATAAGAGACAGGAAATCCAACCAAGGAGAGAACTAATTTATCCTGACGTTTTTTTTGGTTTTTTTACTGGATTAACCCTAAAGTCGGAATATAATTTGATTTTTAATTTGGTTTGTTTGTGTTTTACGTCCTATTAACAGCTATGGTTATTGAAGGATGTACCAAGTTTCGGTGGTGGAGGAAAGCCGGAGTTTCTGGAGAAAAAGCACCGACCTATGGCCAGTACCTGGCGCCTGCCCCACGTAGGCCTCGAACCCGCGACCCAGTGGAGGAGGGCTAGTGGTAGCAGATTGTCAAGACGCCTTAACCACTGCGGCCCCATTATAATATAATTTGAAAGATTCTGGAGAAATACCAGGTGGTGTTTGATAAAAACGGATTTACTTTTCCTCAGTTTCTCTGCACTCTGCGACCTCTCCAGACACGCTGATCGGTCCCCCTTCCACATGATCATCACATACACAGCGGCAAACATGAGGAAGCAGACCTCGGTGTGGATGTTGTAGTTGTCATGGAGGATGTGGTAGTTAGGCAGGAACTGGAGGGTCCCCAGGGGGAAACCCAACATAGCAGCAAACATGGTGTTGGGAACCTCTTTAAAAAATCTAAAAAAAATAGCATACAAATATTAGTTATTCTAAACCCTGCATTAAGGTAATAGGATTGTGTCACCATTTCTCTGTAGAATTTCATTAAATTTTGTAGTTATATTGCTTTGAAGTAAAGAAAATTTTCTGCCACAAAAAATATATAGGCTGTCACAATTTTAAGGATTTTAAATGGAAATTTATGTAAAAAGGAGTGAATTTTGAAAAAAAAAATCCTGTGCCAGTGATAAATTAATAAAAACATCATATTCTGTCAATGATTTGGAGGGACTTGAAGCCCAATATACTGCCTTCAATGTTTACACTTTACTTTTTGACCTTGTTACATGATTTAAGCGAATTGCAAGAAAGTCGGCTTGAGCACAGAATTAATACTTAGAACAGTTTCATGGATACGGGCCCAGATCCTTTATGAAAAGGTCTTTGAAAAAAACGCTTTTTCTAAACATTTTCAAAATAATGCCTCTGTTATCCGACCTCAAGGTTCAAGGTCTTTGGTATACACAGCATATCGGCTAGCAGGGAAACTTCAATATGTGGAAGTTTTCCCAACGGATCTCCAGCTATTCCAAACTTACATTGTGGATACACATTGAAGACAAACTTACATTGTGGATACACATTGAAGACAAACTTTAACCTAAGACTATAATTTCACCAGCGGGGATAGGCAGACCATGTCTTCTAGATTACAATATCTACTTACCCTTTACTCTGGAATCTGTTGGTGTTTCCACCAAACAGTTTGTGGAAGCCGTGGAATGCAAAAGTGAATCCACAGGCAAAGGATGCGTGGAAGTAGTAGCTGGTCCAGGGTGCCCAGTACATACGGTCGTAGATGTTGGGGTCAGTGTCATGCCATGTCCAAGCCAGGTGCTTGACCGCACAAATGTCATATGGAAGGTCTACGACAACCACAGTCAGGCCAACTGAAATGTTTTTCTTAAGGTTAAATAATATAGGGAACAGATTGAAGAATCCTTACATTTCTAATTTACCTAATTACCCCCATAATTTATAACTAATCATTATATTATGTTTGTACGTTGCAGGTAGTAGTCATCCTTTAGATTAAAGAATTCAAAAGAAAGGAAGATGTTAATTCTCATTTAATTTACATATCCTACCTTCTGTATAAACTCTCATCTCATTATGTATTTGATAAGAAAAGCCTCTTCCTCTCCGCCCCATGCAGGTTTGGGGAAAGAGCAGGCTTGCTTACATGTTGTTAGAGGCACCTAATGCGAGCCTTCTGCAGAATTGGGGGCTTATCTTTTCTTTTTCAAACTTCTCTACACTCTATTTTCAGTGGCATCACTCTAGGCACCCCTTTTCATTTGACCCTAGTTTTTGTGTGGAAGTTAAACCCTAACCAAACAAACCTTCCCCCACAATCAGTTATTGAACCAGGGGGCCTTTATCGCTCACCTGAATATGTTTAAAACAAGAGGCCCAGAGGGCCTTTATCGCTCACCTGAATATGTTTAAAACAAGAGGCCCAATGGGCCTGCATCGCTCACCTATCAGTGTTTCATTCATAAGAACCTATTAAAAGATTTAAACATATGACACCTGTGACCTTGAATGTCGAACAAGGACATTATAATATTAGGTTGAACAGAGTTTATAGTCTTCCAACCCAGCATGCTTCTGGAAAAATATCATTACCCTGGACCTTTTGGTTATACAAAACAAATCATTTAAAGATTTAAACATATATTGACCACTGTCAAGAAGAAGGATTTTAAAGAATTTGCTATATTTCCCCTATTGGGCCCTGCCCCTCAGCCCCATGGGGGGCCACACCCATCATTTATACAAAATTTGTTCCCCTTCCCACAAGGATGCTTCTGACCAAATTTGGTCAAAATCTGCTCAGTCGTTCATGACTAGTAGCATTTTAAAGGAAAAGTTGACGGACGGACGGCGGACGCTGCAGTATGGCAAAAGCTCACCATGGTCCTTTGGACCAGGTGAGCTAAAAATCTCTAAATTCATTATAATGATAGATCTCTACAATACACCTAATATTTCCAAACTGTACTAAAAATTATGTTAGTGTTTAATGGCGTCAGTCTTTAATCATCATAACTGCTTCTTTTGTTTTTCCATCTTTTAAAGACATGGTTTCTTATTTTCCACTGCTTGATGTTATAACTGATGGTGGGCTTTGGAAAGATAGGTTAATTACCAGCAAAAGGTTCTGCCCACCACTTCAGCCTCCAATGTGCCACAGCTACTGATGCAGTGTACAAAAACACTGGATCTGAAATATTGTGAACACATTATACAAAGTTTTGCACTTTAATGGTATTTCTGGGTGTTGTTTTTTTAAAGTTATCCAAATTTCATATACAGTAATCATGATGGTGTTTTAAGCAGCATATTATATAATGCAAATTGCAAAACGTATATATAATTGCCTTACTAAAGTTTTGACATTTTTTTTTCAGACCTTATTTATTCACCTTGCTTTCCTGTTTGCTATTTTTCTTACTGCTAGTATTTTGTTGGAAGAAAATATTTCTGAACCTAAATTGAACTTAATTGCTTGTTTGTTTGAGAACGTATTAAACTGAAACTGGTTTTCAAGTTCCAACCTTTTTAAAAAATAATCTCAAATTTGAGGTCTGGTTGTTAATTAAATCTGACAGTACATGGACTATTCCGTCTTTGCGTGTTTCATAGTTGTCTTCTCTTGTGAGCAGGTATTGATTGTTATGTCATTTGTTTGTGAGAGTAACGTCATCAATTTTTGAGAAAACAACGTAATTTTCTCACACAAACCAATGACGTAACAATCAATACCTGCTCACAAGAGAAGATAACTCTGAAAGACTGAACATGTGAACACTGACTCATTTATCACTTTTAGAATCAAAACATTTGATTAATATATATTTTAAGTAATTGATCCTAAAGACAGTTACTTACATATGACTACAATATAGAGGGGAAGTCTACCCCCCAAGAACATGATTGTGCCCTGGGCATGCCAGAAGTTGTCGATGTCGGGGAGGTTGTAGCTGATGGCCTCCACCACGAGCCCGTGTAACATGGTTCCAAGCCACAGCCACTTGAATCGCCCCCCGTTCCTCAAGGCTGAAAACAAATAACAAATGGTCAATACACTAGGATGTCAATATCAGAATAGTACGAACACATAGTTTACTCTCCACTTGTGTTTAGAGGAAATTTCGTCTTGGCATTCTGACAATATATTAAACCTGTCCAATCAGACCCCTCATGGGACACAACATTTAATTAAATATTAATGGACGAAGGCTTTAAGCCTCTAGGTTCATATCAACAAAATTCAACAAACACTTTACAGGAATGTCAATAACGGCATTATGTACGTAAAAAAAGTCTTATTATGTTTCACATATCTTAGATTGTTTCTTTAAAATGTTCATCAATTAAAATTTCAAGCTCACAAATTGTTTGAGCACTCTGACAACATGTATGTATGTACTGGGATCAATCTAGACTTGATTCACTACTGTTTATGGGTAGTTTCCCTTACAGAAGAAAACTCCCCTGTTCTTTGAAATTCCGCCCATGTGCTTCAAAATTCCCCCATTTCAACAAGAAAATAGCTTTTTTTTCTTCAAAATATTTCCCTTTTATGTTTTCACTAAAGTTCAACAGTTAAAATGCATAATACTGCATATATACATTTTCTTCATATCAGTCTTCACCTAGATTGATCCCTGATGTAGATTGCAGATTGTAACATAGTACATAGTGGCAAGACTAGCGATATATACAGGTAATGCAGGATTATAGTATAATCATTGTAACAGGAAAGACAGTAGTGTGCTTCCACCGGGGATCGAACCAACGATCCCAGACTTCCTAGTCTGACGCTCTACCACTGAGCTAAAGGGAAATTCCTTCTACTAGTGCGAATCTAGAAGGTGACTGTAATCCTATACACAATTAAAATCCTCCACGTAATATTTAACCAATTTTCAAATTGTACACATAACCCATTTTATTCAGCTTCTCTAGTGCAGAAAGAATGCAATACATTCATGGAGAAAGATTGAAAAAAATCTTCTCTAAGTGAAACTATATATATCTACATGAATCTAAGTGTCTCCTCACTCAAACAGGATGAGGTGATACCTTATTTAGAACTCAAAGCAAGAAACCATCCATATATTTCTCAAAAAGATGTTTTCTTTGTCCTAAAATTAGAAATCAGGTGAAAACTTACCATGGATCAAAGTAAGCAGGGCACAGAAATAGACCATGAACTCTAACTTGAGGAAGCTGGGATGGTGTTTGTAAATGTCTGCTGGACTACGGAATTTCACCCACCAGTCGATGTCCTGAGTAAAACATAATTCAAAATTTGTTAAAAAGAAAGTCATTATTAAACGTATTAGCATCAGAACTAAAAGTGTACAAATATATCATTTTTAAATCAATCTGTTTGATATAAAGAAGGGAATATTTATGCAGTTATACTTATTTTTCATTTTGTGAAAGTATGATTTATGTGGCATACTATTTAAATAAGTCATCCCTTCAAGTAATAATAAATAATACACAACATTTGATATTACGCCCTATCTACATAACATAAGCCACTCTAAAGCGCTAACTCAATCCTATGCGGTATATGCCACCTGGCTAATATCTCCCTATGTGTGTATGCCTGTGTGTGCTGGCCATGGAGATGTAATGTGTTCTGTTTGTAGTGGGACCAATTTATACTCCACCTAGGTTGTTGGAGTTGTATGGGCAGGAGAAAAAACACTTTTATCTGAATATCGTATATGTATATAACGACTTGGGGATCGAACCCTGGCCGCCTGCGTGGAAGGCCGGAGGGTTAACCACTCAACCAATCCGCCCACGTATGCTTTGTAAAAAAAGTCCCCATGAACATTATTGTTGTGCTTTTCTTGTTGTTATTCTTATTAATTAAAACAGAGTGACTAAACTGTATATTATAATGCTTTTACCTCAACATCCAACCTCATTAGGTTATCTCTACCAAACGGCCATTAGAACTCTATCAGTGCAAACATTGTGATTTCACTTGAAATGCCAGGGGTTCCAGGTTTTACCTGTGCTCTGATGTGTATACATAGTAATTGCACAGGTAGTATGTAAATTACCTTCAAGTTAATGACTATAAATGAAACACAGAAATAGCTTTGCAGAGGTAATTAAGTTGTTTAACGTAGAATGTTTTTACCAAAAAAAACCATAACATCTGGTTCACACCAAGTCAAGTGCAAATTCTGTTTTTTTAATATTCTGGTGCTTAGCTTATATAAGAAATAAATGACACCATATAGGAACGTACTTTAAGAAATAGCCATGTCATATTACACGTGCAATCCACTAAAGAAATAGCATAAAACTATCGCTCTATAATATCTTACGAATCAAATCCAATACACAAAATATTAATATTATGTGCAGCACTTCGGCCCGTATCCTCATTGACATTTTGTGACATGACAGTGATGTCAAATGTTACGTTACTGCGTGGATAGTGCATTGCAATAAAGTCATCTTTGCTTTCTGTTGGATTACAACATCAGTGCAATAGATATGATTGTGTGTGCATGCAAGGAATATATCATCAGTAATATCGTATCAATATAACCTCAAGGAAACCCATGGTCCCAGAAACGGTACAGCCGCAGCAGCGTGGTTCGATCACAAGTGTACGTTGACCTGTTGACCTTATGACCTAATTTGAACTTCAAGTCTGAGGTACCACGAGGGGTAATTTTTATAGCATAGTAAATATTTGAAATGGAGAACCAATTAGCTATATCATTTTAAATAACTAATATTTAAATGAAACGAATATGCAACTGTATTGATGCTTGTCTCATGTATTATTGAGTAGACATTTCTGTTATAAAACTAATTTCCTACTGCGAGCCTCAAAGCTAATATTTTATTTTCGAATTGTTGATTTGTTTTACGATGAAAAATGCTTAATACCTTAAAGAAATTACGTAAGGTATATTTGGAATTGTTATTGATGGAATTGTAAAAAATATCGCATACCCTTGGATTCGCAACTGCGGCAATGCACATTGTTGATTGCGAGCCAAACACAACAATCGACAATGGCGGACAGTGCGAGCGAGTTGGAGAGCGATACCAGCTCCATTGATGGGGGGCCTACGATGAAGCCTCCGTCTCCAGCTCAGCTAGAACAGTTGCAAAAGCGACTCGAGTCAATTCAACAGGAAAACAGAGTCCTAAAAATTGAACTGGAGACGTATAAATTAAAGTGTAAAACGTTGCAAGAAGAGAAAAAGGAACTCCAGAAAGCCAGTGTCAACATTGTTCGTAAATTTTCGTCATCTATTTTATGCCGACAAATACGTTTATCATGTAAAAGTGTGTAAAATACGTATTTTAATGCTGATTTTTATGTCTAAATACCTATATTTGTTGATTATATCAAGCTGATATTTGTTGTCATTGACATTTAAATTTGAATATGTCTAAAACAGCCATGCTCGAAACATGTGTGATTTGAAAAAAAACATGAGTCATTCGTATTTATGGTTTCTTAGGATGGGAACGTGTGACGCATCGAAATATCACACCATATTGATATGTAAAGTTTCATCAAATCAATTTTGTTTTTTACAATGCTGCATAAAAATCATGCTAAATGATACTCAGTTTCAACAACAGGAACAATATCATTTAAATAAACAAAAAAAATACATACATGCTTTGTTTGTTTTTAAAATTTCAGCAAGCTAGGGCGGAACAAGAGGAAGAATTTATCAGTAACACCCTATTAAAGAAAATCCAAGCTCTGAAGAAAGAAAAAGAAGCGCTAGCTATGAATTACGAACAGGAGGAAGAATTCCTGACAAATGACTTGTCAAGAAAATTGATGCAGGTACTACGTCACTCAGGGACAGGGTCAAGTGAATCAAGAAATAGCGGGTTTCTGTTTTTTGTAAATACCATGTATATGTCATCAGGGACATATTGATTAGGCATTCACTGGTGTACATGATAATGTATATACTTTGTCGAGTGGATAATATGTATATAAGAGTTAATTATCTTAATGGTGATGTTTAAGGATCATATAAAGATATTCCAACCCCCTTACCAGCCTAAATATTCAGATCTTTTTCATTACAGATGGGGTTTTTTTTCAAAAGAGTTTGTACACAATAACACTAAAAATTATAAACAAATTAAAACCTTTTTTTTTAAAAAATGCCTAAATTGAAGTTGATTGACTTGGCATTTTCCTGTTTTTCTTCATATTCATAACATCGATCAAACTTAGACAATTGAATAAAAAAATTCTCAGTTCAGCTCAGACTTTCTTACACATGGAATTCCTTCAATAACCTTTTATAAGATGAGGATTCCTGTGTCACTGCAGGCAAAAATCTAGAGACTTTCAGAGTTATTTTTCAAATAATATTTTTTTCATAAAAGTTTCATGTCATGAGGTTTCCAATTCATTTTCTGGCAGTCTAGAGAGTGGTACATGGATTCTTAGTTTGTTATTAACGTTTAGAAATGGCCTGTTGTGCAATGACCTTCCTTAAGGGCAAGTGAGTTTATGACTTTGTTTAGCATCCATTTTTTGCCGATTCTCGACTTTTCATTTAAACACTACTAGTTCTGAATGGTAGAACAGATTTTGACAAAATTGGTATGCAACATCCCTTAGCAAAGTGGACTAACATTGTTGAAACAAAAGATGACAGTGCCATAATGACAGAGGGCTAGTAATAGTTGAAATAAAGATCAATATTTTAAAAGCCTTCTCCTTCAGTATGGATGAAGGTAAGTAAACTTGAATTTCTGTAAACACAGAGTATGATGTCTGTGGGGCCAAAGGGATGGGACCCTGTAATATTTACAAGCTGTCCCACTTTAATACCGTTGGTTTGATGTATAGTTTTAATACTCTGCCCATATTTTGCATATAAATAACAGAACATCATTGTTGTTTTGTTTTCTAGTTGAGACAAGAGAAGGTTGAGCTTGAACATACACTGGAGAAGGAACAGGAGTACCAAGTTAACAAGTTAATGAGGAAAATAGAAAAGTTAGAAAGGGAAACTCTCTCAAAACAATCCACTTTAGAACAGGTGAGTTTGTGGAGAGAATCATCACATGGCTATTGCCACAGTTATACATCCTTATAACATCCATATGATATTTTCCCATATTACTGAATGTAATGTCAATCATAGTGATGTCAGAACTAAGACAATAAACACGACTCATGACATTGATGTCCTTTTTAGCTCACCTGGCACGAAGTGCCAAGTGAGCTTATGCCGTGGCGCGGCGTCCGTCGTCCGTCCGTCCGTCCGTCAGTCGTCCGGCGTCAATATTTTACTTTAAAAGACTTCTTCTTAATAACCGAAAGGCCTAGGGTGTCAATATTTGGCCAGAAGCAAACTGTGATGAAGGGCTACAAAGTTTGTTAAAATTAATGACCTTCACCCATTTTCAAGGTCACAGGGGTCAAATATGTTAAAAACTTTAAACATCTTCTTCTCGATAACCAAACTTCCCAGGGAGATGATATTTGGCCAGTAGCATGCTTGGTTGAAGGGCTACCAAGTTTGTTCAAATGAATGACCTTCACCCATATTCAAGGTCACAGGGGTCAAATATGTTAAAAACTTTAAACAACTTCTTCTGAATAACCAAAATGCCCAGGGTGATTATATTTGGCCAGTAGCATGCTGAGATGAAGGGCTACAAAGTTTGTTCAAATGAATGACCTTCACCCATATTCAAGGTCTCAGGGGTCAAATATGTTAAAAACTTTAAACAACTTCTTCTGAAAAACCAAAATGCCCAGGGTGATGATATTTGGCCAGTAGCATGCTGAGATGAAGGGCTACAAAGTTTGTTTAAATGTATGACCTTGAATCATATTCAAGGTCACAAGAAACAAATATGTTCAAAATATTTAAACAACTTGTTCTGAATAACCAAAAGGCTCAGGATGTTAATATTTAGTCAGATCAAAGACTTCTATTTTTGTTAAAGTGAATGACTTTGACTTATATTCAAGGTCACAGGGGTCAAATTTGTTTAAAATCTTTAAACGACCTCTTCTGAATAACCATGGGTCCCACGATGTTGATACTTTGCAAGTTGCATACTGAGATGAAAGGCTATACAATTTGTTCAACATAATGACTTTGTTCGACTTTCAAAGTAACAAGGGTGAAATGTTTTAAATCTTTTAACAGGTTCTTTTGAATGACTTTAATCATAAATACTGATATTTTGACTGTAGCTTTATTTTAGATCACTTTTAAGGTTACAAGTGTGAGATTTTAACAAGGAGGCCCATTGGGCCTCTTGTTTAGAGTGCACAATGTCAAGTTCGCAACTTTGAAGAATTGGTGATGGTCAGGAAAAAAAACATTTCCTGAACACATACATGCTTGGTTTTGTTGGAAAAGGATATAAAATTTGTTACCATTTCAAGCAATATAAATGAAACTCATCAACTGTAGAGCTAATGAAAATTTATAAGACTCTTTTCATACATCTCATAACAAGATGAAAACTGCTATATAGATCCTATGTATACAATAGTTACCATTTCATCAAAGTTTGTGAAATGAAGCAACAAGTTCTCATATAATAGAAATGAGTTCATGTTGCAAACTTCATACAAAACCTGATATGATACAAAGTTAAAAGGTTTCATTTATCACTTAACCAATACTTATACTGTTCTATAACCACATGTCATATATGTATATAATTTCATGGTTTTAATGTTTTGACACTGTTCACTGTTGTGGCATCACCAACTGAAATTAGGTCATATATCTAGTTGTCTCCTTATCTAAATGAACAGTAATGCAATTTTTGGGGGATCACCAGTAATGAGTAGCTATGCACATATACTGAACTGATTTCTTTTACCTAGTCTTATGTGTCAATTTTTTGCTCACCTGCCTGAAGGGCAAGTGAGCTTATGCCATGGTCTGGCGTCAACTTTTTACTTTAAACAACTTCTTCTCAGTAACCAAAAGGCCTAGGATGATGGTATTTGGCCAGTAGCATGCTGGAATCAAGGGCTACTAAGTTTGTTCAAATAAATGACCTTGACCCACTTTCAAGGTCACAGGGGTCAAATATGCTAAAATCTTCAAACAACTTTTTCTCAATAACAAAATGGCCCAGGGTACTGATATTGGGCCTGTAGTATACTGGGAGGAAGGGCTACCAAGTTTGTTCAAATGAATGACCTTGACCAATTTTCAAGGTCACAGGGGTCAAATGTCTTAAAATCTTCAAACATCTTCTCAATAACCAAAAGGCCCAGGGTACTGATATTGGGCCTGTAGCATGCTGGGATGAAGGACTACCAAGTTTGTTCAAATAAATCACCTTGACCCACTTTCAAGGTCACATGGGTCAAATATGATAAAATCTTCAAACAACTTCTTCTCAATAACAAAATGGCCCAGAGTACTGATTTTGGGCCTGTAGTATGCTGGGAGGAAGGGCTACCAAGTTTGTTCAAATGAATGACCTTGACCAATTTTCAAGGTCACAGGGGTCAAATGTCTTAAAATCTTCAAATAACTTCTTCTCAATAACCAAAAGGCCCAGGGTACTGATATTGGGCCTGTAGCATGCTGGAATGAAGGACTACTAAGTTTGTTCAAATAAATGACATTGGCCAACTTTCAAGATCACAGGGGTCAAATATGTTAAAATCTTCAAAAAACTTCTTCTCAATATCCAAAAGGCCCAGGGTATTGATATTGGGCCTGTAGCAAGCTCGGATGAAGGACTACCAAGTTTGTTAAAATGAATGACCTTGACCAATTTTCAAGGTCACAGTGGTCAAATATGTTAAAATAAACATTTAAACAACTTCTTCTCAGTAACCAAAAGGCCTAGGATGATGGTATTTGACCAGTAGCATGCTGGAATGGAGGACTACTAAGTTTGTTCAAATAAATCACCTTGACCCACTTTCAAGGTCGCAGGCGTCAAATGTCTTAAAATCTTTAAATGACTTCTCAATAACCAAAAGGTCCAGGGCACTGATATTGGGCCTGTAGCAAGCTCGGATGAAGGACTACCAAGTTTGTTCAAATAAATGACCTTGACCCACTTTCAAAGACACAGGGGCCAAATGTCGTAAAATCTTCAACCCACTTCTTCTCTATAACCAAAAGTTCCAGGGTACTGATATTGTGCCTGTAGCATGCTGGACTGAAGGACTACTAAGTTTGTTCAAATAAATGAGATTGGCCAACTTTCAAGATCACAGTGGTCAAATATGTTAAAATAAACATTTAAACAACTTCTTCTCAGTAACCAAAAGGCCTAGGATGATGGTATTTGACCAGTAGCATGCTGGAATCAAGGCCTGCTCAGTTTGTTCAAATAAATCACCTTGACCCACTTTCAAAGTCACAGGGGTCAAATATGCTAAAATCTTCAAACAACTTGTTCTCAATAACCAAAAGATCCAGGGTATTGATATTGGGCCTGTAGCATGCTGAAATGAAGGACTACTAAGTTTGTTCGAATAAATGACATTGGCCAACTTTCAAGAACACAGGGGTCAAATATGTTAAAATCTTCAAACAGCTTCTTCTCAATAACAAAATGGCCCAGGGTACTGATATTGTGCCTGTAGCATGCTGAAATGAAGGGCTACCAAGGTTGTTCAAATGAATGGCCTTGACCCACTTTCAAGGTCTCAGGGGTCAAATGTCGTAAAGTCTTCAATCCACTTCTTCTCAATAACCAAAAGATCCAGGGTATTGATATTGGGCCTGTAGCATGCTGGGATATGCAGGGCTACCAAGGTTGTTCAAATGAATGATCTTGACCAATTTTCTAGGACACAGAGGGCTAATGTCTTAAAATCTTTAAACATCTTATCAATAACCAAAAGGTCCAGGGGACTGATATTGGGCCTGTAGTATGCTGGGAGGAAGGGATAACACGTTTGTTCAAATGAATGATCTTGACCAATTTTCTAGGACACAGAGGGCTAATGTCTTAAAATCTTTAAATGACTTCTCAATAACCCACAGGTCCCGGGTACTCATCTTGGGCCTGTAGCATGCTGGACTGAAGGACTACTAAGTTTGTTCAAATAAATGAGATTGGCCAACTTTCAAGATCACAGGGGTCAAATGTCTTAAAATCTTCAAACAACTTCTTCTCAATAACCAAAAGATCCAGGGTATTGATATTGAGCCTGTAGCATGCTGGGATGAAGGGCTACCAAGTTTGTTCAAATGAATGACCTTGACCCACTTTCAAAGACACAGGGGTCAAATGTCGTAAAATCTTCAAACCACTTCTTCTCTATAACCAAAAGGTCCAGGGTACTGATATTGGGCCTGTAGCAAGCTCGGATGAAGGACTACCAAGTTTGTTAAAATGAATGACCTTGACCCACTTTAAACCTAATGTCCTTGTTCGACATTCAAGGTCACAGGCATCATATCTTTAAATATTTTAATAGGTTCTTATGAATCAAACACTGATATTCTGCCTGTGGCTATATAATAGTCCACTTTTAAGATTACAAGTGTGGGATTAATACCAGGTGAGCGATGCAGGCCCATTGGGCCTCTTGTTCATTTGTAGAATACTATCTTCCTTTGATAAATATACACATTCTAACAGCCAACAGAAATGAGCTCTAAAAATGCTGCCTTTACGCCAGTCAAATATTTTGATGTAACTTACAGATTTTCAGCGCTGACTTTTTAATTAATTTCCTAGTTACTTTTAGCTGGATCTATAAAGAAGAATATGAGCTAATTATATATATAAATTACTAGTGTGTCCAAGATTAATTCTGTCCTTGCAAGGCCTAAGGTATTTCTCCAATATTGATGCCCCTAGGGTGGACTGGACTTGCCATATCTTCCACACACACCACACATATATGAAGGATTCATTTAATCCTTGACCTACAATTCTAGGTTTGAGAGAAATACTGTATATTGCCATTATTGGTATATTGGTTCTGTCAGATTACGGCTAGCCTATCTAGCCGAAATATGTAAACCATAAATAAAACACGGAATCTAGATGTTGATGCTCCATCTTATGTATCCTTTGTATATTGGTAAGTTTTGTTAGTCCATTTATTCCTCAATTTGTGATATTTCAGCTGCGTCGGGAGAAGGTGGAGCTGGAGAATGCCTTGGAACAGGAACAAGAGTCGTTAGTTAATAGATTATGGAAACGCATGGATAAGTTAGAATCCGAGAAAAGGTAAATAGACCAGGCTTGTACATTTTGCCTTTTATGAGCATTGTAACTCGTATTTTTGCTAGAATCTATTTAGCCCTATATAATTCAAAAATGTTCAACAAATGATGCTGACCATTAGGTTTGTGGAATTGCCGGGTAGTTAAATTGAGCTGTTGTTATTCGTGTTGAAATACTGCTGGAAGTTGATCCTAATAACGTTTTTAGGTCACCTGAGCTTTAGCTCAAGTGACCTATTGCTATCCGTTTTCGTCCGTCGTCGTCCGTCGTCCGTCGTCCGTCGTCCGTTAACATTTTACATTTCAAACTTAAAGTCAAGTTCTGCTGGGCCGATTGAACTGAAAGTTGGTAGGAATGATCGCCTCATGGTCCTGACAAAGTGTTGTTATTTTTCGGGTCGATCAGAAATCCAATATGGCCGCCACGGCCGCCATTTTGAAAACCTATTTCAAACTTAAAGTCAAGTTCTGCTGGACCGATTGAACTGAAAGTTGGTAGGAATGATCGCCTCATGGTCCTGACAAAGTGTTGTTATTTTTCGGGTCGATCAGAAATCCAATATGGCCGCCACGGCCGCCATTTTGAAAACCTATTTCAAACTTAAAGTCAAGTTCTGCTGGACCGATTGAACTGAAAGTTGGTAGGAATGATCGCCTCATGGTCCTGACAAAGTGTTGTTATTTTTTGGGTCGATCAGAAATCCAATATGGCCACCACGGCCGCCATTTTGAAAACCTATTTCAAACTTAAAGTCAAGTTCTGCTGGACCGATTGAACTTAAAGTTTGTAGGAATGATCGACTCATGGTCCTGACAAAGTGTTGTTATTTTTCAGGTCAATCATAAATCCAATATGGCCGCCACGGCCACCATTTTGAAAACATATTTCAAACTTAAAGTCAAGTTCTGCTAGGCCGATTGAACTGAAACTTTGTAGGAATGATTGACTCATGGTCCTGACAAAGTGTTGTTATTTTTCAGGTCGATCAGAAATCCAATATGGCCACCACAGCTGCCATTTTGGTAAACTATTTCAAACTTAAAGTAAAGATCTACTTGGCCGATTGAACTGAAACTTTGTAGGAATGATCGAATCATGGTCCTGACAAAGTGTTGTTATTTTTCGGGTCAATCAGAAATACAATTTGGCTGCCATGGCCGCTATTTTGCTACTAAGTTCTAATAGGCCGATCTCACTTAAAATTGGTCTAGGAATGATCAGCTCATGGTCCTGACAAAGTTAAGTTAACATTATACTATTTTTTACTCAAATTGGTACATATTTCAGCAACAAAAATGAATACTGTAGACTCAGGTGACCGTTTAGGCCCATGGGCCTCTTGTTAAAAATACACACAAGAAATCTTGAAACTATAATTTTTCATGTATTTAAACCAACAGTTAGCTATCAAACTAACCATTCAGTATTTATTGATATGACTCACTGTAGATTGAGAAATATGAGAAAAATTAAATTTTTTTTTTACTAAACCTCTGAGAGTCTTGAGGTTTACATCGACAGAAAAAGAATAGTGATATGTCCTCTGTATTCAAATATTAGACATCATATTACCACTATTTATAATCTATCAGGATATTTAAATCTGCACTGTTTATTATATGGTATTAGTAATGCATCTGACCAATTAAATAATACTATTTTTATACATGTTGACTTTTATATTAAATCATCAAAACGTTTCGTTACTTATGCTAGATAAATTCCAAATTAATATTCATATATTATTATCATTATTATTCAGGCAAGTTTTGTCCTTTAGACAATGCATATTACACATGAGCTAGTGTGGGTGTGCATGTGTGTGAGAGGAAAACAACATTCTATATATTTAATCATTGTATATAGCTACCGGAAATAGAAGAAGAATGATATAGGCATAGCCTGTTGTCTGATGGTTTTTGTTAATACTGTACTTACATCTTTTTTAATATATACAACTTATATGATTGTATTATAAATGTAGTGTCAATAAAATACTTTTGAATTGAATTGAAGAATGGTGAGACTGTTATATTATAGGATGCTACAGGAGAAGCTGGACCAGCCAGTGACTGGCCCACCCTCGCCGCGGGAGATGAACAATGGGGACACCGCTAATAACCTGGCCCAGCACATAGAGAACCTGAGGGGAGAGGTGATTAAACTGAAAGACATGCTGCGAGCTGGACAACAGGAACGTAAGTCGGAGGAACTTCCACAGATTATCTCCCCTTAGACCTACCTGTAATCACTTCCACAGATTATCTCCCCTTAGACCTATCTGTCATCGCTTCCACAGATTATCTCCCCTTAGACCTACCTGTCATCACTTCCACAGATTTTCTCCCCTTAGACCTACCTGTCATCACTTCCACAGATTATCTCCCCTTAGACTTACCTGTCATCGCCATCACATGCAATGAGTTTGAATCAAATTTTTTTGCCAGAATCAGAATGACAAACTTGCTTTTATTTTGAACAGAATTTTTTAAGTAAAGACTTTTTTATGTAATTACCATTCAATTCAATGCTTTCTAAATGGAATAAACTTCCCCTACTGTTCTTTATAGACACGTGTATGTTCAGCAACATACATGTTTCTATCATCCCAACCATTTGAAGGGAGATTCTTATTCTTTACAGGGATCTTCAGTTTGGTGATATAGGGAGACATTACCTGTATATATAAGTGTCGGATCTAATTTCCAAAATATATGCATGGAGAGCAGTTATTTTTATCTTGACACGTTTTTAAATCTCATTACAGATGAACAGAAAATGGCACAGTACGCACAGGAGGAAAAGCATATTCGGGAGGAAAATCTTCGTCTTCAGAGAAAACTACAGATGGAAATGGAACGAAGGGAAAGTCTCTGTCGCCACCTTTCAGAGAGTGAATCAAGCTTAGAAATGGACGATGAAAGGTAAAAAAACATGCAACAAAATATCAGCTGGATATTTAAAGTTATTATGTACCTGGTGAATCTTAGTGTTGTGATATGGCCAATTCAGGCCATACAATAGCAAGTTGAATGTCATATTGACAATGCATTATTTTTTATTTTCCTAGTAGTGGCAAGAATATTGGTTGTCTCCCTTTGATCAGTTGACTAAATTAAGTACGAATGAGTTCCAGATATTTTAATGCTATTTAAAGCTCTGATGTAATAACATTGTTACTCTGTCATCAATGTCTTCACTGTTGTTTGATTCAAGTTACTGGAAGAAAGTTCAACATGTATCCAGGAAAGTCATACATATAGTTCCGACAAAATTATCAGATGCTTAAACTCATTCACCCCTGAAATTTTATAATGAACTATTCCACCGTTTGAATTGGAAGAGTTCAAATGTGTCTTCAGGGGTGAATGAGTTAAATGAAAAACAATTTTAGGTATATAATAAAAGCCATACCATAAGTTGTCTTCCTTTGGATATCAATATGAATTTGTATATTGGGTTGCATGAAAAAAGAAATAAGGGTGGTCATTATCACAAAAAAATGCCTGCCACCCCTTTAAAAAAAAAATTTGTAATAGCCCTAACTTATCCAGATACTTGAAATCACAAATACTGTATACAAATGACTCAGATTCATTACCGTCTAAATAATAACCCCTTGACTTGATTTTCTTGTAACCCGTCAATGTAATTGTGTCTACACTTGTCAGACATTTTAATGAGATGACAAAACAGCAAGATATGGGTCACGGAGCCAGGCCGCGGACTGTGTCCAGTCCTATCCCGTACGGTTCTCCTAACACTTCCAGACCTATGTCACCAGGTAAGAAAAGACTGATCTTGGTTTGAATTTAACAGTGACAGTATGTTTCAATATGGAATGTTGGTACTGTCCAATTCAACTGTCTTAAGTCATAGTATTGAGTTTATCGTAAGTGCTAGGTTTTTCGGAAATTAGTTCCCATACAGGCAATAACACTGATGTCATACAGGAATAGAAAAGAAATTGAGGACCAGTAATAAAGTATCTTGTCAAAATTAACAGAGTTTCAGAGATCACAAGTCAAGTACACAGGAATGTATACAATTGAAACTAGTTGAAGGTCTGGTTTATACAGGTTTTCAAATAATATATCGTTGATTTGAACAAATTATGCTGTGCTCCAAAATAGAACACGTTTATTTCAAATCATATGTTATTTAGCTTCATTTTTGAGAAATATATTCAAAAATACTGCCATACCCAATGGTACCAAAATAGTCGCATGAATTGCAAAGTGTACTGTCTGAACACTGCAGTCAGTTATTAACCCTGCTTTGTGTGGCTACAACATCTTAGAAGAAAAATTAAGTTTGTATCATCCACATGATTTGACTAAACCTGTCTATATTGTGTTTGCCAGGGTTGAACTATCCAGCGTTCAGTCCCCCTAGTCCCATGAGAAGAAGTACTGGCAGTTCTCCTTTCCACCCTCCTTCTCAGATGCCGAGCTCCTCGCCTCCGGTACACAGCCATATGACGAGCATGCATGTAAGTAGTGGGAGACTCGCATATGTCTGATGTTAAAATAAAGACACCGAAAAGTGTAACCTAGAAAAAAAACAGGTTTTGAGACTGAAGGAACACCTTTTCACATGCCAGTAGCAATTTGATTTTTACAGTGACAATTCTAACATAAAGAAGAAATTTAAACAGTTTGTAAATAATTGATAAGCAGTGTGCATAATAAGATCTAGAAATATTGAACAGTCTGTGTCTATTGGAAGGTCAGGAAATACTTTGTACCAGGAAAGTTTCTGCCTTCGATTGTAAAATCTATTTTTCCCCTCCAGTATTAAATTTGCCCTTCACATGTAATTACTATGTGTATTTTGTTGTTTACAAACGTTCGCTGTAATGCTAAATTTGCCCTTATTACGGAGGGCGATAAACCCAAACATTTCCCAGGATACAGTATTTAATAGTTGGGTAAAGATAACAAACAAAAAAATCAATGATTGGTGTCTTCAGAAAGATCTAATATGATTTAATGATCTATGTCGATGAACAGAAAGTATTTAAATGTATCCATAGAAATGTCAAAGGCAGTATATATATATATATATACAATCAATTCTATCTTCTTGTAATATGATGTATATGTACATGTAACTGTTCTGTTTCACTGTGCCTTGAAAAAGGAGCGGATCGCTCCGAAAATTTGACAACCTAAACTTGTCCACACTGTTGGAATTACTTCTTTGCCCCATATATACATATACATGTATACATCTGCTTTGTTTGAGCAATGATTTAATGTTACATTTCTATTCATTAAGTGTTTTTGCGATCTTTATTACAGCAGAAATCAAGGCCAAGCCCAGACAAGTTTGCTCGACCCAGTAGTTTCCCTGAGAGAAACGAGAAGACCTGAGACTGCCCCTCCACGGACATTAACAGTGCACATCCATCTAGCCTGCTACAGCCATAGCTACAGCTCCAGCTGTCCAGCGTTTTTGGACTTTCATTGCCAGGACTGTTTCGTTGGTGCTATCTCTCGTGGACTTTCAGTGTTCTGTACACACGCCTACTAACGCTTACCTACCAAAACTGTCCCGATGCTCAGTCATCGTACAGTGTCATCGAGGGTGAAGGGGCAGAGTCCGTACATGCTGAGAGTGCCCCATCGGTTGCCATACAGTGGAAATTGTCATGGAAGGAGTTTTTGGGAATAGAATTTAGAATTAAGTTTCTTGTTTCTCTTTCTAATATTTTTTTTTTTTTTTTTAAGATATCTGATTTTCCGGAAGGGAGTAAATCATGTTATTGGTGTACTTACCAAATGTGGAGGTATTTTATGAAGCATTCTAGTCCCTGTACTGTTTTTGAGTGTGTGTGTGTGTATGTATGTGGTTACCATGGGTGTCCATAGTCCAGTTGTGTAATATTACATAGGTAGCAGGTATATAACCATTTTAGTAAAAACCTTCTTATTTTTTGTTGCATTGTAATTCGCATTGTGAAACTGAAGTATTAATAGTCTGATTTTGTCATCCGGTTTCTGTTCAGTAGTAATCTTCAAATCTATAGTTTTGATTGATAAGTAATTTAAAAAAAAAAATGTACTCCGAATGTGTAACTAGTTGCGACTTAAAAAGATATTTAATTTGGATTTGTATTTTAATACATGTATTATAAACAACATTAAAAGATATAATGTCCTTTCCAAAAAAAATAGGAACTTATTGTATCAAGGTTTTTTTTCCACCCCTGAAATTTCATAATGAACTATTTCAACCTTTTAATTGGAAGAGTTCAAATGTGTCTTCAGGGGTGAATGTGTTATTAAGCAGTTAATTGGAAAACATAATATTCTCTTATTAATGTTTGGTACTACACGATTATAGATACAATTATAGATACAACCAAATGAGTGACATTTAATTTTTTTCATGTTATTATGTTCAACATTTCTAAATTTGTAAATCATGATACAGCTGTACAGGTTGTTCCTATTGAAAAGGTATCTGCTGATTATTTTACCGTTTGTGGGTCTTTTCTCTCCCTCTCTTGCCATCAATTTGGTGCTGACTAAACTTACCGAAGATCGTAGTTTACAAAGTGCACTGTGAAGGAGCTTCATTTAATACTCTCTATAGCTACAACTTTATACTTTGTATGGTGGTATTGTCACAGAATTCTTTTCAATTTTGAAAATACAAAATGGTTGAAAAAAGGGGTCTGGAAAACTTTTCTTTTTGAAATTTAGGCTGAAAAGTATGTCCATGAGGTAAAAATTAAAACCTTCACATTTTTATCGATTCGCAATAAACCCATTCAGAAAATAAGGAGAAATTGGAATGATTCAAAAGATACAAAATATATCTGATGTAGAATTTGGTTTTCCACAGTTCTCGCTAAGGAAAGCAAATATGAAAAAAAGAAATATAGTTAATACGGCTGTATGAAACAGTTATTTATGACTTTTAAATCTTAATAATGAGAGTACAGATTTAGAGGTAAAATATTTATCGCTTGATAATTGGTTTTGAATTATCACTTGATACAAGTCTGAAGTATGTATATGGATCAACATTTACTTTACTCGGGTGAGGTTAGGTATAGCATATCCTCCAATGCTTATGTCTTAAAATATCTTCACAACTGCTATTAAAGCTGCAGACTCATATTTGCCCGTTTTCTTCATGATGCCCAGGTATGTTTTTATGGATGTTTCTGCTGGGAATTGAATGTTGATTGTTATTTTTTGTCACATAGCTTGTTATTGTCGTGTAGTTAATTAAAGGATTACGGAAAAAGTAATCTAAATGTTTTTTTTTTCTTTATATCATTCTTGGAAATTTTATTGCAAATTACTAATAATGTACTAATTGTTTGGTAATCAGTTCATTGTGATAAAATAAGGTGTAAGCTTGTTACTGTAAAAAATTGCGTACTTGTAATCGGAGAACATAATCATTCTAATGTATATGTTATTTGGTAATAAATAAGTCTTCCTCTGCTGCAGCATTCTCACCATTCCTGATTATGCTGATTTTTATGTTACCTGGCTCAAATTCAGTTCGTTTAATTTGTTCAATTACATCTGTTAGTCTTGAAATCTTGAATTGATAGGCGTAAGTTTTATGTTCGATACAAAGTTGAATGTGAAAGAGTGGATATGCATTATAAGAATGTTAATGGAGTAAAGATCTACAGATATTATTATCTAGTAGTTAGTGGTTCATCAATTCAAATTGTCTTCAGTGAAAACGGTCTAATCCATCTCCTGAGTTTTCTGACATCCTGCTTAGTCCAACATAACAATTTAATCCCATTTCTGATGAAAACTTCCAGACAAGACCTGTGTAGTCTGACTTTCTGTCGAATCTGATTATCTGACATATATCTGATCAGTTAATTCTTTTGTCTTACAAGGTATCGGATAAGACAGGTTAATCTGACCAGTATGTTGTGTTGCACAGGGTGTCGGATTAGACAGGTTAATCTGACAAATGTGTTGTGTTGCACAGGTTGAATATGTTGTACTGCATGTGGTGTCAGATTAGACAGGTTATTCTGACCAATATGTTGTGTCACACATTCTGTCAGAGTAGACAGGTTTTACTGTACACACTCCTGTTTAACAAACCTTGGTATATCATATACGCAGGCTGCTTCATAGTGTAAAACATTGTATCAGCATCACATGAATTTACAAAAATAAAATCTAATCTTTAATATCCTGCAATATCTCTCATGTCGTAAGGAACAGTACAATTTTATCTTAAATTGATAGAATAGCAAACAGCAGGAAGTGGTGATGTTTTCATTTGATTTCTCCTGTCCAAATTTTCACAAAATGTTGGATTGTTCATGTTTTTGTTGAGAATAGATACACTATGTGATTAAATGGACATCAAACTCCTTCACTACCATCTTAGTTTGGTGAAAATTTCTGATGTGCATTTCATAAATATCGTTTGTATTAGAACCTTGTTTGAGATCTTCCATGTACAGAAACGTCTCGAAACAAATTTTTGTCATCCACTACAACCGATGTATAGAAGGCCTTACATCTGACGCAAACTAGAGATATACCTACATAGTGTACAAGTTACGGTAATAGATTGTTCTCAAAGTTTTTTATTTCCATTTTTTTCTTCTTCAAAGAGAGAGGTAATGGAAAGGTTTTGACACTTTCAAATCTGTCATGCATACATGCAGCTGATTGCATCATTGACTTGTTATATCAGTACAGTGAAACGTTATCAATCCTGCCCGGTGTCAACAAACTTCAGGGTTGATGATTTTGTAAAATATTATTCAGGAGAAGAAACTATCATGTACTATTATGAAGAGTTTGAGACATGTTGTTTTTGTTATAACGACTAGGCGTTACTTACTGCAGTTGGAGAAAGAGTTACCGTAAAGTAACAGTAGATTGTTTGATACCCGGTTATATTTAGACATCTATCCCAGGGTTTGTTTCCAAATTTTGTGAGAGAAGGATATTGTTTTCAGTGTGTCCGTCCCGCTTGGTTTTGTTTTGAGGTAATAACCAAACTGGAAAAACAATTCAAATTTGACTATAACTGTTCAGAAGGTGTAATGTTTAACAACAATAATAATAGTCAAGGTCAAATTTTGAATATGGAGTTTTGGACATAAACCCAACTGATAATATCGGTTAAACCTTGCTATACTGCCACAATTATGATCATATGTGCAACTTTGGCATTATAAAGAGGTTCAGCAATATAAATAAGGAAACATAAATGAAATGTTGAAGAGGGAAAAGGGGAACATTTAAATATGTGGGCGATAAGGAAGGTGGCAAAGGAATGAGGGGCATTATATCAAGGTTTAACAGTTTATGCATTTAATGAGACTGTAGTCCGTACTTTATATAATATGGAAAGATAGCATACAACTTAAATTTGAGGATTTTCAAAAGTTGTTGAGGTTTGATATGTTGGGCTTAAAAAATACTTAAAACCTTGAAACCATCTAGAAAAAAATTCTCAATATTTTGAATATTTGAAATGACTTGATCATTTAGCTATTTATAGAAATTCTGTTAACTAAACTACAGTTAAACTTTGAAGATATTTTGGGCATTTGAAATGTCCATACCATACAGCTGGTACATGTATATAACATTTGAGATAGACAGTAACAAAGATCAGAATTTGCAAGAAACAATTATTTAGTTTTAGTCTGATCATATCATGATAGAATTTTACTTCAACCTGTACAGTAGAATTTTGTTACACTGGTTTCTTGGTTTATAACCAAGTTAATATACGTTCTTGTTAATCAGAGTTACCTACCCATGTTTTCTGTCGGAGAGCTATCAGCACTTGTCGTGTTGTACCATTGATGTACATTTGAGTTAATACATGTATTGTTTATTGTTTTAACTCATCTGTTTCTGAATCATATCGACTCAGAATACCATACTACCTAGAGCTGCAACCAAAACAATACCATTCTATTATTCATGTTCATTGGGGTTTCAAGGACAGGTCAAGTGTTTGTCGGTCAGTGAAAGTGTCGGTCAGTCTAGTAACAATTAGGCAAAATAACTTAATATGACTTTAGTTTGTATAATTATAATTAAATACAAGTGAAGAAAGAAAAAATGTTGCTATGCTTTCAACTTAATATCCAACTTACCCTTTTGAAACCATGATACAGATTTTTACATTAAATTTCAGAAATTTACTGTATTACATTGCAGCGGGTTCAACCGTCATATCTAGTGGGGACGGTTGTTGCTACTGTCTTTCACATTTGTATTAAATGGTGCATTGAGTAAAACCTTTGTTGTTGCTTAACTGACATGCATAGTAGTATATGCCACAAAGCTTTTTCTCAAAATCTAGATCCCTGTATAGAAAGAAAAAACTGCCAGTTATTTCGTAAGTGTAATATCATATTAGCTCATCTGTATCATTAAATAATAGCTTTGTCTTATTTCCCCCCTCATTAAATGAGCAGTCATCTTTAGTCAAGATCTGTACCAAATTTTAGAATATTTCACTAAGACATCATTTTCATGGTTTGTTTATTACCTGCACATGCTCAAACCTGTATTTGCATTTTCTTAATAGTAATACCTGTACTCTGAACTGACCTCTTTCATATTACAAAGCTTCATTGTGGCATTATTTCACCATTATGTGTTTGTCACTTTATAAGATAACATGCATTTAGTATACAGTATGTAAATGTATGTGCACACATATGGCTAAGGATGTCAATGGGTTCTTAAAAAATATATCGCATATTAAACTCAATTTTTTTTTATATTTGCAATCTTGGTGTATCTTTTGATGTTATGTTGAGTTTATAAACCATGTGTTCTGTGTGTTTGGTTCTATTATCTTCCATTATAAGTATTTGAGAGCTGAAATGTATAACCTCAATATTTGCTAATGTTTAAGATCTCGCATTTGCATGACTTTTATATACTGTGAAATCATATATATTTGTTGTGCTAAAATTTTGGCTTCATTGTTCTTAAAGACATGAATTTGTGAATTGATGGAAAAGTTGTTGGAGAATAAATTTTGGAAGTGAACATATTTCTTACTCAGAAATTGTTAACGAATTTTGTGAAACATGTGCAAGTTTGGATTACCTACAAAATCAAGGAAAATAAATTCCCCATGAAAAGATATGATTGCCTACATGTTTCCTGATTTACAAAAAGTTTACATGGTTTTGAGAAATAATGAGGTTTGAGTGTGTATGACTGTCACTTTCATACACATATGGCATATATATATAAGTATTAATAGTCTGATTTTGTAATCCAGTTTCTGTTCAGTAGTAATCTTTAAATCTATAGTTTTGATTTCTGTTCAGTAGTAATATTTTAAATCTATAGTTTTGATTGATAAGTAATTTAAGAAAAAAAAGATGTACTCCGAATGTGTAACTAGTGTGACTAAAAAAGATATTAAATTTGGATTTGTATTTTAATACATGTATTATAAACAACATTAAAAGATATAATGTATTTAATGGCATAAGATAATTATAAGTAGACATGTTTTAGAAGGAATTATATTTTTTTGTAAAGACTTTACGAAGTTTAATCCAGATTTGTGTTTTCATAATACATTGTACATCATATCAACTTAGTTCATCTGTGAGGAGTTTCACATGTTAGTATTCAAGAACACATTTTATATATCAACAAAATAGATCCAATATTAAAAGTACCAACATACAGTTTGCGGCTTGGTTTTGACCTGCATACTCCGTGGAATTCGTAATTGATATTATCCTGCGATGTTTGCATTTCAACACGTTAACAGTTTTGATGATGCAATACTTGTGCCATCCTTTACTGTTTACTTTGGACATTTTTGCCACAGTTTAATTTTCGCCTTTTCCCCGCTCAATAACGAGGGCGAATTTATCATTACAGAAAATATAGCTGAACGGCATAAATATACATATTGCTTGAATCGGAAGGGCAAAACTACCGCTGGACAAAAATTGATTTTATGGGTAAATGGTGAAAGTTTGACTGGGGAAAAGTTTCCCTGTATACAGCACAGTATAAGCGCCCCAGTCCATTCATCATAAATTACCAACGTAATTGGAAAAGTGTATCGCAATGTCTATTTAAATTTAGGAAGGTTATTTTCCCAAACTGTTAAAACACCTAGTGCACTTTAGGTCAAATACGGTACAACATAAATTTTGTCTTAGTTACTTATAATTTGTGCACACGTTTTATTGTCATGAGCTGACTTTTCTGGACTTATACGAAAGTATTTTGGTTTGCATTTCACATAACGTGTTACATGATATGTAAATACAGTAAAATCTTGTTACACTGCCACCATACAGGTTTGGCGATACATTGAGGGAACCATACGAATGAATTCTTTTGAAAAAGAGAAAGGACCTTGAAATATGTTGGTGGTAGGCAAGGTGGCTAGTTGAATGAGTGGCATTATATGGAGGTTGTACTGTATTTATTTGTTATTTGTACAGGACTTATATGATCAGATTAATGTGAATTTACAATGAAAATTCATGTCGCACGAAATATAGGTAATCTAGAGTGTTCAGTTTGTGTTCCTCTATCGTCTTTATCCTCGGGGCTTGAGTCATGTTTTATTGCATTGTAGCTTATTTAGTTACATAGTTTCAATTATGAAAATATAAATCTACAGTAAAATCCTTCAATCTTAAAACTATCAAATTAGTTAATTTTGAATTGCCCCAATAATAAATCACATTGATCCAAATGCTTTCCTTATCAGATATCTTCGCAAAATCCTTAGATTGTTTAAAATTATTATTTCAATGTTTTTGAGAATTTTTATACCCAGAGTTCTGGTAGCTGTACTTTGATGTCAGAATTTGAAACAAATTTCCAGTGAAAACTGTGCCATATAGTACTAATGCTTATTTTGTTGCTTACTAGTTTCGTTAGTTTGCTTTTACACTTACATGAATGGATTGTTATGTTCATAGAAAACCTTCTGTTCTCAGTTATTAAATTGCTTCAAAATTCATTGATGATTGTTAAGGTCAATTATCCTAACAAATATTTTCAAATCATAGATACAATGAATATGCCTATGGTTAAAATTTGATGTTTTTCCATAGTATTTTTTGAAATTTTGAAACATTTTTTTTTTGTGATATTTGAAAGTGAAAATAATCGATAATTGTTTTGCAATTTTGAATTTTAATAGATGTTTGTACATTACAACATATATCTACTTGTTCAGCATCCATTACCACATTTTACCATTGATATGCCCATGCTTGGAATTAAGCCTGTCTTATTGACCCAATTTCTTGAATGAGGGATATATCGGGAAATACATGTAAAAAATGGAAATAAGTTTGTTACACATTTAACTAGTGCCCTGGGCTTACAATGCATTGAAGGTAATAAGTGGCAAGTTTCAAAAAAGATTTATTGTGATAATCCCGATTATGTCTGAATACGACTCCATCAGTAGAGCTGTACATATCACCAGTCCGCACGACTCCGACTACAACTTGACATGTGTTATAACGTTGCGGACATTTTAACTCCAGTGTTGGCTGTTCTCCATCTCATTGTCCCTCAAAACCATATCTTTTCCATAATGAATCGTGTCCTAGATTTAGCGTTTGTTATATGTTGTTGTGATATTATTTGTTAAGCATATCTGTGAGACATAAAGGAGTGATTGTATATATTCATGCCTAGATGCTGTGTATGTATATATGTGTACAGATTGTACAGATTAAACTTTAGTGCTAATCCTGTCAAAAACCTCCTGTTATTTCTGTATATTTTTTCCAAAGGACTGGTGAGCTTATGCTATTGTGCAGTGTCTGTCACTCATCAGTCTGTCTGGCCATCTGTCATACACTTTTCCTTTAAATGACTTGTTCTGAAGAACAAAAAAGCATGCAACAAAGTTTTCAACACAAAAAAAGAAGACCTTGACCTATTTTCAAAGTCACAGAGGTCAACTTTGTCAATAATTTCAAACGACTTCTAAGAACTCAGAGGCATGGAGACATGATACTTGGAAGGTAGATGCATTTCTTTTGTTACATGAAACTGACATCTAGTTAACTTAAGACCAAATCTGGTTACTAGAACACAAGACATTTTTACATAATAATAATAATTAAATATTTTATTTAAGTGTCACACCTATGTTACATAACACATCACTTACATAATAAAAAAATACACATGCAAAATATGCCCAGCCATACTGACTTACGAGACATGACTTAAAAATTATATATAATACATCTCTTAAACGCTTCTGAAGATATTGTTGTTTGTAATTTGAAATTTTAATTTTAAAACCCACATTGATCTTTGACTCCCAACTTGCACTTAAAGTTGACCTTTGACCTCATTACTGTAATAAAAACAATTCACACAGCTGGTCTACATAACATACCCAAGTATCAACTCTAGTCCAAACGGTTTTAGGATATTGTTGTTTGAAGTTTCAAATATATTTGACCCATGTGACCTCGAAAATAAGTCAAGGTCATTTTAATAAGGAAACGTTATAGCAAATTTCATCCCAGGTACCTACTGGCCAAATATCATGACCCTGGGCCTTATGGAACTTGAAAAAAGGATTGTTACAGTCTTCAACCCATGTTGACCTTTGACCCTCGACCTACACTTTAAAGTTGACCTTTGACATTTTTACTGTATTTGAGAAAAAGATTTGTACTGCTGGTCGACATTACATACCCAAGTATTATGACTTTAATCCAAATGGTTCTGAAGGATATTGTTGTTTGAAGTTTTCAACATATTTGACCCCAGTGACCTTGAAAGTAGATTCAGATCATTTTAATGAGGAAATTTTATAGCACTGCAACCCAGGTACCTACTGACTAAATATCATGACCCTGGGCCTTATGGAGCTTGTGAAGAAGATTGTTAAAGCTTCTAACCCCTGGCTAGCATTTAAAGTTGAACTTTGACCTCATTACTGTAATTGAGAAAAATATTCGCACTACTGGTCTACATAACATACCCAAGTATCATGACTAGTCCAAATGGTTCTTAGGATATTGTTGTTTGAGGGTTTTAATATTTTGACCCCAGTGACCTTGAAAGTTGGTCAAAATAATTTTAATGAGAACAATTTAAAGCATTCCATCCCAGGTACCTACTGGCCAAATAGCATGACCCTGGGCCTTATGGAAGTAGAGAAGAAGATTGTTAAAGCTTTTAACCCAGTTGACATTTGACCCCTGACTAGCACTTAGAGTTGACCTTTTTTTAACTTATTACTGTAAATGATAAAAATATTCTCTGCTGGTCTACATAACATACCGAAGTATCATGACTCTAGTCCAAATGGTTCTTAGGATATTGTTGTTTGAAGGTTTTAATATTTTGACCCCAGTGACCTTGAAAGTTGGTCAAAATAATTTTAATGAGAACAATTTAAAGCATTCCATCCCAGGTACCTACTGGCCAAATAGCATGACCCTGGGCCTTATGGAAGTAGGTCTTGGTCATTTTAGTGAGGAACTTTACAGCACTCCATCCCAAGTACCTACTAGCCAAATTTCATGACCCTGGGCCTTATGGAACTTGTGAAGAAGATTGCTAAAGCTTCTAACCCATGTTGACATTTGACCCCTGGCTAGCATTTAAAGTTGAACTTTGACCTCATTACTGTAATTGAGAAAAAATTTCACACTACTGGTATACATAACCTACCCAAGTATCATGACTAGTCCAAATGGTTCTTAGGATATTGTTGTTTGAAGGTTTTAATATTTTGACCCCAGTGACCTTGAAAGTTGGTCAAAATAATTTTAATGAGAACAATTTAAACCATTCCATCCCAGGTACCTACTGGCCAAATAGCATGACCCTGGGCCTAATGGAATTTGAGAAGAAGATTGTTTAAGCTTTTAACCCAGTTGACATTTGACCCCTGACTAGCACTTAGAGTTGACCTTTTTTTAACTTATTACTGTAAATGATAAAAATATTCTCTGCTGGTCTACATAACATACCGAAGTATCATGACTCTAGTCCAAATGGTTCTTAGGATATTGTTGTTTTAAGTTTTTGACATATTTGACATATTTGACCCCTGTGACCATGGAAGTAGGTCTAGGTCATTTTAGTGAGGAACTTTACAGCACTCAATCCCAAGTACCTACTGGCCAAATTTCATGACCCTGGGCATTATTGAACTTGAGAAGAAGATTGTTAAAGCTTGACATTTGACCCCCGACTAGCATTAAAGTTGACCTTTGACCTCATTACTGTAATAGAGAAAAACATTAGCACTGCTGTTCTACATAACATACCAAAGTATCATGAATCTAGTTCAAATGGTTCATAGGATATTGTTGTTTGAAGTTTTCAACATATTTAACCCCAGTGACCTTGAAAGTAGGTCAAGGTCATTTTAATGAGGACACTTTGTAGCAAATTTCATCCCAGGTACCTACTGGCCAAATATCATGACCCTGGGCATTATGGAACTTGAGAAGAAGATTGTTAAAGCTTTTAACCAAAGTTGACCTTTGACACCCAACTTGATCTTAAAGTTGACCTTTGACATTTTTACTGTAAATGATTAAAATGTACGCTCTGCTGGTCTACATAACATACCCAAGTATCATGACTCTAGTCCAAATGGTTCTAAGGATATTGTTGTTTGAAGGTTTTAACAAATTTGACCCCAGTGACCTTGAAAGTAGAATTAGATCATTTTAATGAGGAAACTTCATCCGAGGTACCTACTGGTCAAATATCATGACCTTAGGTCATCCAGTTCTTCAGAAGAAGTCGTTTAAAAAAAAAGTTGACGGACGGACAACAGAGACAGACGCCCCAGTACGACATAGCTCACATGACCCGAAGGGCCAGTTGATGTAATAATATGTGAGATATGTGTTTGCAAATAGCATCAATAACAGGTCTGCAATATAGACCAAATTTGCTCCTTGCTGGCAAAGAATGATCAATCCAAATCAAATTTGACCAAATGTGGTTAAGAATGATCCTTTCAGGAATTAACTATCTGTTTGATGATTACGCAAAAAAATATGGAATGTTTTGTCGTGCTGAAAATGAGAACAAAATTCAATTTAGTTAATTTAGCATTTTATTTTACCAGTCAATATTTAATATTACAAAAATTGTTACACACAACTTTCATACAACAGATAAAAAACTCTCAAACGAACGGGACCACCCAAGACAAAAAAGGAGAGATAAAGAATGCATTGTTTCTCTTTATACTTTCGCTACAAATAAGTTTGTTACCTTATAAACAATCACAGCAAATTTCATTGAAATCGCCCTCTATAATCAGACACAAATTTTGTTTATGCTGTTGCATCAGGAAGAAAGAATGATGCAACTGTAGGTCTGTCCCAGTCATATGCATTAGGAGTTAAGCGACATTAGCATCTGGGTGAAAATTAATGACAAAAACCTATACACCACATTTCTGCATACTAAAACGAAACCTGCAACAATTGAACAGTAATACCACAACATATTGTGGGACATTTGGTATTTTTTAACACATTTTTGTGATGTCATATCTGTGAACAGCTATTGGTGGTCTCTTAAATACAATCAATATATTGTTCTTGACAAGAGTTATTTGAAGCACAAATGGACAGGACATTCTGTGAGTTGATGAATAAGATCTTTTCTACATATTTACAGAAAAACGTATTGTATTTGATTTTGAGTTGAGAGTTGTCTCCCTTATTAATTTTTTAACTGATTGGTTTTGTTTAATTTTGTTTAACGTCCTATTAACAGCTAAGGTCATTTAGGGACGTGCCTCCATCTGTGAAGTGCATGCGTGCTTTCATGTGTGTTTGCAGGAGACGAGGTATGTAGGTGTGGTTGCTTCCTTGTGATAGCGCGGATCTGATGCCGACTTTATAGTGCTATCTCACTGGAATCCTGTGCCGAAGGCACCCAGCACAGCATTCCACCCGGTCATATTATACTGACAACAGGTGAACCATATTTAATAGCACCCACCCGACATTACAGTAACAATTTGTTATAATGCCACCATTTATCCAAAAGAAATTTTGGCATTATAAAGGGAGAAGTATAAACTTACGCAACTTGTTAAAAAAAAAGGAGAAATCTGTTTGCCATAAGCAAGGTGGCAAATTAATCATATACAAGGGGCATTTTATTGAAGTTTTAATTAAAATAGTGATACATAAAATTCCCCTTTTCTCTATCCACTGTTAAAACTATTGACAATGGTAGCCAGCCATGGAGCTGTAAAAGTCGGATCTTACATTTGTCAGACCAAAGAAAAAATTATAATAATTTCAATTTGTTTTCCATTTCACTACTTAAGTTTTAAACCCCTTATTGATTTCTAAAATATCTCTAAATGTGTACTCTAACACTGTCAAAAGCAGAAACTCACGTTCAAAACTCAAGTGCTAGACTTATAAAACAGATTTAAAACGAATAATCCTTGGATTTAAAAACATTCCAGATTTGAAATTTATATTCTTCACCATTTTAATGGATATCAAAGCAATTTGCTTACAAAAATATCCAACATGATGTATAGTGCATCTTTGAGAGTTTACAATTAAGCAAATTGGAATGGGGTTCATACCATGAAAACAATTCTCGACAATATTCATTTCATTCTTTATATTTACATTCAAAACAACAAAGAATTAAATCTGAAGTTTAAATCTGATGTCACGACATGTTGATTCCCAATTACCATGATAGTTATTATAGTACGACAGATTATGACCCAAACAGTTTCCGATTAGAAAACGATCACGTGTATCAATTCTCCGTGTTACGTGCTTTCACACCAAACAAATTGAAGGCAGATTTATTTAGAGGCTGTACAACAACAAAAACGTAAACATTATATGGCATATAAAAATGCACCCCTCACCATGATATTAGTTGACAAAACACAATATGTACGATCACAACGGCTGACCTTAAGTGAATAATACGACCCCTAACTGGCAATTCACACCTGCATATCTCGTAACCAGTTTTAAAAATTTGTCCATATAACAAAAACCATCAACTCATCACCCTCTTCTTCACACTTTTGCAATCACAATTAACAGATCCTGGTTTTAAAAACATCCTCAAGTTTGGAGAGCTCCGAATTCCTTGAACTTCGAATCCCAGTATTACGGTACAAATGTTCCAAAATAAATTGCGAAGCTTCGTATTCCTTGGACTTTCAATCCCAGTTTTAAAAACATCCTCACAATTTGGGGAGATCCAGCATCCTAGGTCTTCATGCGAGACCAGTCATTTACTTTCATACAAATGCTGCTAGTCTAACAAAAGGCCTTCTAAGTGCATTAGACAATTAGCCAAACTCGTAAAGTCATTCTTACTGACAAGCAGACAGCTTATAAAACAATTAAAATTACAAAGCAAAAAACAATTTGCAATATAAAATATGAAGAAGTATCGAGGAAATGCATTGCTAGTAATATAATATTATAATAAGTAATCACAAAATTAACGTATTTTAAGCATATTCCTGTTTATCAAAATGTTGGCACAATGCCAAGATACAAATGTTTTCAGTTTATAATTGCTATGTATTATATCAGACCACTGATTTTCGAAAATATCTTAGAAATAGAAGTAAAACCTCTCAGTTCTTTCTCACAGAATATTTGCTGTATATTTAAATCAGATACAGCATGGAGAATTTCAAATCCGAATAGCCTTCAGCTACCTAACCCGACAGAAAATCAGGACAAAAATAAATAAAATGCTTTCCATCTGTAAGTGATAAATAAATATTTTACACTTGATCTCTAAACCTAAGCAGTAGTAAAATAATTATTTAGATGTCATAGACTAATCGTATGACGTTGATAACGGTGAGTTAAGGCTGCAGTCAAAATTTGCCACAAAAATCAATTAAAAGTCCAGTAAAATGAAAATCAATAAGATGAAACAGCTGTAATGTTAGGAAACCAAATTGTTTGATGTTCAATCCCTGCAATTCTGTCCAAGACACAGCCTCCGAGACAATAATGTCTTCTGGATACAAAATGTCAAGCTTCCCTACAGAGGTTCCCAGGTCTGTTAGTTAGCACAATGCAACATGATGCAACACTTGTTCATCATTTCAATTATGTAAAATATTAATTAACAATTTTTTCTTGTTTTTCAGATGTTTCTGTCAAAGCCAAACCCTCCTAGACAAATGACTTCTAGATCAGGTCAAGAGACAAAATGTCAAACTTCCCTATAGAGGTCCAAAGGTCTGTCAGCATAAAGTGACAGTATTTAAACATTTTAATTATGTACATTATTAGATAACGTGTTTTTTTCTTGTTTTCAGATTATCCATCAGCCTTACATTTCAGTTTACAGTCAAGCTTTGTTAAACAAGCCACCAATAATCTGGTTGTCCCATTATCCAACCAGTGTCTTACAGGACAAATATAATGGATTGGACTTTTCACATAAAAATAAATTTCCCAGTAATCCAAAAAAATTTGCTGGAGATGAAGACGGATGCATTATCATGATTCCAATGCGTAAAATTTTCGTTTTTTAAGAAAAACAACACCTTGTTTTTCTTGTTTGAAAATTGTCGTCAGATACATAATACAATAAAAAAAGTAACTCTCATATCAACAGACGTCATAGTCCTATTATTTTTGATTAATTACGTTATATATCAGAGGTGAGAAGGTAATTGTTAGAAGTCTTCAGCCCAAGGATTTTCCTCCAGGTAGATGTCCAAGACCTCCTTCATGGCCAGGTTTGGAATGAGTTGTTCCTGCTTCAAGTCTGCTCGGGTGACCGGGTCAAAATGGCCAACTCTCTGTGAATGTCATCCAAAACAGACATTTTGATTAAATACAAATTATATAACAATAAATGATGAAGAGCAACAAGAATTTAGCATAAAATCCAATTTTCAATATAAATCCAGTACCACACCCAGTATGAGGCCCACCTGTATCTATTGCACTTCGGTAGAAATTAAACGACTGCTATTTCATTGTCCATTGGTCCTAAGTTTTGCAACCAATTCAGATGGAATGGGAATGATGTTGAAATTATTATGATGAGTATAATCAATACATTGAACAATTATATTCATATTTGAATAGGTAGACAGAAAACATTACCACTTCTGCTACTGCGATGACTGTGTGACAGATTGGTCGGTGTGACATCATGCGTAATTGGTGATGTCACACTTTACATATTAACGATTTATGTGATGTTATTACACATACACTGTGTATATAACCAACCCCTCCTCCCAATAATAAATACTGTACATGTATACAACACAGTTTTACATAGAAATACTGAAGAAGAAGAAAAGAAGAAGAGGCCAACCTGTAAATGTTCCACAATGTCCTTTTTGTCGTAGGTAATGCCACTAGGAGTTATCACAGGGTTGCGCATCAGCTCAAAACTTATTTTTCCACAGAGGTAATCGGGTACATCTCTGGTCTGAAAACAATACATAATAACCTGTTAATTAACAAACACTGTCTTAAATCATTATTCAGATTTAACTTAGGATTTTTTTGTAGGATTTTTTTCTGACAATTCCTGAATATCATTTTTGAAATGTTGTGGATAGGTCCCATTTCAAGTACATGTACCAAGAGACAATATCTTGCATAGGTGTCAGCCTCTGAAACCTCCAATGAGGGAGATCTCCCTCATTCCACAATTCTATTGAGGGAGAAAGTGCGTGAAACACGACTGAAACTGCTTTGCTCAATTAATCTCTACCTTTCTCTGCATCAAAAAAACCTCAAAGATGCATTTAGTTGATTCAGACACACCTGTTATGATCCTTACACACACCCTGCAGTAAACAAGAGATCATTTGACCACAGGATGTAGATTTTTAGTTTGTGTGAGTTTGGACTTGAATGAGGGAGGTGTGAGGGAAATTGTTAAATTTTGGTCAAAATGAGGCTGTCTCCCTCATAACGAGGGATAGTTGACAGCTATGATATTGGGTGCTCATGATCAAAATGAGTGTGAGTGCCACAGGAAGAGCATGATTCCAGAACTCAAATAACTGTGTCTTAAAAACTACTTTGTAAGTAACAGTTGTATTGACATTGAATTATACATGTAAGGTTTCACAGTGTTAATTCTTAGGATATTTTCATTATACTATGTTTGACCAAGAACTACAAAGTAAGGACATCATTATTAAACAAGAGGCCCAGGGGCCTTAATATCTCACCTGGTATTTTATTTTTCAATTTAAAACCTGCTGAGTACCATTCAGGTTTATCAAAGGAGTACAAGTAACAAAGTTGCATCTTCCATTTATAAATATTCAATTCCCTTTGCCCAAAGATTCTCTAAAACAAGTTTGGTTAGGTTAAAATCCCTTCAACGGTACAGAAGGAGAAGGATCTTTAATGTTTTCCTCTATTTCCCCTAATGGGCCCCACTAATCTGCCCCAAAGAAGGGGAATCCACACACCTCAGTTTAAACAAAATTGATTCTTTTCTCCCTAAGCATGCTTCAGACTGCATTTGGTTTAAATCCCTTCACTTGTATAGTAGGAGAAAAAAAATCCTCTATTTCCCCTATTGGGCCCCGCTCCTATGCCGCCAGAAGGCCCACACCCTCCGTTTATACAAACTTGAGTCTCCTTTGTCCAAAGATGCTCTAGGACAAATTTGGTCAAAATCCTTCAATTGGTTGAGGAGAAGATTTTTAAAGATTTACCTATTTTCCCCTATTTGGCCCCGTCCCTCTGCCCCCAGGGGGACCATACCCTCCGTTCATACAAAACTGAGAACCCTTTGGCCAATGATGCTCCAGACCAAATTTGGTCAAAATCCCTTCATCGGTACAAAAGGAGAAGGATATTTGATGTTTTCCTCTATTTCCCCTAATGGGCCCCACCCATCTGCCCTTAGAAGGAGGCCCACACACCTCAGTTTATACAAAATTGATTCTTTTGTCCCTAATCATGCTTCAGACTGCATTTGGTTAAAATCCCTTCACTTGTATAGCAGGAGAAAAAAAATCCTCTATTTCCCCTATTGGGCCCCGCCCCTCCGCCCCCAGAGGGGCCACACCCTCCGTTTATACAAACTTGAGTCTTCTTTGTCCAAAGATGCTCTAGGACAAATTTGGTCAAAATCCTTCAATTGGTTGAGAAGAAGAACATTTTTAAAGATTTACCTTTTTTCCCCTTATTTAGCCCCGCCCCTCTGCCCCGAGGGGGGGCTATACCGTCCGTTTATACAAAACTGAGAACCCTTTGGCCAATGATGCTCCTGACCAAGCTTCAGACTGCATTTGGTTTAAATCCCTTCACTTGTATAGTAGGAGAGAAAAAATCCTCTACTTCCCCTATTTGGCCCCGCCCCTCTGCCCCCAAAGAGGCCACACCCTCCGTTTATACAAACTTGAGTCTCCTTTGTCCAAAGATGCTCTAGGACAAATTTGGTCAAAATCCTTCTATTGGTTGAGAAGAAGAAGATTTTTAAAGATTTACCTATTTTCCCCCTATTTGGCCCCACCCCTCTGCCCCCAGGGGGGTTATACCCTCCATTTATACAAAACTGAGAACCCTTTGGCCAATGATGCTCCTGACCAAATTTGGTCAAAATCCTCTGAGCCATTCAGGACAAGTAGCATTTTAAAGGAAAAAGTTGACGGACGCCGGACGACAGACGACGGACGCTGCACCATGGGATAAGCTCACCTGGCCCTTCGGGCCAGGTGAGCTAAAAATAAATGACAAGAGTTTCTTAGTACCTCCCTAGCGCTTTCAACTCTATAGAGGTTCATCAGGGGAACTTTCTAAAGAGTTGAAAGCGCTAGGGAGGTAATAAGAAACTCTTGTCATTTGTTTTTCATATTTAACCATCACAAGGACTTTGAATGTTTTTCTGATTTACATAATGTATCATATATACATATGACACTGCCATAGCTTCATACAAACACATTCACATAGATATCTTTCTCAGCATGTAACTAGCTGGGCATGCTTACCTTTCTACGTACATCTAGCTGTGCAAATAAATCGTTAATATCTTTCAGTCGCTTTTCCTGCAAAATAGAAAGGCAAAATAACCTGTTTAACATGTACAATATATAATATGTAATCTGTACAATAAATAGTATGCAATCTGTACAATAAATAATATGTTATCTGTACAATAAATAATATGTCATCTGTACAATAAATAATATGTAATCTGTACAATAAATATTATGTAATCTGTACAATGAATACTATGTTATCTGTACAATAAATAATATGTAATCTGTACAATTAATAATGTTATCTGTACAATAAATAATATGTTATCTGTAAAATAAATAATATGTAATCTGTACAATAAATAATATGTAATCTGTACAATAAATAATATGTAATCTTTACAATAAATAATATGTAATCTGTACAATAAATAATATGTAATCTTTACAATAAATAATATGTAATCTGTACAATAATATCATGTTATCTGTACAATAAATAATATGTTATCTGTACATTAAATAACATGTTATCTGTACAATAAATATGTAATCTGTACAATAAATAATATGTAATCTTTACAATAAATAATATGTAATCTGTACAATAAATAATATGTAATCTTTACAATAAATAACATGTTATCTGTACAATAAATAATATGTTATCTGCTCCGTTGATACTATCTACTGTGTCAGTGGCCCATCCTTATGACAACTTTAGTATCCCTATAAAATTATGAAGTAATACATATATAGTGACATATTTTTATCCTTCATGCAATGCAATTTTAACTAAGGTCAAAGGTCAAAATGGAGGGCCTTATCATATATCCTCTGTCCCAGGTTGCAGTAGGGGATAAACAGATTTAATTTACCAAACATGACTTACTTGCTCATCGTCTATGTTGGCCAAATTCTCATCCTTATTTTCATCCCCTGTACTCTGCAATATTGAATCCCTCTGTCTGAAATGTAAAGAAAGCAATTAATGAATGCAACAGAACCAAGTTAATTTATCTTCATACCTAAAATAGATATCAATACTGTCTCCAATACCAGCTAGGAATATGTTAATCGTAAGTTATACAATGTGCTTGAAGTGTTTTAAATTTTCACTAGAACATCCAATTCTAGTTTGTTATTATTAATCATAAAACATATACATGTATTGTGTATACTTCTACCATATCGGCCATGTGACGATGTTTTTCATTGGTCAACAAGGGTACCAGTGATTATAGGGCAACAGACCATAAAAAACCCACAATCGGCATATGCACACTAACTGCTATTTTGAAATGGCAGAATAGATATATTCAACATTATTATGTACATCAGGGCAGAAGACACAACTTATATTAGGGTTCAAAAATGTTGGATATTTTTAGACAATTTCAAACATTATCTCGCCCTCTTTAAGAATTAAACAATAAAACAGCTACATATATGCTGAATATTTCTAAAATGATTTCTAATTAATAGGAGACAGTACCTTTCACTTTCTTCCTTTACTAAACGATTTAGATATGTCTGAAGTTCAATTTCTTCCTGTATGCGTTTATTTTCTATCAGACTCCATCGTTTCCTCTTTGCCAACCGTAAGGCACCAGTGATTTCATCTCCAAAGTTCAATTTCTGTTCTTTTGCAAGGTCATGTGCTAAAAATGGACAATTTAAAAAAAAAAAAAAATCAAACAGGTGTAAATTCTGTAAATATGTTGCAGGATGTTATTTTATATGGATCACATCTTCTGGCAAAAGAATAAGGAACAACTATTTCATTCTGTAATTACATGTAACATATTTTAACTCAATGTTACTCTTTACCTTAACAAGAATTCCACGAGAGTGGATGTGTCGCCTGCTCACCGAGTTTAGTAAGAAGTGTTTCGGCTTGAGTTATAATTATCGCGTAAACATATATGCCAAAACGCGGAAAGTTGAAATTCGATAGAAAAACCTGTAATATATGTTGAACATTGTTGAACATTATTGCTACACAATTTGAAAGGAACTGATTACATTACCGTACACTATTTGAAAGGAACTGATTAAAAAAATAAAAAAAGTTCTTGCATTTACTACACAATGTCCTTATTTGGCAATAAAAGGGGCATAACTCCACCAAAATGCACGTAAACTTCCAAAATGTGAATATGTTCGAGGTATATTGGTATACAATATGTGAACCAAGTTTGAGTTCAAACAACCCAAGGGAACTCAAATTACGGAAAACCTTTTTTGAAACGCAACCGACACCGCCGAAAAAGTAATACCTATATATGTTGCCTCACTTAGCAGGCGACACAAAAAGGTACATGGACACAATTTGTAATTAATATCAACACTTTAATGATTTTCAGATTTTGTTAGTACACAGTACCTCTGTTTAGACTTGTTGCTGCTTCATCATAGAGACCGATCTCCACCAGTGCTTGACCCATGAAGAAATGTCCTTTTACAGACGCCCTGTCGTGATCCAGAGCCTTTTTGCAATCTTGTATGGCTGCCTCCCAGTTTTTGAGTTTCAAATAACATAACGATCTGTTTGTATAAAATGTGGGTGTGTTCGGGCTTTTGATCTGAAAAATCAAACACAACACATTCAAAAATTAGTAACAGTTGCATATTTTCTGTTTAGTGTCGCAGCATTGAACAGCATAAACCAGTAGGGTAACACAGAAAGGCTCAACCCCGATATGGTAAACCACTCTTATATCATGGTAATAATCTGGAATGTTGATCGTGTTCATATGAATAATACCACCCACTAAACTGATCATTTCAATCTCTTAAAAAAAAGGTTATTTTACATAATAATTTAACTTATTATCTTTTTTTTTCATCAGTCAAGAGGCTGAAAGGGTTTTTCTTGAAAAGAAATAAACAAAGAGAGTGGAGACACACACACCTTCCCTCTCACACTGCTTTGCTTGTGACCTTTGACCCTTTAACCTTGACTGATGACAACAAAAATCTAATCAGGAGTAGTACTGGCAGAATTCTTTGTTACTATATATATATGAGCTGAATATAAACGCTATCTGTTACAAGTTTTTTTGCTTCAAATGTGGTCAAGTTTAATCTTTGCCCATGACCTTTTAATTTACATTGAACATGACCATCAAAACCTAGTCAGGCGTAAAATTTGATACAACCATGGACCAAGCTATGGTGTAAATATAAATTAACCTTGTTCAGAGCTTCATGAGATATATTTTGTACACAAGTTTTTCACTTCTGATGAACACTTCGCTGGTGTTCTTTCGCTTTTAACCTTGACGAATGACCACCAAAATAAAATCAGGTGTATAACTCAGTGTTATTATTATACATGTACCTGTGTGAGGTAGATATTTATACTGAATTTGTTGAGGGGTTTAATTTGTGAGAACAGGAATATACCTTGTACACAAGCTTTTATCTTCAAAAGTGGTCAACTTCAATTGTTGACCGTGACTAGCTTAAACCATTTAACCTAAACTGATGTGACCACCAAATTTTAATTTGGTGAAGAAAGCAATATTTCAATACCATGGTGTAAATATGAACTAAATGTCAAATTGTGTTAAGGGGTTCTTTAATAGGACATCAGTGGTCGCAGGCATTGCTGCCTCGATCTATATCAACATCTATATAATTTGAAATACATTGTGGTAAACATAAAATAAACCTATATATAAGACACTGTATGATATTATTTAAACTCAAGATCTTTCCAGAATTCGTCCAAGTTTTTCTCAAAGTCAAATTTCTTCGAGATATATTTATATATATATCCTGTACAAAGGAATCACACATGGAGAGATGCACTGAAAAAGTGGTTAATATATATATTTATTATATGCATGAACATTTCTTGCAATCACATTGGTCGAATCCTATACATGTGACCAGTCCTCAAAAACTCATGTAGACTGGTTATCCGGTGAATATCGTTTTCTATATATAGCTTATATGGAAATTCCCTGGAACCTGTCGCAGCGCATGCGCAGTTAGATCGGAACGCGATCTGTCGGATGACAATTAGAAGATGGCTGCTGGCGAACGTTTCTTCTCCGTTAGGAAAATTACCAAACTTATTCGAGGATAAAGATGCTGTTAACGTAAAAAAAAGGCCATTGAACACGCAGTGCATGTCCTCCATGCTTATCCTAAGAAAAAGAACTTAGATGATCCCTTCGAAAGCTACAATGATGAACTGTTGTATTCAAACCTGGATAAATTTTACACGGAGGCTCGCGTACAAAAATAAAAACCTTTAGTTTTGTTTTGTTTGATTTGATTGTTGAAGCATATAATAAAACAATTATGGGCTTTTGTCCTGGTAAATATGATGTGATATGAAGATGAAAGAGTGATATTGACCTCGGCTTCGCCTCAGTCAATATCACTCTTTCAGGTTCATATCACATCATATTCACCAGCACAAAAGTCCATAATTGTATAATATACCCCACTCATTGAGTGAATAATAAAAACAGGAGAAAAGGTTGTGAGCTGAACTGGATTTTTCATAATCATGTTATGAAACATGAAAACTCATATTAATTGAAATGACTATTTTAAGAGTTTGCAATTAATTTTTGGTCTATTATCCAATAATCACTATTGGTGCATAACTCCGTCCCATATCTACGTACTGGACCTTGGGGTTCTAGTGTTTTTGTTATTATTTGACTAGTGTACATGTAATATAATTGAAGCTAAGGTTGACTTAATGTGGTTACAAGCTATTTTAATGAATGATATGTGCAAACTTTTATCAATTTCTGTATAGGTAAGGTACAACATGTACGTATAACCACGGACTTAGATAGCAATATATAGTTCATTCCGTTTTATAACGAGGAAGCTTTTGAAGAGTATGGCGACTAACATGTGACCATGGAGTGGCCAGTCAGTATTTACTTTCAGTTTCTTTTACTTACAATGGCTTTTGTGTAACATGATGCGGCACTGTCGTAATTTCGAGAAGCAAAATATTTGTTGCCTTGATCTTTTAATTCCACGGCACTCATTGTGATCACATCCTCATAAGGTAAACAGGTAAATAACAGCTAATAATGAACCAAGAACCTTCTTGTCATTCCCGTTTCATGGTTAAGCATGTGTTTGACCGTGAATTTGGTATATTATCTAATTTGTTAAACGAACAACGGTATCAATTATCCGGAAACATTTATTTTTGAAAGAAAGCTTTCTTTGAAAGATACATTTTAAAGGATACATTCGGAAAAGAAACAAAAACAAAGTAGTCTAGTATTGTGCTTATAAAACCCTGCTCTATAATAATTTATAATATTTGCATAATAAATATCTTATATACATTGTATATATATCGTTTATAACCTGGATTGTTAAAAACTAACCAATCAAAACGAAAGATTTCAATGGCGGAAAGAGCCGACATTACCATTGTGGTTACCACGCAGATTTCATATATATTAATATCGGTTTTTTCGTCAGCCGTGATATCCAATTACAAACATCATGTATCACATACACTAGTGTATGTCGATCCGAATGTTGTTATATATAGCAGTGGCGGATCCAGAGGGGTTTTTTGGGCTACAGGACACCCCCACCCCCCACCCCCCACCC
>NW_018408915.1:966719-1160707 GCF_002113885.1 Mizuhopecten yessoensis
CCTCCTTTAAAAATCATGATTATTTGATGTACATCGAAGAATCGCGCGGCGTCATAACGGTAACACTGTCTGGCTTTGAAGTCGGGTGTCGCTTCTCTGTATTTCAAACTGATTTCAATGATAATTATCCGCCTAGCGATTGGTAGGTTTTTCATACCCGAAAACAATATCGAATATCGAATATCGAATATAGCTGTGCCTTCGATTTTGCTTTGACATATATCAAGGATGCATTGAACATATATATAATATATGGAATCACGAGGATGACTTTATCCTCCTCCAGTCTTAAGTGCCATCTCAGTCTATAAAGCTTCGTAAATTTTATTTTAGACTCGTGCAATTCCCATCTACCATTTCTTAGAGAACGTATGGCCACGGGGACATGGAGATTTGTGACAGCTATATATTTGGACCTAATCTAAGGTGTTCATAGTCATTTTACATGTTTTAGGGGTTTAGATTGACTTTCGGTGAAAATGACACCCCAATATAATCATATGTCATTTTTACCGAAAGTCGATCAAACTCCTAAAACATGTCAAATTACTCTGAACACCTTAGATGTGATCCAAATATAGTTGTAACAAATTTTCATGTCCCTGTGTGCACGGCATCATGAGCAGAGCTGATGTATACATGCAGATAATACGGAAATTTGTACATAGTTCAAAAGGTCATTTGTTGCCTGTATTTATAGGTCAGTCTTAGTTAAGAAGATATAGATAACGGGTGTAATATAACTGCTTCAGACCTGGCGTATCATTCTCACAGATAAAAGATGGGAGAACAACAGGTGAGTATATTTAATTAGGAAGTCAGTAAGAATTCTTAGTCATTTTTGTTCATTTAACAATTGCAATGTGCATTACGTAACTTATCAACCTTACTATATCCAATTGCATCTGTATTACAGGTAAGGGGAAAACTTAATGAAATGTCATTCCCTGTACAGGTGTATAGTTGTGTAGTGCCGTACCAGGTATTTACACAGTAGCGTTATCAGGTATAATAAATAACTTGCAAGGAACTTAAAATGACGTCACCGTCACTGGTATCAGGTCTACGTACCCCAGTTTATGTCAGAACACTGAACTGATAAATTACGGAAGACTTCGAATTGAAGAGATTGGTTTTGTTCTCTCCCACAAGTGTGCTTACCACAGCAGTACGTTATTCCCAGTTATACTTTTATAAAGTCCACATGAATAGCTAATACAATCATGGTAATGTGGGTGACAATGTTCATAGTCAATATGAGTGTCGACATGATCCATATAGTCAATATGAGTGTCGACATGATCCATATAGTCAATATGAGTGTCGACATCATCCAAACAGTCAATATGAGTGTCGACATGATCCATATAATCAATATGAGTGTCTACATGATCCATAGAGTCAATATGAGTGTCGACATCACCCATAGAATCAATATGAGTGTCGACATCATTCATAATCAGTATGAGTTTCAGCAACATTCATGGTCAATATGAGTGTCGACATCATCCATAGAGTCAATATGAGTGTCAGTAACATTCATTGCCAATATGAGTGTCGGTAACAGTTATGGTCAATATGAGTGTCAGAACATATTCATAATGAGTATATCAGTGTCAAATTATTCAGTCAAGATGAGTGTCAGTAACATTCATGGCCAATATGAGTGTCGGTAACATTCATGGTCAATATGATTGTCAGCAACATTCATGGTCAATATGAGTGTCAGCAACATTCATGGTCAATATGAGTGTCGGCAACTTTCATTGTCAATATGGGTGTCAGAACATATTCATAATGAGTATATCAGTGTCAAAGAATTCAGTCAATATGAGTGTCAACTTTATTTGTATTCAATATGAGTGTCAACTTTATATGTATTCAATATGAGTGTCAACTTTATATGTATTCAATATGAGTGTCAACAATATTTATAGTCTTTATACACAGTCATCAATCAATATGAATGAAAAACAGCTGATGCCAAGACGCCAAAGAGTCATATAAGACGATGTTTTCATTATAACTAAATATTTGTTATCATATTTTTTGTTTGTTTCGTTTACAGAAGTTCCGGGACTTTCGAATCAAGGGAATCGTGTCGGCCCCTTTTACACCGTTCAAGTCTGATGGGTATTTTTGACGTTCTATTCGGAATTACAATGATTTTGATATAAAAAAAGTATTTGACCAACTCAGTGATGGTACGGTTAATTGTTGGATATGCCAACCAAGCTCTATAAAATGGCATTGTACTTTTCATGAGGCAAAACGATAATGTAATTTTCAGCGCTAAAATGTCAGAAAAAAATTGACTTATGCCACGCTCTTACAATGTAGTTATAAAACCTAGTGTCTGCTACAAGTCACAAACATGTTAATCCAATTAAATTCTTTATTTCAAATTTGAAATTTCTAAATTTTGAATTTGCTTTTGTAGGTAATTTTGTTAACCACATCATTATATTGCGAATCAATTGCATATCTGTAACCTATTTCTGTGATAATTCGAGGGAAGGGACGCCCACAAACATCAGACACCTGTGATTAAAGGGGCAAAATTCAATCGACTTTTTCCTGAATGTATATCCCTGCACATGCGTCTTTGAAAATCGATCGCTAAAATAAGTATTCACGAAAATTAAATGATCTATACAGTGTTCTGAAATGAAATAGAAAATACTAACTCATCTATAACGATTTATTGGAGTGAAAGAAGTCGGCATTCGCGGTGCGCTGAAATACCGCTAAATTTAAGTCCTGTGAATGGTTAAAATGGCCGAGTGGTAATTAGACCTATTGCTATAAAATTGGAATTTTCAGAGACGTCAACTATGACCTTTTCCCTGCGTACGCCAAGTATCTACAGGACCACCACTTCCAGCATGCGTTTGGTAAGTTTTTTCATCAATACCATTGTTTCAAACAACCAGCCTTTTTATTGGATTTTTAGATTTCGTTGTTGTGTAAAATGCTGTTTTAAAATGGTTATTTTCGTATTATTTGCTTGACTGTCAGAACATTTAAAACTCCAAGATGAATTATTTGTTTACCAGCTTAAAATAATGTTTAAAAAAATCAGCGATTCAAATAAAACATCCCAATGTTTTACCGGTATAATATAACTATCTTTCATACGTATGGCAAGATCATGAGCGAATCATAACGAATTTGGTCCTACGTTTTCACGAGCATTCCTGAACCTACGTGAAAACCTCAACTGAAGCTTTAACATCGGAAGGTGTTGCTGTATTAGAACAAAACCCCTTTAATTATGTTTTTTTCTTCATTCAAGCGTTGCTTTCAAATGATAAAAAGTAGTTTCAGGAATTACGGTAAGGTAAGGAACGTTCGTGAAACTTGGACCTGGCTACTGAACACGTTAGGTAAAATACATCATAAACAAACATATTTTTACATGATTCGGTTTAATCGAAAATGAAAATCGCGCGAAAATTAAGTAATGAACAGTATTAAAACTGTTTCATCCACAGTCAACGGTACACTGGCTGAAGGCATGTCGCAGACCATAGACGAGAGGAAGGAAACGCTGGAAGCGTGGATGAAAGCGGCCGATGGAAAGTATGGAATCACATGGCTAAAGTAGTCATTTTATATTACCTCTACATAGCCTATAGTAAGCTCCGTGTTGAATAGATTGGTTTAAATGGAGTTTATTTTCTAACTGAAAAATGGTACATTATTTTTGTAGCGGCGATACCGGCCATCAAAGTATTTCGTCTTTGCGTATTGCAGAGTTATCTTCTCTTGTGAGCAGGTATTGATTGTTACGTCATTGGTTTGTGAGAGTAACGTCATCAATTTTTGAGAAAACGACGCAATTTTCCCACACAAACCAATGACGTAACAATAAATACCTGCTCACAAGAGAAAATATACTCTGCAATACGTAAAGAACGAGTCAATGGTTCTGTTTAGTTTGAGGGTTTAAATGTTTATAGAATCCAATGGTTCTGTATAGTTTGAGGGTTTAAATGTTTATAGAATCCCATGGTTCTGTTTAGTTTGAGGGTTTAAATATTTATAGAACCCAATGGTTCTGTTTAGTTTGAGGATTTAAATGTTTATAGAATCCAATGGTTCTGTATAGTTTGAGGGTTTAAATGTTTATAGAATCCCATGGTTCTGTTTAGTTTGAGGGTTTAAATATTTATAGAACCCAATGGTTCTGTTTAGTTTGAGAGATTAAATGTTTATAGAACCCAATGGTTCTGTATAGTTTGAGGGTTTAAATGTTTATAGAATCCCATGGTTCTGTTTAGTTTGAGGGTTTAAATGGTTATAGAACCCAATGGTTCTGTTTAGTTTGAGGGTTTAAACGTTTATAGAACCCAATGGTTCTGTTTAGTTTGAGAGTTTAAATGTTTATAGAATCCAATGGTTCTGTTTAGTTTGAGGGTTTAAAAGTTTATAGAACCCAATGGTGCTGTTTAGTTTGAGGGTTTAAATGTTTATACAACCCAATGGTTCTGTTTAGTTTGAGGGTTTAATTGTTTATAGAACCCAATGGTTCTGTTTAGTTTGAGGATTTAAATGTTTATAGAATCCAATGGTTCTGTATAGTTTGAGGGTTTAAATGTTTATAGAATCCAATGGATCTGTTTAGTTTGAGGGTTTAAATGTTTATACAACCCAATGGTTCTGTTTAGTTTGAGGGTTTAATTGTTTATAGAACCCAATGGTTCTGTTTAGTTTGAGAGTTTAAATGTTTATAGAATCCAATGGTTCTGTATAGTTTGAGGGTTTAAATGTTTATAGAATCCAATGGATCTGTTTAGTTTGAGGGTTTAAATGTTTATAGAACCAAATGGTTCTGTTTAGTTGAGGGTTTAAATGTTTATAGAACCCAATGATTCTGTTTAGTTTGAGGGTTTAAATGTTTATACAACCCAATGGTTCTGTTTAGTTTGAGGGTTTAAACGTTTATAGAACCCAATGGTTCTGTTTAGTTTGAGGGGTTAAATGTTTATAGAATCCAATGGGTCTGTTTAGTTTGAGGCTTTAAATGTTTATAGAACCCAATGGTTCTGGTTAGTTTGAGGGTTTAAATGTTTATAGAATCCCATGGTTCTGTTTAGTTTGAGGGTTTAAATATTTATAGAACCCAATGGTTCTGTTTAGTTTGAGGGGTTAAATGTTTATAGAATCCAATGGTTCTGTATAGTTTGAGGGTTTAAATGTTTATAGAATCCCATGGTTCTGTTTAGTTTGAGGGTTTAAATATTTATAGAACCCAATGGTTCTGTTTAGTTTGAGAGATTAAATGTTTATAGAACCCAATGGTTCTGGTTAGTTTGAGGGTTTAAATGTTTATAGAACGAAGTGGTTCTGTTTAGTTTGAGGGTTTAAATGCTTATAGAACCAAATGGTTCTGTTTAGTTTGAGGGTTTAAAAGTTTATAGAACCCAATGGTGCTGTTTAGTTTGAGGGTTTAAATGTTTATAGAATCCAATGGATCTGTTTAGTTTGAGGGTTTAAATGTTTATAAAACCCAATGGTTCTGTTTAGTTTGAGGGTTTAATTGTTTATAGAACCCAATGGTTCTGTTTAGTTTGAGGGGTTAAATGTTTATAGAACCCAATGGTTCTGGTTAGTTTGAGGGTTTAAATGTTTATAGAACCAACTGGTTCTGTTTAGTTTGAGGGTTTAAATGTTTATAAAACCCAATGGTCCTGTTTAGTTTGAGGGTTTAAATGTTTATAAAACCCAATGGTTCTGTTTAGTTTGAGGGTTTAAACGTTTATAGAACCCAATGGTTCTGTTTAGTTTGAGAGTTTAAATGTTTATAGAATCCAATGGTTCTGTATAGTTTGAGGGTTTAAATGTTTATAGAATCCAATGGTTCTGTTTAGTTTGAGGCTTTAAATGTTTATAGAACCCTTTACAAGACATGCAATGTATTTCGTCTGGTCCGGCTGTGTTAACTGTATGCACCTGTGACCATTAACGACCTAAATGAAGCTGATTCCAGTGAATCAAGTTTGTGACAATAACTCATCACTGCATGTTCGTAAGGGATAACCTGTGTTAGTTTATATATACAGAGTCTCCTTTAATATCTGTCGTCATTGTGACCAATTGTTACAACCACACCACGTTATTCCGTCTTTGCGTATTGCAGAGTTATCTGCTCTAGTGAGCAGGTATTGATTGTTACGTCATTTGTTTGTGATATTAACGTCATCAATTTTTGAGAAAACGACGTAATTTCTCACACAAACCAACGACGTTCACAAGAGAAGATAACTCTGCAATACGCAAAGACAGAAAGACTAAAACAAACCAAAACTATACGGCAACCATACTTCTTTACACTGCTAACAAGAGTGAAAGCGTATAAGCGGTTTGCCTTTTTAAGAGCCTCAATCGCTGAAGTGCTTGTTTATCCCGAAATCATGACACAAATAGGTTTTCGCGCTACATCAAAGAAATAACTCCCTTGTAAATTCTTCAGGTGCATAATTATAAAGAAAGTTCTTTTCGCAAATGCATTTGCTCACAAAGAAGTCGTCTAAAGCACAAACGCGTTCTCACGAAGATGATATTAATCACAAGGATAGTACATTTGCACTATCCCCAGCAGGTTCAGAGAAGGAGACGTTCTGTACCCCACTCCCATGCTGATCATAACAATTGCACGATCATGTGAGGCGACTAATGTGCCCCTAATACTATCCCACACACGCCTCGACTGATTTTGACATTCCCGTTGCAACATGTACGGTAGCATGTTCTGTGTTGTTTCCATAAACACCGTTTCCATGTGATCCTTATTATTTTTAGCTGTTTTGATGACGTAAAACACTGAAAGTATATCGTGTGGGAGGCACCGTAGTCTAGTGGTAGGACGCCGGGCTCGTGAGCGAAGGGTTGCGAGTTCGAGTCACGACACGGCACTGTGTTGCATCATTGAGCAAGATACTTTACTCAGCTTGTTCTAGTCTACTCAGCTGTAAATGAGTACGTGGTTGGGCAGTGCCAGAATTGTTGAATGCTAGCTGTGAGCACCGAAATGGCAGCACCGGTTGTATGCTCCCCAGGGAGTTGAGAAAGACATTGGCTGGTTGCAAAGACCCTTTAACCACGGATGATGATTTGTGAACCGCGTTGAGACGACCTATATACAGCTACGAACTAGGTTGTGATAAAGCGGTACTCGAATTATTATTATTATTATTATTATTATTATTATTATAAAACAAAACATTCACACAATCCTTTAGTTGATGAGTTCGTTTCTATTGTAGAATTGGTATAATAGCACATGTAGGAACGAACAACCTCCGAGACGCCAAGGAGTTAGTAAGTATACTTGACGGTATACCTATCATCAAGATAAATCCTTAAATGTATATTGAAACAATTAAATGAGACGGATATTTTACAAGTACTTATAAGTACAAATCCGGATTATCCTATGTTCATTAAATAATCCATAGATATCTAAGGTTTTGATAAACCAGGTCTGTATAGCTGTAAAGCAGTAGCAGGTTATTGTATCAAAATGTACCGTAGAACCCTGTGTACTTGGTAGGCATACGTATGTATTATGATGTTAATGTACCTCTCAAGGTATTGGCATACTGTACATGCTATTTATTTATCAATTATGGACGTTTGTTGAGGTAAATATGTGGTTATATGGACCTAAGAAAGAGATAGTAATCGAGACTAAGTCGAGGTCAATATCACATTTTCAGGTTCATACAACCACATATTCACCGAAATAAAAGCCATGAATTGTTATAGTAGATGGTAAATAATGTTTAAATCAAATCGAATGTATGTCATCTAATAATTCTAAATAAGCTCTTCATTTCTTCGTAATTCTAATGGATATTTTCAATGTTTGTCTTTATATCTTAATGAAACAATTTGGTCATTTATAACGTTTAATGATTCGCATAATAACATAAAAAACGAAACAGTTTATACTGACTTTACACACATGGAGAGAAAAAATGAAAGACACTGTCTTTCCCTATTTTAGGCCCGTCACGCGGAAAAGATTGGAGTCGAGGCGATAGCAGCCTTAGCGCCTTCATTTTACAAACCAAAATGTGAAGGTAAGATTTTGGTTGGTTATTTGCCGGTTGAAAAATCTCATGCAAATGTTTGTTATTGATGTATTTTGTTTTTAATCTTTTAAAAAGAAAATATCCAACATGTGGTCATGCATTGATTATTCTACCACGTCTTCGATGAAACGACACTTTTCATTGGTTAATAAAATGTATAAATGGACGATCTTATATGCACTTGCATTTCCCATCAGCGCATGTACGTGCAAAGCTTTTATATTCAAGTTAAGACAAATTGCATTATTACAGCCTGTTTTATATAATATTTTGATAGATATTACATGTTTGTAGTATAAGTATTTGATTAAGAACATTGCAGTCTACATAAATGTGATATCACTTTTTTTCCTTTTCCTTTTATTTTGTCAATGAAAGCTAATGAATGCTGATGCCATTACGTATTTTATGTAGTAGTTGTATTTCAATAGGATTTACAATAATTTAAATACAGAATTATTTCTGTATTACAGAGGACTTGGTTGACTACATGGCGGAGCTTGCTGCAGCAGCCCCAAACACCCCGTTCTATTATTATTGTATCAACTTTGTTACCGGAATTTACTGTAAGTATATACGCCCCCCAAATACGGGCGTCAGTCGATTTTTGATAAATCGCTAGTTAAATAAAGAAGATGTAATATATAAGTGATAAACAGCTTATCACAGGGTGTTTTCAGGGGTTGTCGTTCGAGCAATTATCTTATCACTCATCCATGTTAAAAATCTCGAGTCTACTGCCATGAGAGAGCGATGAGAAATAATTTCCCCAACAATCCTAATAGTCTATAGTAGTCTATACGAATATATGATTTAGATGATTTAAGAAGGTTTATATCAACGATATTTGATTTTCCAGTAAATTCGGCGAAGTTTTTAAGCCTTGCTAAGGACAGGATCCCTACCCTGTGTGGACTGAAGCATTCATCCAGGGAATTGACCAGTGCCCACAGCTGTAATTTGGTAGACAAGGATCGTTTCCAGGTCCTTATGGGAACGGACGTGGTAAGAGTAGTTTTCCTCTCACAGATAACAGGGACCTGAGCATTTGTTACAGATTATCTATGTTTAGACTTAAACGGATGTGTGAAGTGTTATATTAGACACCTTAGTGGTTTAGATCAACTTCCGGTAAAAATGCCACCCCCATACTGGTTTTTACCATAAATTGGGTTGCAGTTTTACCGAAAATATATCTTAATCCCTAAAGTGTCTGATATTACACTGGACACATCAGTGTGGGTCCAAGCATGGATAAACTGCAACAAATTTCTTATTCCCTGTGTTTCAGACCTGCAACAGGAAATGTCATTAACACATCTATAGTATAATGCATACTTGTCAAATCTTTCTATTTTTGAGTGAGACTCCCGATTTTGGACCCTTTAAATTACTATTTCCAGCCAGTGAATTTGCTGAAGTATTCCTGCATTCTGAGATATAACGATTTTCTCTTTAGGAAATGTTTTGTGAAGACTATAGACTGGTGAAATTTTGCTTTGAATGACATGTAACACCAATGATCTCATATATGAAAAAAGAAAGAGAAAGAAAAAAGAAACGTATATATGAGTTTCACAACGAATATAAACAAATATATCTTATGTTTCTCTCTGTGATTGTTTCAGCAATATATTACGGCCTTGAGTGTTAAGATTGAAGTCCCGGTGACAGCGTCATATCTAGGGGATATATACTTCAGACTGAAGTCAGCTTATGACAAAGGAGATAAAAATACCGCTGATGAGATTCAGGTAATTGTTAAGGAAAAAAATCATTATACGTTATCTATTTACACATGCGGTTTTTTTTTTATTTAAAAAGCCTAATTCATTATTTCTTGTTTGCGAAAGACACTTGTAAAATAGTTTTATTTTTTAATTAAGGATTGTATTTGATTTCCTCATTTGTCGTCTACAGGAAACAGCACAGTTGATTAACGACATCAGAGGACGCTACGGTACGCATACCTTTTATCATCACGCTTCTATCTTTTTGTTATGGGCTGTTTTTTCTCTCCTTCATTTTTCTGTATGGAATTGTAATTATCCCCCTTTTTATATATTTTTTTAAAACTTTTGTTATTTTTTGCTTGCTTTTCTATATTAAACAATTACAAGTAATAAACTAGAATTATCTCTCTTTCATTATTATGTACTAAACTGTCTCCTTTTTGTTATTATTGATTTAACTACAGTTGTATTAACATCTTCTTTGTTCTTTGTAGTATTCTATATTTCATTATTATTATCCCTCTTTTATTATTTTGTATTTTACTATCATTATTATCTCTCTTTTGGTATTTTTTAGTAAACGTTTATTGTATCCCTCTTTTGTTATTCTGCATTAAATGTTTTATATCTCACCTTTATTATTTGGTTTGAAACAATAATTATCTCCCCTTTTAGTCTTCAATAAATGTGACTACTTGTTTTATTCTACAGGTATTTTTTTTTTATATCTACCTGTATGACGATTCTCCATAACCCCCAACCCTTTATATTAAGTTCCTTCGACCATAATACATGTTAGTTTATTTGTTATGATGTACCATGATCTTTTCATTTTACTATGATTGTAAATTTAGGAAATTGAATTCAAAATTTCTAAAAAACAAATCACGTATTCTGAAAAAAAATGTATACAGATGAAAATGTTTGTTTATGAATGATTTCCTTAAACGGTTTTAGGTGGAGATATACCAGTTGCAAAGAAAATGTTTTCCATAGTGTCTGGTATTGATGTTGGGCCAGTGCGCATGCCAATGAAGGATATAAGTAAAGAAAAAGAGGAAGGTTTGAGGAAGGAGTTGCTGGCAACAGGATGTTGGTGAAACACATCAGGTGTATACCAGAAGAGAGAGTTACTCAAGTCATGAAGAAACTGTTAAGAAATCAAATAAAAAAAATCTTTACAGATTTGAAATAGCAATTTTGAAAAAAAAGTATTCGATACACACATTATTTGTTCGTTTCTTTGAAATTCAATGGTTTTTCATAATGTTACAACATACTGCTTACTGGAGAGATTTCGCTGCAGTTGTATTTTCCTTTTTGAAACCTCCGACTTCAAGATGAGAACGAAGTTTAGAATACAGTATGCTATGCGTAATACATTCAATGTGAATGATACAATTTACACAGGGCGAATACGAATGTTACCGATGAAGGGCGAATATTTAACCTGGATGTTTTTTCTATAGTACAGTATTTTATTTTTAAATATCCGACATATCTATAATCCTGCTTATCATGAATTATCATTGACAGGATATCAATGCAAGCGTCAGACTAGCGTTATAATGGGAAAAGCAACTTCATCAAAATCTTCATCAATCTGCATTTTTGTAAACCACGTGTTGTAAATTTATTCGTCTGCAGGCGACATCTGTCACGGGAGTCATAATATTCGTAGCAAGCTCTTGTGTACCGAATCAACTCGGATATGGAAATACCGTTAGTTGGGAAGCAGATATGTTACTATCAAGAAAGGGAAAGTTCACGATAGGAAAGTCGAAATCGTCCCATATATCGTACAGCTTTGTAGGAAAGCCGTTGGGTTATGTTGTAAGTTAATATCGTGGAAATAGGCTGCCGTAGAAGAGTGTATAGTGTTCTTGATTTCAAGCTCAGGAGGGTATATACCTTCGATGTGGTTAATAAATTTCTTGTTATTTAAAGACTGCACATCGTCGATATCTCTTAATGTGAGATTGAATGACTTATCAGAAAGAGTGGTGACATCAATAAAGGCAGTTTTGTGCTAATCCATGAAACTCTAACACAAATTTCAATTGGGCTGCACTTTGCTTCGTCAGGATATCATCGCGACAAGTCAACATAACCTTTCCCTGACAATATATTTTGATAGCATTTCTTCAATTTTAATTCACTTTGCAAGGAAAGGAGTGATTTTTTAAGGATTCATTTTGATGAAAAAGTGTAAAATACATTTCAAATTACCGCACATAACCAATACTCTTTAGGCTTCAATCTCCCGGGTTTCCAAAGGGTTGTAATTTCAACTGCACCGGTAATAGACAAAAGTTCTATGAAAAGGCAACAAAAGAAATAGTCGACCACCCTATAAAAAGGAAAGAAATCCGACTTTTAAGAGGGACACGAAAATAGACATTTACTTGAATCACTAGTGTGACCCTTCATGATTTATCCAATTTAATTTTAAGAAGTACGTCCCTGCACCACACTCTTTCTTAGACACAGTAAACACATCTTTTATCATGAGATCTTCTAATTGGAATTGTAGTCATGATAAAGACCGCAAATTGTTTTGAGTACTATCATTTGTTTAATGGTTTTGATGTGGGATTTCTAAAATGTGTATTGACAATGTGGTGCAATATAATGGTCTATGTTTTCCATCAAAATAAACAACAAAAGAAACAAAAAAAACAAAACACAACAAGAACATTCATAACAACAACAAGAACATTCATAACGAGAACAACAGCTAAAACCACTGCAGCACGAACAGCACCACTTGTACAGTACCATTAGCATCAACAAAATCAGCATAAACAACAGCAAACTCGAAAGACAATATAAGACGGCCGCTACCCTTACACGATACAGTGAAAAACATGTTCTATATTACAATACACGCTTTGCTATTCCCTCTTTGCGTATTGCAGAGTTATCTTCTCTTGAGAGCGGGTATTGCGTCATTTGTTTGTGAAAGCAACGTCATCAATTTTTGAGTAAACGACGCAATTTTCTCACATAAACCAATGACGTAACAATCAATACCTGCTCTCAAGAGAAGATAACTCTGCAATACGCAAAGACGGAATAAAGCTGACAAGGCTTGGTGAACGACAAACGAAACCGACCTATTATTATGCCTGTACACGATTCAGACATGTTGGTTTGCATATAAAACCTGCATAAATTTATGGATTACAAGAGACCACTCCGACAATAGGTATCCCATCAGACACGCCGAGAGTATAACCATACCAGAAGCAACGATGGAAGAACAACAGGTAATTGGTACAGCATTGCTAAGACACACCAGTGATTCATGCAATAATTATGTTTATTTTATGATTGCGAAAAACCCTATGCGTTTGTTGTACATTTGAAGTCAAAATGTGAAAATCAGTAATTGAAGGATTGGATGCTTAAACATTGGAGTGTGTACTGTCGTATTATATACTCAAATCAGGTAGGTCATCTATATTTTAAGACGCCTTAAACGTGTCTTTTGTCACAAGAGACTTTAAAATCTCATAGTTAGAAACTAAGTCATGGCGAACGTTGTGCATTTTCCAAGCAGATTGAATGATGTAGGTAGGAAACCCTAGTTAATAGGTTTTTTTTCCATTAGTTACATGTACAGATGCTCCCGATATTGTTAATATACTTTCATATACAATGTAGTATATATCCATATATGTTATAGATTTAGTCCATCGACACCAGCTCACTATCTTGCCCTTTATTTGAATAGGTTAATGACATGCTGAAAGTACATATCTTAACCGATGTTACATCAATTTAAGATTTTAACACAGTTTGGAGCTATGTTTAGTAAAACTAACACAGGTGGTTAGTGCGTTTTCGCTGGAAGGTCAAATATTCTGATTCCGCGGATGGCCCTTGGGGTTGTGTCATTCAACAAGACAATACACCGTCGTTTCTTAACTCTGCTAAAACTTGAGCTAAACATGTAATGGTCTTTGCTTCAGCCTTTAATTCCATTGAAGAGTCCTAAATGGAAAAAATGGCCATATGGCGCAGAAACATATTTCTCTTGTTTGACTCTCAGCGTCGGGAACTGTTTCAGAATTTGTGTTTCATAAGTTCGTATTTATAGCTATTATTTTGGGTATTATGTTTTCCCTGCTGTTGGGATACGGTATGACAAATATACAAATGAGCCGTTAGAAATACAGACTAATAAAAAGTAGAACACCGTATTTACACATTTACAGCAAATTACTATAGTATACTGCTTGTCATACTAGAGGAGGGACATACGAAACAGGAAAGAGCATATCTGCACTATATTGTATTCATTCTAATTGATTGACACCTTGATGGTCTGTCGTGATGCATTAATGATATGTTGATTTATTGAAATCAGAATTCAAAAGCATGCTTAGGAATACCAATGTAGGGGATAATTTTCTCATGTACAATCTTTGTTTACTGGCATGTGAGGACGTGTGAAATTTAAAGCCGTCATTCACTTAAACAATATCACCATTATTACATGTACATGTCCACTCATATGTGACATTAACAAAAATAATTATAAGAATTATATAAGTTTAATCAACCTCGAATTAACTGCAGATTTTCAGATTTCGTGTATAATTACATCAATTGCGCAAGAATATCAGATTTAGTAAAAAAAATATAGACCAAGTAAAGACTAAACAAGCGAATGAAAGTTAATACAAAGATACCATGCATATGCACGCACATCCGACTTAACTATTTACTTAACTAATGCAATGCTTAGGTATAACACTGCTGTCCCCATTTTTGCTTTAGTGGTTTTAAAGACATTTTTGAAAAATATGGATGTAAATGAAGTCTGTACATTCGTCAAAATACAACTTACACTCGAAATAAAAATGCAGCACCATGAACAAACAGACAAGTAAAACGTTACATAGAAAAAATACAGGAAAGACCAGGTGTTCCTGAAGAAGAAGCTGACAGTTTTTAGTTTTATTGGCCACCCTAACATGGACACGAGAAAATTAACATGACGATATTCAATCAGCTATCACATTTATTTTGATTTATAAGGTAACATCATCATCTTTCTTGATAGAAAATCCGGAACTTCCGTATCCGAGGAGCAGTGTCAGCACCGTTCACAGCCTTCAAACCAAATGGGTATGTTGAAGATTAATCAGCAAACGATAATGGCACACCAGGGCCGCTTTCGTTTATCACGATACAAACGGTTGGACAAGAGTTGTTCGATTATGCAATAAGGTCGAACCTAGTAATCTGATGCTGCTTTCAGGTGAGCATTGATGGGATGCACGAACTTTTGCAGGTCTGCCAGGATTTACACCAAAAGATGTTGCATTTATAATCAGACGAACCGAACAGGCCCCAGTATTCCTTATATAATTTATATCAAGTACGTAAAGCAATGTCTAAATATATCGATGGAAACTAAAGCTTTATTTGAAATCTATGATATAGATTTTGGTTACATGGGATGCGATCTATATATGTGGTATGTGTTTTATATAATCCTTTATTAAAATTAAATATATTCAAAGTTGAGGTATATTACTGTATTGAGTAAAGGATCTCTGTCCTACTGACGAGAAAACACTAGACACTTCCAACGTTTTTTTCGTACATACAGTAACCTCCCCTTTATTGCATTTAAGATGTAACTGTTGCGGCACTAAGACAGGGTACCACGGTTGACGTTGTAGCTCGATCGGTTAGAGTAGAGAGGCAGGATAATGTTAAGAGGACACGCTTTCGAGTTCTGGTTAGCCCTCGTCGTATTGTTTACACTCACATCACTACTGTTTAGGGTTTTTTCATCTTTAATTTTTGTGAAATGTGGCGCCGCGCAACATATTGTTTTCTTTTCCGAGATGATTAACGAAAGATGAAGTAATGCAGGGAAACGTTTTCAAAACACTGTCACAGTTTTTGACAGTGTTACGGGGATCCTAAAATGTGAATTAATGTATTAGCGAATAAGTACTCGGAAACGTCAGTTTGTGATATTAAGTATATATTCATGTAATATAAGCAGGAAGTAATAATCTGCAGCATACAACGTTCTGTATTGTACATGTGCAATACGGAATGTTGTATTTACCTACTAGCCGTAACTACTTTTTATAAGTTTATAAAATCTTTGTATCGATCTCTACCAAATACGGAAGGGATGTGATAAAAGCAGGACCACACACTTGTCTTTTTTTAACGAATCAGAAAGCACTCATTTATTGCACGGACGTATATATTCACTCGTTGCTCTCCGCTCACTCGTGAATATACATGTTAAACGTTCTCATTGTACTTAAACTCGTGTACGTCCTTGTGACCTAAATCTGTCTTCTACCACCGTCCTTGCCTCATACATTTCGCGTCAGAATAACCTTAAACAGAACTGACCCATTTCAATACCTAACTATCGATTTTTTACCTTTAATTTCACACATTTACCATACATATACATGTGTTGTATTTCGCAGCTTCTAAGCTAGAAGTATTTGTTTAAAGAATAGATAATAATGTTGAAAAATTCACAATGTTAAAGTAATGTTTCACAATTTTAAATTATTTGAAGGACAACATATTTCGATGTTGAAATAACTTTGATTTTTTTGCAACGTTATGTTAACAACGTTGAACTAATGTTAAATCAATGCAAATATATCTTATAAGGACCTTATTTTAACGTTACGAATAACAAAACATTATTTTGACGTTAAATTCACATTAAATTGACATGAACCTTTAACATTATATTCAGTTCACTGGTTATTTCTGTGAGATTGGCATTTAACATTTACGATATACTAACGTTTTATGTTGTTGTAGACAAAGTATTTTTTTATTGTTCTTCTTGTTCTAAAATAGTTAAATAACAGCTTACATTTATCTGCATTTATTTTGCGTGCGGAAATATTCGCGTTATGACTCTTTAAATAATTTGCGATGTGGATATGTTTGCATTAATTTACTCAACGCAAAAAATGCGAACATTTCCACACCGCGAAACTTCTACTTTTACAGTATATGAGAATATATGAATTGAATCTCTATATTCTGTATAATGATGCGAAAAGGATGATAAACGTTTAAATAGAGGAAGGGTCGTGAATAGTGAATAATATTAACTGAATTATTAGTCAATTTTACTGGATATTGTCTAGTTTTCATTTAGCAATGTAGTTAATATTACAAATTTCACGTCTCATTAAACAATTGAGCAATATGTTCTTGATATATTTTCTTTTCATTACTGCTGTTACAGAGAAATCAACTATGAAATTATTCCCGCGTTCTGCTCGTACCTGAAAGACCATCATTTCGAATATGCATATGGTAAGTGATCTCATACACAACTGCAATAATTTGATGACACATCTTTGGTCAATTAACACTCAACAATACATCACCAATTAGACTGATATAATCTATTTGCTCATGCCTCTGTCAAACATATCGATATCCCATTGATTCCTGTGTGTTTCCTGTAAACTTAATACTGTTATATTTTGTCGCTAGTGCAATATGTTGAATCATTATGAGCTCATGACTAAATATGACATCATGGTCTTGTCTCGATTGTGGCGTCATAATCGATAGTCCAGAAACCACGATTGGAGGTTATTGATTTGTGATCAGTGCATTGCTCATCGGCGTGAGGTGTTTTTCTCTAATTGCCTACATGGTGTGTTTTTTTGTCTCAAGTTTAGATTTGTTTCTTTATCAAATCCTATAGGATCACAACTTGCCTTTACTGAACCGGAAGTGATTGATTGGTATCGTAATATACTTGTGGATAAACTACTGCGATCTAAACTACATATTGAATTATTAAAAAGCAATGTTGATATGATTTGTTTTATTCAATATTTTCATGAATTGATGTTTAATTTATTGTTTATTCTACTTTATATTTTGCGTAACAGTGGTGATATTCATACGCAACCAATGTGACTTCGTTCACCAATATAATATCGTAGATGTTTAAACTGAGTAGGACTGTGCAGGAACAATACCTACCATTCTCTACCTTTATTAATTTGCAAATATATTCACCTCAAGCTAAATTTCCGAAGTTTCCATACCAGTCTTTGGTTCGGATATTCAGCAGTCTTATACCCTTTGTGTTTAGATTAATTTGTTTTATGTGCAAATCACGGAAAATTAATACTCGTTATGTGATGTGTTAATGAACAGATATGATACCGAGTGCTTTTTTAGTTCAACCACTTTCATCTCGCCCGATTCTACCCGCAAAAACTTAACTGATAGCATTCAGCCAACAACACATTATAAACCAATACTGCAATAGAAAGAAACGTGTATAAAATAGTGTCCTCCCTTAATGTTACAGTAAATGGTACACTGGGAGAGGGGATGTCACTGACCATTGAAGAGAGAAAGAAATCCTTAGAGGCTTGGGTTGAAGCAGCTGACGGAAAGTAAGCATGTTAGCGTAATGTCATTAACATACAAAATTTTGCGCTGTCTAAATAAACCTATCCATCGAATATGTTGCTAGCCAAATAACAGCACAAGCCATTACACGTGGATGTTTTCCTATCGGAAAATGTTCGGATCTCACCGTCAGCTGTTTGAGTTATCGGGGACGAATCATGACGTGACGTCAAATTCAAATTATGATGGAAATTCCCGTATGGTTTCAAATGACATTCGCCGATTAAATGAACTTGTAACCATAGAACATACAATCTTGTTAACACAAGAATGTCTGTTCCTTCAATTGATAAACAGTTAGTCCAAAAAGTATTGTGTTTTGTAAGTTTTGAACATAAATTTAAGTATCAAAATGCATATTTCATTCAAACATATTTTCCAAGATACTTATAATGGAATATGTTTGTAAAGAACTGTATTGCATATCATCTTACATGTTAAAAAGGAGGCATTCCAAACCTTAACTGAAAGAACATTCATGCAATTCCAATGAAACAAAAACAATGATTTTCAATGTTAATCGGCATTGAACAAATATTGCAGTAGTGTGCAAACATCTTAAACAAGTTCTGAATAACGGAGAGAAAGTTGTATGTCCTTCATGCTTTCTGGCCTGTTTCAGGATTGGAATAATAGCTCATGTTGGAGCAAATAACCTCCGGGATTCACAGGTTCTTGTGAGTATGAGGAATATTCATTTTATTAGATTAGACGACAAGAAAAGAGTACACGGTACATTTGTGGTAGTGAGTCACATAGTCGCTCAGTGGCTACTGAGAAGAACATTTCTTATATCCCAATTGGTAGAACATTCGACCTGTACTCTTTAGTCTTGGCATCAACTTCTATCAACAGTACATGGATAAATTTAAGTGACTTCAAATACATCGGCGACCATGCAGGGAATACATATTATTATCAACATCTTCTTAACTTTTCACAAGCTCTCACAAGCATTGTTGTACTCCTCGCGATTCTAAAATGAGAGGGAAGGAGTAAGTCATAGAAATGAAGTTCCATATAGTTAATTGTTAATTACTATGCTATTTGAGTTTTCCTTAACGCCCAGCCGGGACAGCACTGGGAAAGTAAACTGTAATTCCGGGCTCTAATCGTAAAACATGACCTCGGCTACACATATATTTGATTCACCTGTTTCCTTCTAGGCCCGCCATGCTGAAGACGTTGGGGTTGATGCCATAGCCGCTCTTGCACCATCATTTTTCAAACCAACAAATGAAGGTAAGTAAATTCAACTCTTTGATATTGAATCGCCTATCATTATTATAAACATTTAAATATATTTCGCAAGATATACACTGTTTCGAATTTATATGCGTAGAGTCGATCGCGATTTAAATATTGATCATGCAGGTACATTTTGGTTTTATTGGGTTCATATAATCCTTCGGATTACATTCACAAAATAAGTTCGCTAAATATACGAGGGGATTAACATAAATATCTTGCAATACTTTATGGGGCATTTTTAAAATATTGCATTGTTTTTTGGAAAATTTGTTATGTGTTCATGAAAAATGTATATACAAGTTTGAAACCGATTATTAGACGTACACCGAATGTTCTGAATTTGCTTAGTGAACAACTGCACCGATGATATCTGTTGTTTAAGTATGTGAATAACGTTTAATGATAAATTGGGATTAAACATAGAAAACAATAAATTGCTTTCCTTATTATTCCCCCGCATTTTATTTTCCCTGAATGATTCAGAACCAACGGTTTGGTGGCGCAGTGGATAGCGCACTTGCTTTTCACCAAGGCGACTGGGGTTCGATTCCCTGATCGGACGTGAAAAGGTATGGGGTCACCCGATCACGTGGGTTTTCTCCGGGTACGCCGGTTTCCACCTACTTTAAGACCCCCACGCGCTATCATCCGGGGCAACAAGAGTGATAAACATAATTGTTGTAAAATAAGTTAATATTTTTATTCAGAACCAGAATTACTTTTGACGATAGTATGATAAACATTACAGAGGCACTGGTGGAATACATGGCTGCAGTGGCTGGAATGGCTCCTAAAACACCTTTCTACTATTACTGTATCAACTATGTCACCGGGATTTACTGTGAGTACTTTTCATTTTCATTGTACAGTTATAATTTTGTCGGGTGGATAAATATTCTTCATACCATATATTTCGTTTTTCGTTTTTTTTTTGTTTTTTTTGCCAGATAAAATACCCCGAACATTGAAACACGCTCTTTTGATGACATATCGAAAAATGCCACTCACTGTCAATTTAATTGTGGAAAATGAGCAAATTCGCGAAGTTTCCATCACGCGTAAAAAAAAAAAAATGATTAAAGGTAACGTACATCTGCTAACTGAATTTTTTTTGTTTGCCGTTAAACTTTCTGCATGTATTATGCAGTGAGCATCGAACGCTAAGTTCTAAAATTGTCTAAATGTTCGAATAATGTTTGACCGTAAGCTGATACATTGCTGGAAATTTTCAAAATGTTTGAATGCTGTTTAATGCTTATTAGTGAATGCGGCCAAATTTCTACGCCTTGCCAAGGATAAGATTCCAACACTTTGCGGACTTAAGCACTCATCCAAGGAACTGACCAGTGCCCATAGCTGTATGATGGTGGACAAGGATCGATTTCAGGTCATGTGTGGGACCGATGTGGTAAGGAATAACTTTGTATAGCAAAAAAAGGAAAACAAAGTCTTACGTAAAAACAAATTATAACAGCCCTTCTGCAGGCAAAACAATAGGGAATTCCACTGTTTTATTTGTATAATATAAAGTTAACTCTCATTCAATTCGTTTAGGATAGAACTGTAGTGCAACTGGGAAAGTGTGCTACTGCAGGCTAGATGTTCCAGTATGTTAGAGAGAATTGATTGGAATTACAGGGTTTGAATCCGTGTCTAGTCCTGTTGCGTATCCAACTTGGAAATTTCATTTCTATTTTGTTTCATGAAAAGTTCCGGAAAGTGTGTTTTTCTTTCAGAAATGATTTATTAAAGCTATGATCTTGTCGGAAAAGAAGTTTCTAGCGCATAATTACAATTTTTGGCAGTGGTATCAGATTCCGTAACATATCGCGAGCCTTATAATCATTTATGTTCTCTTTTTCGGAATCTTCTCCATCCGTTTATAAAGTGGAACCTCATTAGCAGCAATGCTGAACTATCGGTCACGTCGATTTTATTGATGTTTTCTAGCAATACATAACGGCGTTAAGTTTGGGCATTGATGTACCAGTATCGGTGGCCTTCATGGGGGATGTGTTCTACAACCTGAAGACAGCGTATGATAAAGGAGATATGGCCTCAGCTATGAAATTCCAGGTAAGATCAACAACATAAATACTAAGTCTGGTCATCGTTTTTTGGCATTGGATGACTTTCTGTTTTAATAATATCTAAATTCTGTTTTTGTTGATTTGTATAACCAAAGAAATTGCAAGTCATTGTACTAATTTCCATAAAAATTATGTGCCATGTTTTCCTATTTTTGTTTGTTCTTATTCTCCTTGTTCTCCTTCTTTAATATTGACTGTAACATCAGATGTAGGTTTAATACTTATCTTGACAGATAGCTGTAAAATTAAGTACTTTCTATTGATACCACGTAAATGAATCGCAGATCACATGAACTCAATACCGCATTAATCTCCAAATCACAGCGCAGATGTTTAAAACAAACGCGATGAAAGTAGGGGAAGTAACTGTAACCCAAGTTTTGAATTTTAACCGTGTATTTGTCACATTTACAGGAACAAGCCCAACTCATAGATACACTGAGGGATCGCCCCGGTAAGAAATATCGATTTTTTTCTTCTCAAATTATAGAGTAAAATATGATGAAACTGAACATTAGTTTGATTCATTGCAAAACGAAACATTACGCGAAATTGTGTATATGTATTGCTAATCTGTATAAGTCTTAAAAGTCTTCAAGACATTGCTTGGTAATTTTATTAATTCAGGTATTAATCTAACCCATAACATTGAAAAATTAACATAATGTTTTTTAAGGATATGATATGTGACTGTTGATAAATGTCTGTTTTAGGTGGAGCCTTTCCAATAGCAAAAAGGATGTTCACAATTATCTCAGGTCTTGATATGGGACCGGTTCGTTTGCCCTTGAAGGACATTTGCAAAGAACAGGAGGACTCTTTGAGGAAGGACATAGACGCATTAGGACTATGGAAGTAATCCTTGGGAATGGATTTCCGTGGCATTTCTATCTGCAGTAATCAGGTTTAAATGAATCATAGAACGTTAAGAAAGAAGAAATCTTGCAATCTGACATTTATTTATTTCTGGCGACTTCTTTCATTTGCTTTCAACGACGTTGGATGAACATGAAACAGCGTACAGTTTTTGTACTAGTGCTCTCCCTTGAAGTGGAGCATCAAACCACCGATTGTAGGATCTTTTGTTCAGTACTATGCATATGTTTGAGATATTGCCTCTTGTCATATTAGTTAATTTCTTCTTACGGTTTCAAGAAGGTCATTTGACATGAATACAAGTTAAATCTTATATGAATTGGAAATCCTGCCGCAAACATCTAACCCGTTTTCAAGAATGCTTGGATTATGAAGCCGTGATGCACTAGAGGTCCTATATTCAAATGACGTCAGTTTCTTAACCAGATTATTAAATGTTTCTGTTCATCATTTCATTGTATTTGAACAAAGAGAAAACCATGGGCAGATTTATATATATATATAAATCAATCAGTTAAATGATTTGCCTTTTAATCCTTTCATATTTTGAAATTGAAATATACTAAAATAATAACGATAACCATGTAAGCAAATAACATATATCAAACGGCTTCTTTAATTAATCAGGGCTGCTTAAAGATAATTCATTCGGCTGAAATGGTCAGGATGACACAAAAAACGAGTCAAATGGAAATGTATAAACAAAAATAAAAGAATATTTTCGCATAATGAATCAACCATTTTCAATGTAGAATTACCGCCGTCTAGTGGTAGTCAGCACTTAAGTTTTCCTCAGGCTGTTCATTTATGCTAATATCTTCCTTTTTTGTTTGAGTTACCACATTTCCTAGATTTGACTGAAATTTACATGGCGGGTGTCGCCCATGAAGAAGACGACGACACTTGCCCTTCCGGAACACCTGGTTATATTCTTTCTCCATTTTATTTTTTCCTTTAATTATATTTTGCCGCGTTTGAGTTTGAGTTACGGTTTTGTTTTCACTTCAGTAAATCATCGATGAATCAACCCTGAGTTCATATTTTGCCTTTAAGGGCGGTAACGATTCCTCGAATCGTATCGTATCGTGATACATTCTTGTATAACGTATAGAATTACTCTGTTTGCCAGTATCCCGATACACTAACATTACTGAAAATATCAATCACTTTTTTTTTTTTTTTTTATTAAATACCCAAAAAATGTAATCATTATTTTTTTTAAATACATGGTCCACCATTCATGCATATAAAAAGTACTGCATTGTTTGGTCCGTTTGGGGTTTAACGTACACGCAACCGCATAGGTCATATGAAGACGGGTGCCTAGGGAGACACCTCCTAAAAGAAAGAGTAGGGAAGACAGAACAGAAAACATAGGCCCCAAATGAAGGGCAGCAGATGAATTTTGATTTCTTCAGGAGACGTAAAAGCAAACTCTCCTATTCTACATAGGTTTCCGCATTAGTCGCCTCTTTCGACTTGCAGTATGATACAGCAAATCTATCCTTTCCCCGAAACTGCAGGGAGTGATACATATTTCTGTCTACTGTACAATTACTTAATCACTGTGGTCTATTACAGAGCGTTTAAACCATGAACAATAGTGGCTCATATCAAACCATGTCTAAACCATTATAAAAGACATTCGTATCTCCATAACATAATAGCTTTATGCACATCACGCGAGGTAATGTAATCCCATTTATGATTATTTCGTTCAAGTGTTCATATGATTCATTGGCGAGCATGATCGGTAAACTCATGGGGTTGTGCTCTTGATCCAATCCAAATGAAATATAATAATTTAATTAAAAATAAAAAAAATGCCCTTTATTGATTTGCTTAGTTAATGTCCGTTGCAAGAGACCGGCAATCCTAGTCGCATATCGATTTCCTAATTCTTAATACAAAAAATAATACACGCAACACGTGTACTCGTTTATATATGTATGAACATGCACATGTATTCCGACAGAGATACATGACTGGTTTCTCATTGTATGCAATTTAAATTGTAGGTCGTTGTGACATATGTCGGTATAAATGTATTATCTCTTAAAAGACTTGACTTGAGTGGACCCCAATCTGATAAGTCTATCTCGTTAAATACTGCATTAGATCAATTTAAGGTAGACATGATGCAAGGTACATCAAGATACTTTTCTCCCACACTTCACAGGTGTCTTCCCTTTTCTAAAGAAAAGATTAATAGAATCTCACTCTCGCCAAGTGTTTGGCAACTTAAGAATATTTCCCCCATGGTTGAGATTCCCTTTACTTGCCTTCAAGGGGTTTAATGATTTTTCTCTTACCCTGTTCACCCATTTTGTATCATATGCATACTGTAATGTTAACGTTACAGACTAAATTCAGACGTTGATGGATTGTTTACGTGACGCCATTGTATTGTTGATGTGACGTCAAACCATTGTTATGAATAGGGGACCCCCCCCCCCCCCTCCCTCCAGGGTAACAGAAAAACCTGTCTTTGTCTACCAAGAGAACGACAGTTCAAACGTGCTATTATTCTTAAAATGTCACCATCGCGTCATCACTTTATGTAGCGTTACCATGGTCATATCATCATTTTTGTAACACATTTCTTGCATCAATTTTGGCTTACTTTATCTATTACTTAATTTCAAAAGTGCAAACACATCAGTTTGTGTGTGAAACGTTCATCCTTAACCCTTTCGCCTCTGTAGATTATAATGGAACCATCCATATCAATGCATGGTAGAGTCTAATTAAGTTACATAGCGGTGAAAGGGTTAAACAAAATCGATATAGTGTTAAGTAATTGGAGCAAGATGTGTCTGTCTACCTCTTGTATATTGCTCATGAACTCAGTTAAAAAAAATCGGAAATATTGTAATGAAAAATAAATCCTTGAAAATAATACGGTGTGAAACTATCGATATCGTATCACATTTTTAAATAAAGAAAAGTTTTTTTCAAATGAATATTTTAATGAATAAATGACTAAAATTTATCAAAAAATGTAAAAAAAAATCTTGAAATGAAAATATTCTTTTTCAAATGCTGTCATTTATTTTCATAAAATGAAATATATGATGAGGTGTTCCATTTCCAAATTTCCAAAGCTAAATGCATCTAGTGATTCATTATGGTAAAACATAGGTGTTCCAGAAATAGAATAGGAAATAGTGATATTTTTCTTTAATCAGTGTTCCATTTTTGGTGCCCTCGCGATTACTGATACATGTATAAACAACGGAAGCAATGTCTACTATCGAACACAATTTATTTTACATTATACAAACGAAATATAAAATGGTTGAAAAAGAACTTTGAGGTCCAAATATTCATTTGCACTTGTGGAAATAATGAAAAAGACCACACAGAATTGTCCCCAACGAATCGTCATATGCACGTGTATTGTTCCTGCACTTTATCCACTAACCCACAAAGGTAAAAAGCACTTATTTACATAATCAATATATTATCTCTTTTCTACAGCGTAAATTATTGAGCCTACGCGCACAACTTAAAGTAACAGAAGACACGTCACTAACATTAATAAAGGCTACTTGTTTAAAAATTAGCGTACCTGATTCATAGTTTACGACATTTTCCTGTGTGTGAAAAATGATCACTTTCAATGGGTGAGAACGTGCGAAACCATTCATTCATTGATTCTGTTCCCATTTCGCCCTACGGTTCGTAAGAAATGGTGTCAAAATGGCACAAAGGTGTTTGGTACTCATGCAACCAAGTATAAAAGAGACAGATGAAATGCTTTCTCGTTTGCATAGTTTTAGAAAGGCCGATCTCTTGTAATGTCTTAATGATTGGGAGTGATTTCAATTGTCTTACGAGCTTTTGATGATACAAGTGATGGAAGACATTGAAACAGCTGGTCACGTGTCTTTGGAACTGAATACTTCCGTTTCCTGTTGCGTAGTGGTAGCGTCGATAGATGTAGTCGCGGTAGCAGCAGCAGCCTGAAAGCACTCCTCGTAGGAGGGCGGCAACTCCTGTTGTTCGTCAGGGGACTGTGTTGACTCGTCACGTGTCGTTGTTGATTCGCTTATGCAAGCGGGATCGCCACTGGTCTCAATGACAGCGTCATATGACGGAGGATCGTCATTGTATATTGACAGTCTGGAAGGATGATATAGATAACATAAATAGTATATTAAAAAGTGTTATCCTTAAGGGTATATATGTCACCTTATTGTTAACTTTCCCTCCTTTCGTAAAGGTTTCCACACTTAGCATGATTTATTAGTGGCAATTTGGCGCTGGGTAATCAACTGAATGGTATTTACCAAAACATTTATGTTTTTCGGCAATCAGGTTTAAATATGGTATGAATGTCAATGATGAATGTTTAAAGATCTACAAGCCCATTATTTGTCGGCGTGCCAATCATTGTGCAGGAAAAACATCAATGCATATATTGATAAATTAGTTACAGGCGAACAAGAGCAAAGTCTAAAAAAAAAAATCAAATAATTTACTTCGTGATCATATGATATTTCAAAGGTAATCACATCATTTTAACTACAATACTTCCCACAGACGCTTGAATTTGTCGACACGGTGTTCACTTGTATCAGATTAAAGTGTTAGGTTATCATTTGAATTGCCAATGCTACAGTTATTACTGTGTTCAAACAAATCGCACGTAGTCAATCAATTTATGATAATTATCGATTGCTGACGGACAAACTTACAACACAGGATTTCCAAAAAATGCAGGTTGTTGGTTTGTTTTGGACAAGGTTTATGGTCGCCATCATGATCTAATGTGTGTGATATGAAAGCCGATGCTTTTATTATACCAATTAGAGTGCTTTGGGGTTTTATTGTCACTGCACGGGTTCTTGGTGTGAGGACGTGACGTCATTTGAATTTGAAGCTCGATGTACATTGTGGGTGTCGTCGATTTACCGGAGAACGCTTACCCTTCCTCCTTGAACTTTTTCCACTGTCTCTAGATACATTTTTCCATAGTTCATATTTTGACCTGGTTCTAACGATTTGACTTCGAATTATGGTTCTATAGACACCCTGGTATTCTCTTGTTGTTTGTTATTTCCTAGCATAGAATGCTGTTTTATTGTTTTCCATAAAGATATATACAAATGTACTGTTAATGTAACCGTAACGATTATAAATGTTATGATTAAGTTAAACAGAGAACCCCAGTGTAGCAATACATATCGTGCGGAATCTACACCACACATATAAGAGCTCCATTTCCATTTGTCTGGTGTGTGTTCAAGCAAAACACATTGATCTGGTCGCACTAATTGCCAGCGTCGCGCGTGTGTTACTACAGCAACGCACGTGTGTTATAACAACCTCCATCTTATCGGATTCATTTCCTGGCCAGCTAACCATTGCCAACGGGTTGATGTATCGGATACAATTTATGTACATTGATGCGCCCAATGCATTTTGTTCGATGAACATGTTGTAGTTTTTTCTCATTATTTTATCGATCAGCAAATAATAAATTTTACCTGGGATATTCATGTGTCTCCCCAATACTGACAACGCTGCACATCGTCATGGAATTGCTACTGTACTGCAATTGAGAAAAATATTCTCGTATAGAATTAGGTCATACAAGCTTGGTACTAGGCTAAGCAAGTGCTACAGGGAATGTTCCTAGGGCGTGGTTAGATATTTCTATAATGGCAATATTCTAGCTACAGCCACACGTTCTTGATCCTCTTTCTGACATTCTTATATCGAATTTTATCAATTATTCCTGGCTTAAAACGTCTTTGAAAGTACCAGGCAATGTTTTTGTTCCTGGTGTTAGTATAAAACACACTTAGTTTTGAGACGTTGTGTTAATCCACGATCAAACGATCATTTAACACACAAGATTATAACTTGCACGAAACAATTAATACAAATATGATATGATAAAAAATAATGAAGCATCCGTTTGAAATGTAACATCTTAGTGTACCGTATGATCATTTCCTTCATTTAAGACTCTTGATTGGTTATAAATGTCAAAACAATAAAAAAGAAATTGATTAATATGTTTAAGGTGTTCAGAAACATATGTTAAATACAGCGAAAGGGGAAAGGTTTAAGTTGGCCTCGACAGTTTATTCTGACTTAAACTAGTATTTCATGTAAGCTGTGCAAGAATAAATTCCAGCTACAAGCTTCCTGCCAATAAACGTAAAAGTGAACACGCTTCCTACTTCTTTTATAGGATTTTCTATATGATCTAGGTGAGTTTTAAACCCTGTTTAAACAAAAGTAATAGTATAGAATTATAATTATTTAGTCTACAAAATATGTTATGCTCCTTCTCCAATAGTGTTAAATAAAATGTCGATTCTTTTAAAAACAAATCCAAGCTTGCCATCATGGAAAACAGCCCTAGCAGTCGATGAATCTATGATGTCATATGTATGATGCCATCATCGATAAATTGTGTAAATGCAATTTACAAATTGTTTTTATTAAATACATGCTTATTTCCTTAGTTGTTGGCATTTTCATTTGAAAATCAAATACCTCCATTATTGGCCTGGTGGCAATTTCTCCTGTGTAACTTCGTATAACGAGTCGTTGTGGGTTGGTAGAATCTCCGGGCCGGATATGGTTTAAGGCACCTCTTGCTAAGACAAGTACTCCAACCACGATAAGAATGGGACCAGCGTACCTCTCACTTGTTTCACTGTCGTGGTGTTCCAAATTCTGGAATGTCAGTGACGTAATGATGACGCCAATAACAAGGAGAATCAGACCGGATATGATGTAACACAGAGCATTACCAATCAGAAACAAGCAAGGGTTTCCATAGTGAAGATTTCGATGAGCATCACGTGGGCGCCTCCATGTGATAACAGTTTGCATCATAGACTGGAACAGCTAAAATAAAAACCAAAAAGCGTATTCAAGTATCAAACAACCTTCATGTTTCAACCAAAATGATTTTTTTCAAGAGGCTAACAGAGCTTGTATCAAAAACAGTTCTCATTTTTTGTGTGTGCTATATTTATTGACAAGAATATCATGTACCAAAATAAGTAAAAAATATGTCAAAACATTCCCTCAGATGAAATACAAAAATGGCTGTATCACTTAATTCAGAATCACAAAAACTGTAATTAAGTACAAAAATACAGAATTTGTCTGGTGTATCCAACTGCATAATCATATGAGATGACTTTATTATGGCCTTCTAGCTTTCAACTATTCTCTCTTACTGTTTCCATCAGAGAAACAAAAGGCGATGTCTTGTCCATATTGCAAAACTTATCTCAATCTCACCATCTCCCTCCTGTCTTACTCTTGGTCAACCTTTTACCATATCAGTATGACTTAGTGGAGTGACAGGTTGCATTGTCAAGATTGTGACATTGCAATAAATTGTCACTTCAAGGATCCTTGTAGAGAATCCCACTGTTTATTTATTCATACTGTTACCTCCCCTTAATTTTGTTTTTGGACTAGGCCAGGGAACTATAGACGAAAACATTAGAATAACCGTTTTCTGATCGGAGGTCCAGGGTTCGAATGTCGCTCTGGTTCCTTTACATTGGTCATCCTAGTTTTTTCTTTTGATTTTTGTTATTTCATTTTTATTGTTTTTAACGTAAAACTTCTGTAAGATATGAATTAATATTCCGAAAACATGCCTGTGTCATGGAGGTATAGACATTTTCCAATTCATAGTTAAAGTTTTTGGCAGTGGTACAGGGATCCATACCAAAGCAGTGATATGGCCCAACATCAGTGAGTGACTCAAGCATATTTGGGCACCGTAGTTATATGACCTTAGCTGTTGCAAATATATATGTTAAATCCCCAAAAGGAAACAGTAACACATGTTAAACACAACAATAAATGAATAGCCATATTGAATTGCAAATTAAATCAATGGTCACGTAACATTGCATTTACAATATACAAATGACATACGTTATTTCAATAAATGTATTGCGTGGAGTGAATACCATCTATGAAAGCCATTTTATGACTCATGTTGCAGTACCGATGTCTCATTATTATGCAAAGATGATTTGTTCTTCAAATCATATAGAATGATCACCTTCAGCTAGCTTTTACTACAAGCATAGTCAATATAAGTATCTACAAAGAGTTTGATAGGTAAAGTGTGTTTTATATACTTCTGAAATAATACGTATACTTAGTATTCATTATTATACAGCATCTGCCATTTAGCCAAGTGGTTAAGGCGTCTGACAATCTGCTACCACTAGCCCTCCACCACTGGGTCGCGGGTTGGAGGCCTACGTGGGGCAGTTGCCAGAGGTCGGTGGTTTTTCTCCGGGTAATCCGGCTTTCCTCCACCACCAAAACCTGGCATGTCCTTAAATGTCCATAGCTGTTAATAGGACGTAAAGCACAAACAAGCAAAACGCAACACTGATCAAGAAGAAATTAAATGATGTAAAATGTGAAAATTACATAAGTGGACAGCACATTCGTAATAGGTATATAAAATTACACATATTTGGTTATTGAACCTGTTACACATATTTGGTTATTGAACCTGTTACACTGTCGTGGGGTCAACGATGGTTGCATTTGTGCTAGTCAAACAGGTGGTTTCAAACACGAATACATCATCATCCAGTTAATCAGTTTATGATATAGTTTCCTTGTAGGGGGTATGTTGTGTGTTGCATTGGTTGCATTGAAACAGATAGGTTCGAACACAAAATATTCCGATAAGCAGGGTTGATTAGAACGTTTCATTGTAGAGAATGTGATGTAATGTAATGAATTTCATCAAACTAATGCTTTCAAATAGCACTTCTTCACTGTCACTGTGTTGTGCTGGCGCTGTATTTGAATAACAAATGCCTAAGTCGATTACCACATTGCAATAAATGACGGCCTTGACCATTGTAACAGTACCTATGTACAATATTGTAGGCGTTTTATATATCCTTGGTATCTAATATAACAACGAAATGCTTTTGAATACAAGGGGAATCGAAACCAGGCCTCCTTGGTGAAACGCAAGTGCGCTTTCCACTGCGCCGCTCGACCACCTCTGATATATATTATAATATACAAAAATGACTGCTGCATAACCCATAGGTAACCAGTGTGTGAAAACATTCAGCAAGTGATATTTGTACGCTTCATTGCAATATCGTTTTTTTGATATATTGAGCTTTATATAAAATGTAACATGTAAAGGAATAAAATATTCAAAAAATGTTTAGTAACTAAATGGAAATTCAAGAAAATACAAACCAAAACGTAGCTTAATCAGTCAAAAATCGAAAATTGAAAGAAACAAAACGACACATGAAGCTACAAAGCATAGTCCGACTAGAACACGGTTATGGGTTATGCTTACTTTTAAGCATTGATCGTTAGTTGTGTGCCAGCTTATTCCATCAGCCGTATTTATAGACGGAAACAAATTTGGTTTGTGTGAGCTTCTAACCCAAATATGTGGCACCACTTACCTGTTAATAAGCTAATCGGCATACTCTCTGCTGGAGTTGGGAATCACGGGTGGCTGTTCTGGACGAGGGATAAGCACACACGATCGATAGAAGGCAACGGAAGAAGCCTTGTCAAAGTCTGTTATACACAACCCACGATCGATAGCACTACTGCTGCACTGCTGTATTGAAGCACAGTCGTGCACATTCTGTGCTACTTTAAAAACACGTACATGTGACACTATGGCGGGTCTTTGTCGTCTGTACTTCCATTACTCGTTGTGTTGTGTCGTAATAACTAGTAAGATCGTTTGGCTGCCTTTGTGTAAAAAAGAAATTTGAATGTATTCAACACATACACAGATGCTGCTGCCATTTTTGGCCTCTCTCGCCTCTCTGACACGACTGCTAGATAGCAATCCCGCGTCCGCCGCGAAAGATCACGTATCGATCAGCGATTCCTTGTTGTTGTAGCTTTCTGTATAAATAGCGTGCTACGTAACATAAGAAGCAACACGTGAGTAACTGGTACACATTATCCAGATACTGCCGCTTTTACAATTGTTTGAGAAGTTTTTATTTTCATGGTTGAATAGCAATAGTGATTGCTTGTAATATTGTAGTTGCATCACAAAAGATGGCAATCAGACGTTTTCTGATACAATTGTTTTCAATGTCACAATTCGACTACATATTTGTATATATAACATGAAGTTTATCCTAATATACTGTGAATTGGAGGATATATATATTGTAATGTCATGTAGCAATGGTGCAACAAACTGCACCTGTATTTAAAGCATGGATAACTTAACACAACAATACGTAAATTGTTTATAACATCAAACATTTATATACAACAATCAAATTCACCAGAAAAAAAACATTTAAACGTTAAGGCAATAATTTATTATTTATATCTATATATATATATATTAAAGAGAAAGTATTTTTGTAAAAAAAAAAAAAAAAATGAAAAATGAAAAACACAGTGGCGTCTCTGTCTAGTTTTTGGTGGAATAGAGATATCATAGTTACAGAACAAGAATAATTACGTCATTTATAAATATAGATTTGTCATAGTGCTGATTTTCACTTTTGATTTTTGTAATACTTTAACTAGACGTTCGCTATGTCTTAACTAACATTATCCTTCATCATATTACGTATAAGACCTATTAAACAATATAAAAGGGGCGACCAATTATAGCTGTCGGTACTAAATATCCAAGCACACGATCACCAACAGCAGGCATAAACCTAGTGATAACAAAGATATGGTATAACATTAAAAATGTTCGCTTTTATCGAGAAACAGACAGGAGAATACCACAGTGTAAGCAAAACTGTGATTTCAAGTAAAAATCGATTAAATAAGGAGAGAGGAAAAATGACAAAGCAACGATTCACACGTCGACAATTAAAACAATACAAGTAGAATCCGACCAGGTGGTTCGGAAGGGTAAGCGTCTTCTGCGTTATCAACAATACATGATGTGAAGCAAATCAAATATTTCACATCCTCGTGGTGACAACTGGGGGTATTGACAACGAAACTTCGTGACACATATACTGTATAGGCATTAAATATTCACGGTTTCCGAGATGAAGTACAACCATGAAAAATAATTTGCAGAAGCACGTCAAGATGTATACATGTACTTGTAATTAGTGGCTTTATCAATGAACGAATGCATGGTAAATGATGAAGATGTTATAGAATTAAAAAAAAAATAACGTTTGCATTTAAATGAATACATAACTTAATAGGTTTGCCTTCAGCGTCACTGTAGGGATATTTTAATCATGTGCTTTTCATTCAATTGAGTATTTCTTGTGTTTGAAAGCATGCTATTTTACTATGAACATCAAGAATGATTGTCGAACCTATCAGAGCAAGTTAAATGTTTCACATGTTCGATTCACAAAGACGCGCCCTGAAACTGAAACCTTTACATGATAAAACGACCAGCCTTTTTGCTCACATAGGCCTCGCCATAGATGTATGGAGGATGGAACAAAATTGCACCAGACCAAATACAGACGCATTATGTAAATCGGGAAGGCTCAATAAACATCAACGTTTAAGCAAAGCATACTACAATACTTGTGTCATGTTTCCGACATTTAGTGATCGTATCGCTGTACCCACATATGACTAATACAGACAAAAGAAAACCCATGTGTGTTAAAAAACCTATTCGTCTTAATTGAAAATTGAAAATAAAAAAACAAATAAAAAACAAACACGACAAAGTGGATTTGTTCTAGTCATGTCTCTGATTGCTTTGATTGTATTCAACGCAAAAATGGTGCATTTTACTAACATAACGATCAATCTGATAAAACTGGTAGAAAACAGCTCCATTTTAGAACAAAACAAATTGTAAGTTAGAAACAGCGAACTACAGATTGACACGTACTTTTGTTCATATTGATGTAAGAGAGAAGAGAGGGGAAACATTATGTTGACCTAGATATTTCTTTTTGGTGCTTAATGTACAGTTATCTTTATATGAAAAACGAGTCTGAAACAAAACGGATGGACGTTAATTACTTTGAAACATTTGGAAGTATCTAATTTATCTTTTATCGTTATTTTCAATCTGGTATCGTGTTTTTAAATGGATGACTTTACTACCGTATCAATTACACAATTCATTTGCAAATATGAAGATATATTGATTTCGAATTTATCAACTGATACTGCCAGATTTGATCTGTGTGTATTTTCTCCCAGTGTGAATCAACTGAAAATAATAAAACATCACTTTTTTATTCGAATAATTGATTTTGTTTTCACACAATATTAATAACGGTTGAATTGTCGATATGATGACATGCATAATACTGTACAGCCCAGAAATGATAATGGTGTATCATAGGTCGGGGACTGGGACCGGATCAATCGGTAAACATATCTACGACTTGGCAGGGTTTGTCCTTCAGGGAACGCTTTTAGAATCGTTTCGGACTCACCTATCTGCCCCAATTCGAAGAGATTGGATAACAATCCCAAAGTGGCATTTTCACTTACATTGCAGTACATCACGAACGGCACTATGAGTCATAGAATGGTTGTCTGGAACCTATAGGGCAAAATGGTAGCATGGCTTGTGACGGTAGATCGTATCTTCATATAATGTGATTAAAACCTATTATACTGGGAATTTTAATTGAAACATTAATTTATACATTGTTGTGAAAAGTACTTAATTTTGTAGATTTAGTAATTCTATATTAACTTAACATTTACATCAACTGCTTCAGTAATCAAATTAAGACAACCAACTAGTCATTGACCCCCTTCTGATGTGTGTTTCTAGAACTAACCCTTCACTAAACGATTCGATCGGAAAAATCTAACAATAGCAAAATAGACATTGATCGATTTTATGAGAAGATGGTTAACTAATTCTTTTAGTGAATTTTCAAGTGTATAATAAACATATACGGTTTTTTCTCTTTTTTTCTTTTCTTTATTTGTTTGTATTTCAGAGGTTTCAACCTTGGCAAGTTGTTCACGGTTGCATGATGTTTTGTTTAAAACGGTCTGAGAATAATCCCATGTGATTATAATTTGATGCGATTCAATCAGAGGAACACGTGCTCTTAATTTGTATCATGCGGATGTATTTTTGATGATTTAGAATATAATTTGTAACAGTCACGAACAAAGTAATTGAACCAATCATGGACCATTCAGTCGTATGATAGACCTTTGCAATGAACGAACATAAACTCTTATCGTGAAATATTAGATGACACATATCTTTCCTACATTGATTGGGGCATTATCACGTGGAGGTCGGTGATATGTGATATTGACTTGGTGTACCTATTTTTAGAAATAGCACATCAATATTCATTTGATGACGTTAATTCAATTGTAACATCACAATGCTCTCTGACAAATGCAACACTTTCTTCTGTACATTTTTCATATGTTTAATGATTAAACATTATTTGGCATCTAATGTTATAATTAAGGACTTTTATTGTGGTGAATATCTGATTATATGAACCTGAGAAAGTGATAGTTGAGGCTTTGTCTAGGTTTGTCTGGAATGTCACAAAATTGAATGAATTCGGGTGTTTCCGAAGCTCCATTTCAGGGGGGTATCGGTCACATTCAGGAACAGAAACAGTGTGCGTATAAACCAAATAATGACTAAGGAGGTCTTCAGAAATGCAAAAGGATTTATTTTTTGTCATCAGTAAGACGAGAAAGAAAGTGAGGAATACAGATCCTATTTACTGCAATAGATCGATAAACAACCAGGCCCCGTGCGAGCCTTCGCCTGACAATTAAATACACGTACTGCCTTATAAATGAACGTACTTTGGCATGTTCCCCGCCTAGATCGATACAAAATGAAAACTTCCAGACGGTGTACAGCATTTTTCTAAAGAAAATATTCAATTCATGAAAATATCAAAACGCACATCTGAATATTGATTCTGGGAAGGAATTGTATTTATTTTTGCGAAACACGCCATTTTTACATTTAAGCTGAATACAGTTTCTTGGACTTTAAGCAAAGGACGGATGCACAAGGCCTGGCGAAAATGGATAGTATCATGCTAGACCTAAAACACATGAAATTTAAGCAAAATACAGCGAAGTCCATATTTTTAGTTAACCAATTTAAAATTTCAACTCAGAACGTTGAAGTATAAATATGTATAATTTCTTTTAAAAAGTGCAATCACCATCAACTCAGCGAACGCAAAGTCGAATTTGAAGGTCGACCAAACAATATTCATGGTGAAAACTTACCCATTTGTTTCTACTGTACTCAATCAGAAAGCAAAGCTTGACGTCATGGCGTCAGTGTCAAATTTACAGACCACAGACCCACGGCTCAGCAGAAAGGGTATAGGATGAGGATTAAGTGGGTTTGGATTGTTTCACATCATAACATTATGACAATTGGCGTCAAAAGTGTCACCATTAAATGTTACAACACCAGCGCGAAAAAAGGTATAAGATTGCAAGCAATGCCATGTTTGTCTTTTCGTTCGACGTACCTTAAGTTATGCACACTATTAACGGATCTAGAGAGGGTAGTCCATTACTCATTAAACCTGCACTGTTAATCTTGTTTTCTTTGAAATACATGACTGTATGTTCCCAATAAATCCCATGTAGAATACCCGACCAAATTTGGTGCCCTTCAGATTGGTCTCTGTATCCACCAACGGACACTGATGGAAACCAACGACATCAGTCAGACATAAACGTGGATTGGCTTTCAAGTCAACTCTACTATTGTAGTACAAGATGTCAAGGGAAGCATTATAGGTGTAATCTTGTCAGAAAAAGGACGAAGGTACAAGGGGCGTCAAATTACCTCGGCAGCAAATGATGGTCATGTTTCACATTGGCCCACAATGAACCAACACTTAGTCTTACACCTCTCAAACTGTCCAATACGTTCACATTATCACCTTTTATCATATTAACGATAATGAACTGCACTTAATGTCGAGGATAGTCGATGTGAATGTTTGATCTTTTACCCTCGTCTACACTGTAAGAATCAGATGCGAAGATGACAGCCAGTGAAAGACAAAGAGAACATAGAACCCACACAAACAAATATTCCTATTCGTGTACTAGTGTTTCTATTTATGGTTTAGTTCATTTTATGCAGGAAACGCTTATTGACGCCTTTGACTCCAATTTGTGTTTTGTGGTTCTTTCTAGCTTCATCAATTATTGAGGTTTGATGAGGTGAAGGATACGGGTTAAATTGGCCTGAAAAAGGGATGTTGACCAAAATAAACTTGAGTTCAAATCCCTTTTTTCAGGTCCATATTACAACGTATTCATCGAAAAAAATATTGTTTTATTGGATATAATGAAATAAGTTTTAGCAAACAAGATGGAGCACAAGTACATTGTTGAGAGAAAATTACTGCATTAGCCAGGGAGAACTTTTGCATTATTATAGAATCAAAGTGCCGTTACAGAGAGAATAATTACCTGCTGTTTCTAAAAACAGTAACACCGAGTCTATATAAAAAAAATCATCGACTTCATTATGATCCGACCGATGGGGATGTAAGTGTAATATAATATTTCATTACTTTTTTGTGTAAGTTAAGGATAAATTAACCTGAATATGAACTGCTTACTTTCATGATATTCGGAGCAAGTTTCGAATGGCACGACTTCCGCGATAGATGTCGACTGCTGACGGAAAAACTAACAACACAGAGTTTCCATAGATGAAACTTGATGAAAACTATGCACACGTTGTATGGACGTCATCAGGGTCTCGCAGGAAAATATGTAATTTGTGTTTGTGATATTATGAAGGACGATATTTTTTATTATGCTCACTAGAGTGCCTTGCGGTTTTGTTGTCACTACTTGAGTTCTCGAAGCGAGGATGTGACATTATTTGGATTAAACTTAGATTTAAACTACGCTTGTCGTCGATGAAGCAGAATACGCTTATCCTTCCGGAACACATGGTCTTATTGTCCTTGTACTTTTTCATGGGTCTCCTCGTAAATCTTTCCTTTGTTCATTTTTTTGTTCTATTGATTGAGAGTTCGAATTGTGAAATAAAATCTACATGCATAGTTGGCGAAATAAAGAACAAACAAAAAGTGTTTTAAAATTTCACTTAGTTTCTGAAATTGTTTCCGTTATCAATCACTCAGAATAGTTCGTTGATTAATACATAGTTTTAGACTTTGTGTGATTCGTCTTCGTAAAATCTGTCATATGAAAAAAAACTGAATCCACAAACAATTAGGCTAAACAAAAACCTCATGGAAGTTTTATCTCAATATATTTACCATCGTATGGCTTTCTACTATATAACCTTACCATAGTCAGGTGCTATTTATCTATGCTATGAATGACATGAGCCAATGGTTGGCGTTATATTCATTATGTAGCCATACATGTTACGTTGAATACCACTGGCCTCCATAGACAGATGGCTGTTTTAATCATTGAATAACAATAGACATGATTAAAACCAAATACCGACTCCACAATACAAGTACTGAGCTGCTTACGGCTGACATTCATAAACAATTATGAATGCCAGATAGAGAAAAAAAATCCAACATGAAGTGCATGCGAGCTTTATTGAATTAGTCTTAGTTGGCATTCATAGTGTCTATGAATGCCAATTGGAAGCAGTTCAATGCTAAATAATTCCTTATTCTGTGGTAAAACTGAGGAAACATCATACAAACAACTTAAAAAATGATATGATTAATATATATATATAATTTTATTTGGTTTCTACAGCCTCATGACATCAAGTTCCGACTTGTCTATGGTTTAAGTTGGAACCTTCATAGAGAGACGTAGGTTTACCGCATCATCTGTAGAAAACGGGGAGAAAAATTGCAATCAAATACATCAAAGTGTTTGCAGTAACCTCCCCTTAATTTTGTTTTCGATTCAACTGTAGGAAAGTTAGTCCATCATACTTCCAACGACTAACATAATTTTAGAGCGATAATACAAGGCACTGAAGTCTGGGGTTCAAATCCACAGTCTAGCAACGCTGAATTGTTCAACTCTGAACTTTGCTGTTGATTATGTTTTGTTCATTGTATCTTTATTTGCTTTAAAAAAAAAAAAAAAAAAAAAAAAAAACATTTGCAGAGATGATTGATTCATCAAGGCTGTATAGCTATGCCGGAATATAAAAACACAGTGCTTAATGCGAAGTTACAGTTTATAGTGGTACGGTGTTCCTTAAAGTGAAGTGACAATATTAGACTTACATTACAGCTGAGTATTACGATGCCTTGTTAGCGTCAATCGTCTTCACAGCCTCTTTGTACAATGCCAAATCAGGACCATCAGCTGGAAAATGAATAAAGAAAAAAAGGGAGATGATTACACAAAATGGCGAATTTCCATACAAAAACAGTTCAAATAAAAAACCAATTTAAATTATCAATGAAGTCAATAGTATAAATGCCTTTAGCAAATATCAACACCCGATGCTTCACAGCCCATGTAGCTGTCGTATTGGCTTTTACATACTATCAGTTAATCAACTTACTTGGTTGGAAATTGGTAATGGTGGACGACCACACCTTCTTTGCACCAATGTACAAGTCACACGCTGCATACTTCGGTGTTTTCTGGGTGGTGACCTTGTGACCTGCCGCAGTTATTGCAGCTGCATTGAAAAAATAAGATGAATTGTATATAAGTTTATCGTACATTGTGTCTCTTACTTGTAGTACCGTAAGTACTAAAAATATTGCTGTACATTCAGAGGATGTACTGTTCTACCTTACCAAATGCAATTTTCAAAAGTTAAGGAGTATAATTTCAAAAAATATTGTTGGATCCAAAAACGATCTGAAGTGCAAAAATTCAGAGTGTTGATTTTAACGAAATGTTAACTGCTTAATGAAATTCGCATTAGGACTGTTTTCGCACCAGATTTAACAAATAATTCACGTAAGAACATATAATGTGCTGGAAAATGGACGGGAGACAACTCTGGTGGACTTACCAATCAATCCCTTGGCCCTCTTAGCATCGTGGTATTCGGTTTTTCATTTCTTGTAGGGTCCATACTTTAGGACAACTTCCACCATCTATGTCAGAAAACATTGTATATTACACTTCAAAAATCGGAAGAACTATCATAATATCAATTAAAAAACATTGTCACGTCGGTACTGTGATTAGTATCCGTTGTTGTCCAAATATGCACAGAGGTCTGTTATTAAACGAGTCCTGCAATCAGTTTTGAAACAATTGTTTAGTTGATATGCGTATGTACAACGTACATGTTACTGGTGTATGTGATTGTTTCTGTCTAACCATGTAAAACAAGTTCTTTAATTTATTTCTTTTATTTTCCAACATCATAAATATATATAAAAAAAAATCAAATGATAGGTAAAAGTAAAGTAGATTCAAATATCAAATTATCATGTACTTGGTTATATTAATATAAATGATGAACAAAACATATTTCTTATATTATGCTGCAACCGACTGATACTTTATATTCGAAGTCTGTTTCATGTCAAAATCAATTATTCAATCTTGCAAGCTTCGATACTTTGACAACAATATTATACTTCCGACATGTCATAATGACCTGTGCAACTACACAGTTGATTAAGTTTATACATGTATTACAAATCAGGTACTCAATGTCCATTACGTCACAGTGTGGTGGTGACGTAGTACGTTGAAAACACAAGCAAACGCATGATTGAAACACAGTATGTGTATATACTTGATACAGTGTTGTAGACCACACTGGAATAAATGAGTGTTTTTCTAAACCATTAAAAATCAGGTTAGTTGTTTGGCAGATGAATACCGATTTCCAGTATGACAACGTGTAGTTTATAAGACAGAATGAACAACTGGTTGAGTATTTTAGAAAAACACATAAACTATTGTCGAATGTTTTTCTTACTTTATTGCTCATCAGTTTAAATCCTATATCTGCATATGGGTCAATGAACCTTATCATTAACATGGTTAACACACACGCACACATATATATACTTTCATGCATACCGTTAGTATTGTCGTGAATAGAGGTATAATGATCATATACATGGATATACTAACCTTGTCGAAGTTTTAATATAAACCCTTTCAGCGCTGAAAGCCTTTAACGGAATATTTTGTCGAGTCGTTTCTCCAGTTGTTCAGTACTGAATGAACCGGTCGAGAAATTTAACCCGACCAATATTGATTTTTTTTTAAGTAATGCTCCTGTCGCACACTTGTACGGACGGGTGTGTATTATGGTATCTAGGAGACACGGTTAGCACTACCATTGTAAGTAGACCACTTACGTATTATTTCAACACACTATTTAAATCATCTCTCCCAGGTTGTATTTGTTCTCAGAGGAACTTTAAATTCGCTATTCCGCTAACAAGTGTCGCTTATTAAATGTCTTATCTTTGCTCTGGCAAAACTAACACCAATGATCAATCAAATAAAGCCATCAATGTACTCAAACCTATTAACTATATAAAATAAAAACTGTGCCTTTTATTTTTATTTTTTTGAGTGTATGTCTATATCACCAAGGAATGTAACAATAAGCGTGACCGTTTTCCAGCTTACGTTTTCTAACTTACCTTTTGTCAATCTTTTATTTTGGCAAAAGTGTTGATCCATTACATTTAATTGCAGTCTGATTGTTTCAGAATAAACGTCCTCGAAATGGCTACGGTCATATAAAACTTTTGTTTTCAAATGACAGGACTAAAACTATGACCTTGTTAAATACTATTTCATTGTCATAACAAGGTAGCGTGATGCCATACTCAGTCAAATCAACGGGATAACTCGAGGTATCTAGATAAACAACGTCAAACAGAAAATGCATTATACCACTCTCTCAAGTACTAGACCATAGTTCAGAGAAAAACGATGATGCCAGTTTGAAGATTAGATACCATTGCTAATTTTGCAGTACTGCAACTTAACTTTAATAAACTTTGTTGTAACTTTGTAATATGTTCTAATACATGTTTCAAATGCACACAATGTAATGTTGTTAAAAGATATTTGCCGATATATCCAATGGGTATGTTGTCCATGGGAGTGTCGTTATCCTAAGAATGCGACAGGTTGATTTACATGTTCAGAGTTAAATAATGCATTAGAATTTTAAAAAATATGAGTTCGAATTATGTTTTGTTGTTGACATTCAATAAAAAAAATCGTGAAAGTAATGTTTACCTTTATTTTTTTCCTTTTTTGAAAAAACAAGAGTAGGTGATAATACAGTAACATGTAAAAAGAAAAATAATAAATATTAGATATTTTCGAATAGTTTTGAAAACATAAAACCAGTGAATGAGCTGTATAGCATTGTTACTAAGTATCCCTGTCCTCCTGCAAGCAAACCCCTTGAGAATTCCACTGAAGTTTTTTCAGACATTCAGTAACCTCCCCGTTATGTTGTCGTTGATGTAACTGTATCAGATCACTTAAGTGGTCAGATTGACGATGATGTCACAGCAGGTCAAAAGCTCAAATCCCTGTATGGCCCAATTATATTTTGACTCTCACTATTGCTGCCTTTATTCATCAAGGTTTCTCCAGATATGAGTTTCTCTCAAGTTTTGACTGGTTAACTGACAATGCCTATGCATGCCAACTGAAAGCAGATCAATGTTAAAGAAACAATTTAACTCGACGTGTCCCCTAGGCAACACACAAACAACCAAATATGATATAATTAAATGCATATTTTTAATTTTGGTTTTACAGTCTCATGACATCAAGTTCCGGCCTGTCCATGGTTTAAGAAGAAACCTTCATAGAGAGACGTAGGTATACCGCATCATCTGTTATAACAAGAGAGGAAATTGGCAATTAAATTATCAATTTGTTTGATATTCTTCGACGACGAAAGGGAGCTTGAGTTAAACTTGGCGTCATGATTCGTATTGTTTCATCAAGACCAGGTTTTAAAACGTTTACAGCTTGCATTCACGATCAATTGATATCCATTTAAAATGAATCAAATTTTACATTTTTAGAGACAGAAACAATCACACGAAACGAGGTTCAGAATAGGTAAGCTAAACGAATCTGTGGCCATCTGCGCCGTAAGAAGGATATCAAATTTAACAGAACATAGAATGTCAATCTGAAGTTAGTATTTGCTTATGCTCAGTATATTTCCCAGCCCATGCAACATAATACCAAATTACAATATCTAAGTCTGTCAAGAATATTCATCATCATCATCAGACTGCGATTCTTTGAACGAGTTATGAAGGAAGCGCTTTTGTTGTTTGCCTCATATAATTATCAATTACATGTACCTCCAAACATCTTTCGCCATCCTACTTATTTTATTCGAGCATCTCTGTCCCACTGCACTTTCCCCGTGTATACCGTAACCTCCCCTTTCTTCCTAAGTGCAGCAAGGTTGGGCGATGATATTTCCGTTTACTAAATGCATGTAGTTCATTCGGTTAGAGCGACAGTATAACAATATGAGGTCCGGGATTCGAATACCGGCTTAGTCTCGCTGAATTGTTACATTCCAAACGCTCTTGTTGAGTATGTTTTGTTCATTTCATCTCTTTCAGTTTTTTATAAAAATCCCTCAAAGTATGGTGTATTTTCCACAAATGATTTATCAGAACTGTAGTCAAGCCGGAAAAACAGTTTCCAATGCGTTGCTACAGTTTTGGTATTCTTAAAGTGAAAAGAAAACATTTCAACTAACATTACATCAGGGTATTAAGATTTCTGGTGAGCTTCAATCGCCTTCACAGCCTCTGCACACAATGGATGGAAAGGACCTTCAGCTGAAAAAAAGATTAATGGAAAATTATTATGATTAAAAGAAACAGCTAATTTAGAAACAAACTAAAAATATTAATAAAGTCAATCGTAAAAAAGCAACGTAAAACAGCACTCACTGTTTGATAACCAATGCTATTGATGTACGTGTACTTGCATAACATCATCCTTAATAATCCAGGGGTTACGCTCACTTACGCTCTTTGCACCCCTGGAATATGTCATGACGAATTCAAAGGTTCAGTGTGCACCGCCATGTAGATGATACAAGACGACCAATTAATAATTCTTAGACGTACATCAAAAGAATGACGCTGCACTGTAACGGCAAAATTGACTAGCTTTGAAGTCAATTGTCGAGCCTCTTTAATCTTCAAAAGACAGGTTTCAGCCTTACGACTGGTCAGGGTTTTAGTTTTAAATGAGACCAATCAGAAAGCTAGTCGCGTTTCTTCAATTCTGCCATACATGCTTAGAGTGGATGTAAGGGTTACCCCTAGAGTATATAGAGGATGACATATCAACAATTCAACCTACCTGGTTCTAGACTGGTTATGTCGCACGACCACACGTGTTTGGAATCAATGTACAGATCACACGCTGCATACTTTTTAGTTTTCTGAGTGGTGACCTTGTGACCTGACGCAGTTATCGCAGCTGCAATGAGAAAAATGTGCATAGTATATCTCCTATTGTAAGATATGTCTCTTAATTGTAGAACCGCAATATTTCACAAACATGTTAATTGAAATTATGCAGTGCGAATTTTCTTATTACATTACATCATAGTTTTTTTGTCTAGTTAGCTGGTTCGTTGAAAACAAAACAAAAAGAGACTTAATCAAATAACTATTTTAATGAAGCTGTCCTGTGTGATCCACCTTTCATGTATTTCAGTTAATAAGGTGGCTAGGTGCACTTCAGGAAATCGGCAAAACATAAATAAACAAAGACAACCGTTGGTGCAAATCTTTCATTGCGGTGATGATCTCTGTGAATTTTTTTTAAAATGTTGATTAAAACGGTATGAGGAGTTTGGATATGACTTAAAAAATGCACAATTTCAACTTCAGAGTGTGATGTTTATCGAGTTTTGGATGAAATCTGTAGCATGTTTTTCGCAATATTATTTTACAAATAATTGAATAAAAACATGGAATTCTGTATCATACACGGGAGAAAATCGGTTGGACTTACCCATAAAGCCCCTGGCCCTATCTAGGTTGTGGTAGTCGACGCCTCATCTCCTGTAAGGTCCATACTTTAGGACAACTTCCACCATCTACGTCAGAAAACATCGTATTTTACCCGTCAAATATCGAGAGAAATATTACTATACTAAAGGAACACATGAGGTGTAGAACGATCTTACTATCAAATACAAACGTTCCGTCAGTATTGTAATTAGCATTAATAAGTGTCCAAATACAGTATATGTCACAGCGTCTTTTGTTCAACAAATAAAAAAATCCTATATTTAATATTTTGTAAAAGTTGATTTGCATATATATATATATTAACGCGCAGTTATCTATGTTAATATTTCTGCTCTGTCCAACCATGAGTTTGACCTGTAATACACTTTTCTTTCTTTTTGTAATATCCAAGAAAAGACAATGTAGCGTTAAGATAAAGATAATAACCGTACACAACTATCTTAAGTGTCTTATGATAGTTAAACGTAACATACCAGTAGAGAATTAATAAATAAACAGTTTTGTTAGTTTCACATATCAAAAGACAATTTCAGTTCATAGGGGAAAACAAAGTAAATCAAAATATTAATAGAATCACTCACCCCCTTGGGGTCACATAGGGGAATCTTAACCCGAGGGGATGATTCTTAAGTTGCCAATCACGAGGCTTGGCCGAGTGTTGGGCAACTTAAGAATATTTCCCCTATCGCTCCCTCAAAGGGGTGAATGATTCTTTTTCTGTTGCCCTGATCACTCATTATGTATCATATACATTTTGTAATGTTAACGTTACAGGCTTAGTTCAGGGTTGAAGTGACGTTGATGGATTCTCGACGTGACGTCATGGTATTGTTGACGTGACGTCATACCATTGTTATGAATAGGTGAATCCCCCGTCTCAACGCTAGGGTGAGACAAGGATATTACACACCGGTAACAGTGGCGGATACACCTGTCCAGGGTAAGAGAACAAACTAGTATGTACTTAGTTATATAAACGAACAACAAAATAGTGTTTCTTATAATTATTATTATCGATTTTACCTGGTATACAAAGTTTGCTTCATAACCAATAAAGCATGCAAGTTTGCAAGCTAACAATACTTTGGCGTCAGTTTTGTATTTCCTACATGTAATCATCGCCCAAGTCTTTCACCATTATTGATAGTGATTTGGTTTTAAGGTTGATTTAGCCTGTCTTACGAATAAGATTTGCAGTATCGTTAGCATATCTTACGAATAAGATTTGCAGTATCGTTAGCATGTCTTACGAATAAGATTTGCAGTATCTGTGACGTAACTGATTGCTTAAACCTACGAAATCCTTGGCCTTTTTGGCGTTGTACATTGTAGGCGCGTGCAGATTGAAACATGTTAGTATACACATACTTAAAATTTAAAACAATACATCAGACAGTGTGTTGTTTCCATTCGAATACAAAACGTGTTGACTGTTTGACAGATGAATATAGAATTCCGGTATCATAATGTGGTTTATAACACATGTGATCAACCAACGGTGGGTACTGGTATTTTAGAAAAAAGCATGAACTTAATGCGGAAAGCTTTTCCACTTTAGAGACTGATTAGTTAAAATCCTATATATTTTAGAGACTGATTAGTTAAAATCCTATATATTTTCGTAGGTCAATGAACCGTATCCACATACACAAGACTAGCTTACAGTACAATACATTCTTGCATAGTCTTAGTGATGTCGTGAAATGAGGTAATACGTATATTTACATACTGATATACAAACCGTGTCCACGTTTTGACAAATTCCTTTTCAGCGTTAAATGGCGTTAACGGTTAATCTTGTCGAGTTGTTCTACCACGTAACCAATATCTAAAGAACCGGCCGAGAAATAGAACCAGACAAATATCAATCTATTTTTATATTTCAATCCTATACACACTACTGTACAGACGGGTGTATTGTGGTGTGTAGGACACTTGGCTGGACATTGCCATTGTAAGCAGACCACACATGTATAGTTCAGCGCCCCATTTAAATACTTTCTTCCTGTTGGTACTTGTTCTAAAAGGAACTACAAAATCGTTTATCCACTGTGGCTTATCAAATGTCTAATCCTTTGCCCTGTCGCATGTGTCACAAATGATCAATCAAATTAACCTAGAAACATACATGTATTAAAAACATTACCTATAACAAAATAAACAGTACTTTTTGAATTTTGGTCTTAAGTATCGTGCTTTCAACTTGAATTTAAATTTTAAAATTTAATATGACTATATATTACGTTATAGCTTCATCATTACAGGAATGTAATAATAAGCGAGACCGTTTTCTAGTTGCTAAATAATCATAATTAGCCTTTTGGACTATTAAAATCAAAATATCAAGGCTCTGGAATGGTTAGGACTAGGGGAGAGGGTTTGAAAGTATTACAATATTTCCATTTCTAAGAGCAATACGTAACTGATAATATTAACAGTGTAGTATAAATAATTCTTTTGTCAATCTTCTATCTATCTGTTGATATTTTGCATTATATAAGAGTTTATTTATTTAGTGATACAGATATTGTCCTATGAGGATAGTGCCCAAAATTATAGACCTACAATGTAAGCATGATTATTTTAGTTACATCTCCATAAAACGTCATAACATGGAATCGTGATCCATACCCATATGGCTTTTTAAAACATGACGTTAATATGATATATATATATATAATGAGATACAGAGAAATAGAAGAAAAAGTAAGAAAAAAAAAACATTTTCAGAAAAAAATTATTCATGAAAATACTTTAACCAAGCAGCAGCAAAAACGAAAATCCATTGCTATCACTCTGTCGAACGAAAAACAATGGTAATAATGGTAATAGAGAATAAAATGTTTATGCTACATTTTATTATTTTTGAAGAACGGTAACATTTGCCATTTTTAAGTAAGAAAACACGCAAAACTTTGACATATCAGTAAAATTGAAATAATATTCATTATATGAAAACAGCCTATGTAAATATTTTGAATATTTTTAATGTAGTGTTTTCCAGTATTAGCAATGCACCTTAAAATGTATTAATGTTGTCAATATGACCAGGGTTAACTATGAAATTGTAAAACATTAATATATAAATAAGGATAATTTATCATTGGTGTTACTCTTATCAAGAAAATCGTGAAGTTTATATATATTTCCTTTTACCTTTTCTACAAACAAACATAGGTGATAATTTGCATACCGTTATGGTGCAGTCCTTAAAAAGACAAATATAATCCCTGTTAATATAATTGTGAAGTTTAAAAACATTCATGGAATATGTAATGCATAGTTGATATATTGATATATCGTGAAGATTAGTTTGTTAATCATCCCTCTCCATTTCAGGTAACAATAGAAAATCCCGCTGTAGTTTTTCAACCAATCAGAAGCTTCTCCCTCTTTTTGGTTTGGATATCACATTAACAGGACTTGACAATGGAACTGACGTTGGTCAGGTAGCTCATTTGGTTAGAGAGACAATAACATGATAGGAGGACTGGGGCTCAAATCCTGTTCTGGTTCCGTTATATTTTATCTATTTGTTGTTGTTGTTTTTTCTCTCTTTTTTATTTTCTAACTTATTAAAGATATTTGCATGCTGGTTAAAAGTACGAATGCACAGTGACAGCTTTATCAGTGGTACGGGGATCCTTAAGGATGCAACGTCTTCCCATTAGCTATGGTTATGTTAATACAGTGACCAACGATGTGAAATTGTACTGAAATATCATGACCTAGATATAATCACACGAGATGCCAATAAAGTCAAGCAAGAAATGATTTCATTAATGAAGTTTTTATTTTTTGTTTCTACAGTCTGAGTGTATCAAGTTCCGACTCGTCTATGGTTTAAGAAGGAACCGTCATTGCAGACGTAGGTAGTTTAATAGGTCAAACCTATCGGCTTCAGCATCATCTAGAAAGAACAGAATAAAACAATTATCAAAAGAAGTAATCTCATATTTGATATTATTTGACGACGAAAGGGGGAAGATGCGAACGTCAAAATTCAATATGATATAAAGATATCTTAATCTTTTCATTTTAAATCGTTTGTTATCATATCTTATATTAATTTGCTAGCTTTAACGATAAAAGTATACCTTTGTTAATGAGATTAAGGTTTGTTTTTCTTTTCGAATTATGTTTTATTAAATTTGAAATAGTTTACTATGAACTTCATTTTCTCATCATTGACCAATATTTTGATTTCAATTAAAATGCGTTTAAAATATGATTATAAACATTTTATTACATCATGTCAGGGTTTAGGGTCATTTGGACCCTCCAGACGCGTCAACGGCATTTACAGCTGCTACACACATTGGATGCGAAGCGTTGGCTCCTGGAAACGGAAAAAGGAAAACAGTGTTGATTTTAGCTACAGAGCAACACGGTAGCAAATGAATAAACTAGCAGTTCTAAAGGGCCATACTTTCTACTAGCCCCCAAGTTATTTTAATAGTGTAGTTCAGTTACATTCATCCACTAGTTTAAAAACCTAGAAACAGATATGTCCACCCGATCAAAGTTATAAGGGGCCCATAATTCTCCGAATGGAAGTAGTTGTATCAAGTGGAAGGGTAAGGAATCATGTTTTAAATAATGAAAAGCCGTATCGTTTATTTGGCTTGTTCATTATACCTATGCGGTAGCAGAAAAGACCAGACCAAAGCTGTTCTGAATTGTAGTTTTATACAAGACGTGATATACGGTAGCTATTTTCCGGGTGGATGTGGGGTGGGGCGATGGCTGGAATGTGAATGTAAGAACACGCAGGTGAAAGAAAGCACCTTCAAAATGTGACAAATATTTACAGAATACCAAACTGAACTACAGCTGGGTTTTTTCCTTCTAAGCCTCATCGGTGACGCCAGGTTCAAAAAATATGAAAATCCAAATTGGATTAAACTACTGTTGAAACAGCATTGGAGGTACGTAAAACCACGTAATTATGTAAAGGGCCGGTTTCCAAAACGGCCCCTTTTCCGATTCAAATTTCCTGTTGGTGGTGCATTGCCCATGCCGTTGTGGTCACAAATCTATAAAGTATAAAGATTTAGGTCACTTGGTTTGTTTTTTATGGCTCCTCAAAGTTGTACCTTTCAGAAGCTGTCTAAGTGTTGATAAAATGTGCATGTTATGTAAAATATTAATGAAAATCTAATCAAATGATGGTCACCGTAAAGAATACATTCATGGCATGATTGTGACAAAAAATCATGTTTCCATCGCGCCATTTGGCTGTTTTATGGAAGAAACAATCTCAAAAATGCCATTTTCGATGATAACATTTTAGACACAAAAACTGTGTTTTTTAGAGAATACACCCTTTTATGGGCGTTGGATGCAAACCAATTTTTATCCTATTAAACAGTACGTAATATGCTATTGATGAGAGGAAAAATCATCAAAATGTAAGTGGTGGAACATTTTCAAATGTTGGGTTGAATTAGCCTATGGTTGAATTGCCGATTTTCGACTTTCTTTAGATAATTAACAAAAAAACGAGAGTATTTGCTCGGTATGTTGAGAATATGTACACAGATATGAAAAAAAGTGAGAGAAACACTTTTTCATAAAAAAAATCCAAGATGGCTACTTCACAAGTCCCCGTGGTTGAAGACATTGGCTGACAAATAGACAGAACAACAAACAAAACGTGTTCCTTATGATTTTGGTTGGTTTTCGCATTTACGGGAGTGTTCATAGCTACGGGCGATTGTATAATACCTATATTTATAAGTTTGGTTAGTCACATGGTAACGGGGATCTTTCATATCGAGCCCCAAACATACTTTCGACATATGCACTCCGTTGCCGCATGGAAAACTATTTCAAGTTTTGTCGGAATTTCTTTACCTGTGGTTGTAATGGTCGAGGGTTTTCCAGCGTCCTGTAATACCCAAGGTAGTACAAGATACTGGAGATGTGCGCACACATTCCCATCGTTCTCTCTCCAACTGGGCACTGGCAGTAGTAGTCCTTTATTGGGGCCTCAACATCGGGTGAAACGGTGAACCGTATCCAAACGTTATATTTCGTTTGGCTTTTGTGTCGAGAATGTATTTGACATCGGAGAAGGTCTGGGGAGTGCTGGTAAAGCCACACCTCATAGTCTCCGTCATCACTTAAATGTTCGGCGATGTAACCAGGAGCCAGAGATATCTGATACGTTCCACACGTAATGGTTCTCAAGTAATCAAGATCGAGACGGGGAAACAGTACGGAAGATGCATCCATCTTGACAAACTCGGACCTTGCCCGTCTAGATAGATCCGGATCTGTCTTGACTCTCTGAGCTAAACCATTCGGTGTTGTCAAACGGTCCTTCATACGTTCAGCCATTAGCCTATCTTTGGCATCTCTCTCTGGAGATCTCTGGTAGATCGGTCCTCTAATACCATTCAGACAGGCTGTGACGGTTCGAAGCAAAGCCTCGATGACATTGATAAAGCTGTTAGACACCAATTGCGTTCGGAAGAACGTCCAGTGTTTCAGACGACCATGATAGGATTCCACAATCCACCTCGATTTGGTGATAGTTCTGTCAAGATTTGCTTGGACGTCAGAATGTTGACTTTGACCGGGTTTCAGGTATGACGGCATGCTAGCATTGAGGCCAGAGGCTTCGAGAACTGGTAGGACATCTCTAAAACCTCGGTCAACGACAACGTTGTCGTCTGGTTGTAGCCAAGTAACTAGCTTGTCCATGACTTTTTTTGTAATTGTAGCATCATTTTCGCTGCCAGTGAATGGTCCTACTGTGTCCAGAATGTAGCCATCTGGTAAGGCGATGCTCATGAATTTGAGATAGTTTCTCTTCTTCTGGCCACAGTAGGACATTCTCTGGAGCTTGTGGTCGGAGCTTTTCTGGATATAAATATAGGTGCCATCTAATATGGCAGTGGCTTTATCTCCAAAAAATGCTTCTGAAAAGACAGTATTGTGCCCGAGCAACTGTTCTCTTGTCAAGTGATCCGGACCTAGAAATTGTGGGACTATCGATGTGTCTAATGCCTGTACTATGGAGTGGAAAGTTTTGGACACACTTGACTTGGAAATTCCAAAAAGAGAAGAACACTGACTCCAGGAAATGTCGGTTTTCAGTTTTACCCAGAACAGTAATAGAGCATCGTGTGTAGTCTTGGTATATATACCAGATGAAAGATATGGGGAACAGTGCGAGTGGATTTCGAGGAACTGATCTTTGGACCAACCTGTCCAGGCCATGCATGCCGAGTCATCAAGAGAAGAAAAGCTTATTGTAAACGCAGACTGGTTCTGTGAAAGGACGTGCGACACCTCTAGGAGGTCATTAATGATTTCGGACGATTTTGATGGTAACTGAGATTCCAAGGAACCTCTACCATCAAGGACAACCTCTGTAGACGGATCTAAGTCGTTACCAATAAGGTGAATGGAGCAGACGCGGGATGAGGTGGGACACCACAGTTTGTGTGAATAGATCAGGTGATGTCTTGCACGTTTTGGTAAGACTGATGATTTTGTTCCATTTCTTGCAAAGGTAACAAGACAGAGACAGCATTTTTTGTGTGAAGATGATCCATTCAAAAGATCATGAAGGGTCAGCAACGGCAGGATATGGGACGGGGAGTCGTCTTCTTCCTCTATTTCCTGGTTCTGCTCGGGTTCAGGTTCAGGCTGATTTTTGTTCCGAAGATACTTCATGTAGCACTTCTGGCAAATAAGTGCTTGTTCCTTTGCTGACATCAATCCTTGTTGCACCAGCGTATCTAGGAGCCATTTATATTGTGGACTATTTACATTGCGTGCACTTCTGTTCTTATTGCCACTACGTTTCTTGAAGTATACTTGACACCCTTCTCCAACACATTTACCCTCCATCTTGAAACAATAACGATTGGTTTATGAAGCGTCGATAAAGTAACAAAATAGCAAGCCACCGATGATTGCTGTAAACAGCTAATACTTAGTAGTTTGGTACAATTATGCGAAAATGTGTGATAAATAACGAACAACTAATTACACAAAATAACAAGACAATATAATAAATCACATTCAATACCTCCAAGAAGCGCAGAATTGATTGATTACTTAGAACAAAATAAAGTATTTCATATGGATAATCTATCTATTCGATGTGGCGTGGTCGGCAGGCACAAAGAAAGTGAGACAAGTCAGGGTCCCAACCCTGACAGAGCCACAACGCTTTGGAGATGGGACAATAAAACAAGGAAAGTGAGACAAGAATAGCTAGCGTCGAGTCAATGATTCCGTAAACGTATAGACAAAGACAAGAAGATACGGATAAATGTACAAGGCCACACGATCAGAAAATTCAGAAGAGGACAACTTGAGATAGAACAGTATTCATGTATCAGGGTGTCCTCAGTGTAAATCTTTATATCGATACTGTTTATTTAGTCGTTACACATCATAAAACTGTCATGAAAATATCCGCTCTGATATTCAATATAAAAGTTTGTATATAATAAGCTATATAATAGGGTTTCAGACAAGGTTGTTACTCATTTCCCCTTTTCTTTCAATTTACAACCACATTCAGGCGGCGATATGAGAACGTTCCACCACATGGAATTAGCTGATTTTTGGTACACATATGAAACAAGTAAAGCTCTATCCGATTTTCTGATGGAAATTTGCATCCAAAACTATATAACGGGAGAAAATTGCAATTTTATGGCATTTTTCTTCATAATTGTGTCTCTGCAAGTGCATTTTCATCCGAGAATTTTTTTTTTTATGTTTTATGAATAAACACGATGTTTTGGAAATATTTATCAAAAGAAATTTATACTATGTTGCGAATTACAATTTCGAGATAACCTTCTTTTATTTACGAACTTATGTCTTTGATGCTGAAATTGACAACTTTATAAAAATACATTTTCACTGAAATTATGAAATCTGGGTGTCGGAAAGGTGTAAAATTATTCTTCGGAAAAGAAAAAACAGTAGTTGAGCTAGATAAGAAATTATACGGGGGCAGGCTCCTATGGAGAATTAACATTACTGGAAACAGGCCCTTCATAAAATTCGAGAAGTTCCCGTTTATTTTAAATTAACTAATGAATGCAGTGTGTGGATTATGAACTCAAAAAGGATTTTTATGGAAAACGATTTGTATGGCTATCAAGGCTACATATCGCAACGGATGAATGTACAACACACAGGCGATTGCAACTTCAAATTTGGTAATATATACAACTAATTACATTTCACCATACAGGTAATCCAAAAGTGTAGACGACTCGGAATGCTGTTACGTACCTTGTTTAAACTCTGTGATGTTACAAGACCACACCAGTTCGGAATCAACGTACAGTTCACATGCATTGTCCTTCTGGATCTTTTGAGTGGTGACCTTGTGACCGGCAGAAGTTAAAGCCGCTGTATTTAAGAAAACAATTAATGACAAATCTTTCTTATTAATGAGTCAATCAATCGTAGTACTACACAAGTGCAATCTATAAATAGAACACATTTAAACTTTTAAAAACTCAGTTTTTTGTTCAAAGTCTCAGATGTAATTCCTTTGATAATGCAAGCACAGCTTAGAAATAATAATACATTTAGTACATTTATTATTTAAAATAAAGGAATATATTAAATATCCTCTTGGCGTGTTTAACTTAGATATGAATATGATGCGACAATTAAGATAATCTCATCTTTGTGGGAAGATCATTGTAATTTGGCTTACCCATCAGGCCCTTGACCCTATCTAGATTGTAGCCGGTGCCGTTTCATTTCCTGATGGGTCCATACTTCAGGACAATTTTCACCATCTACGACAAAACAATTGTTCATTACTTATCAAATAAAAAAGGGTTTATAAAACTATTTAACAAACTATGATCACAAACTATCAATACTTAATATAATATAATTAGTATCATTTAGAGATACGACAAAATTGCAAAAGGCTTCTGTGTTTAACGATTCAAATTTAAATGTTTCTAATCCTTACAAATGTGTTTCATCGCCATTATACAAAGTAAAACAAAATTAATATCTAAGATAAAAGAAATAGATTGTTTTCGTTAAGAATTCAAGGAGTAAAGTTTTATGGTAAAACACATACACAGCATGTGTAAAAAGCAAGCTTAGTTAGCTTGATATTTCAAACAAGACAAAATTAAGCGATTAGATTATCAGTGAAAACAATAATTACGCCTAAATGTATTTCGTTATACTAACATAAATGACGAAAGAAAAGCACTTTTCATATCATTTTACAACCAATTATGCGAAAAATACTATTAGAAGCAATTAGAGATGGGCACGGTTGATTATGAATACAATTTAAACGTGGCCCGCAATATCTGTTACGTAGCGAACTATCAAGATTAGAAGAATCATGCATTTTGTTTCTATTTATAACACAGGTAGATTCACGATGATTACAGCCATGCAGTACGTATTCATCTAAGCAAGCTAAGCTTCTAGACACAGTTTCTGATCAATGCTAAGACAAGTTAACAAAATGACGGACTGCATACACAGCCTTCCTGTGTAGTAACGTGCCTTTTATGTTATACATAACACCCCACTAAAGGGTACTGCCATTTTAAAAGGGTCATCCAGGTATGGTCGAAGTATTGTTATGCCCACAGGTTTATCAGGGAAAAATATATATATATATTGCTGAAGATCAATGTACTGAATCGTAGCCACATACACGTGATTAACTGGTAATTAAATAAATTGATACACTCACTTTGCTCCAATTCTGCAGGAATCCTTTCTAGTATTGAAAATCTTGTCGAGTCTCTTCTACATGTGACTAACACAAACTGAAACGTTCGATCAACAGAACATGACCAATGTCGGTCTATTTAAACACTTCTAAACATAGTATGTTTTACGAACGTGTTGTGTCTTGTCTCTAGGGTACTTCGTTACAACATTACCATTGTGTACAGTACCATTGTAAGTAGACCACTTATTTATAGAGTATCGCATGTTTTTAAATGCTCTCGCTGCCCGATAATACTAGAACTCTGTTTAACTTAGAAATCGGTAATCCGAGTTTCGATGACCCTGTCTAAAGAGATTAGCTTTCTAGTCTTGAGAAGCATAAAATTTACTTTAAAACATAGGAGGGTTTAATTGCACTATATTGCGTAAGAGCACCAGTAACGAGTGTAGCTAATTAAGTATCTCGTGCGTAAGTCTATATGCTTATCATTTAAAACTTGAACGATATTCAAAGCTAAATAACAAAAATAGACAAAATGGTGAATATTTACTTAAAACGTAAGTTGGTCTATGGTTTCATCCCGTAATTATTCAAAGAGGTTTTACCATTTGTAAAAGTGTGTTTATATGATCTAGTAATAGTTGGAAACGCTCGCAATTTTATAAATATAAAAACTTATAAAACAAATAAATAAAAAAATAGATAAACAAACTAAATCAACATCAAATATCTCGAAATCTAAGAAGATTTTTCGAAAATATCAACCTTTTTCCACGTTTTAATTTCCCAAATAAATTATGCACGACTATTGAAACAAAAAATAATGAATATATATTCTACTGATAATAATGCTTTAATTGTTTTGTTGTTTGTTATTGGTTATATTCAATCAAAAATAAATTGCACTGCACAATAAAACTGTTTCGTTCTTCTATGACTCATCGGTAACGCTAGGGACCATTAAGATATATCCGAATTCGTCTTCACTGCTGCTAAGGCAGAAGGGGGATGTGCATAAATAAAACGCCTAAAACTTATGAATTTCAAAAAGTAGAGGAGTACTGGTTAGTTTGAGGTTAATTACGGATTAACTTGAATATATTTTTCATGTTATGGAGCTATAACACAAAAACTCCGGGGTTTTTGTGTTATATCTCCATAACATGAAAAATATATTCAAGTTAATCCTTATAATTTAATTTACTATACACAATCACTTTGGAAATCCACTTGTATTGATGGACTCTTTTCTCTTAGAAATTATTGCGCTGCTGTATCAGCCAATCAAAAGCGACGTTACAAATGAGGACGTCATTTTTTATGTTATGGGCTGATAACATAAATTTTTAAGTCAATTAAAATGCTTGTTACAAGCAAGATTAAATTATCACTGAGAAAAGTGTGTATACTGTGAACGGTGCCAGATACAGATAATTGAGGCTATCAAAGTAAGGGCAAACCTGGACGACCAAACATCCACCAGTCTACCAACCTGTATCTTGAAAAATAAACGCAAGACGTACGTATTTGTTTGCACTTTTAACATTTGAGTATGCCAACAAGAGTACCGCGAGGCGGAACAATATACGCCCGTCGAATGCCGTATAGTGTTATTGTTACTGAAATGAACAAAGGGCAATAACTTTTGAAAATATAGTTGATTCAAAATTCTTTTCAAGGAGACACAACTTCATATCATGATTATAATGTAAACCAAGTTTCAAAGAGAACGGTCCAAAAATGTAGGAGGTGATTGCCGGACAAACAAAAGTTTACGCCGGCCGGCCGGCCGGCCGGCCGGCCGGACAACCCCATACCATAATACTCCCGTCACAATTTGATGGGCGTATATAAATGAAACTTTTAACTATTGAAGATATCGTTTTCATTATAGGTTATGTTTATTTGCCTTGGTCTTCACTTTTGATGGGTGCTTTTAGCCTTAAATGGGTATCTTTGTTTGCCTAGTACTTATCTTTGATGGTTTTGAAGGAGTTGTTAGATTGTGTTTTAGATGTTAATAGGCAGAGTGTTCAATATGAGTTCTTCTTATATTGTAAAGCAGTTCTGCAGTGTTGTTGGGGATCAAGTTTGACCTCTCTCATTATCACGTTCTGTTTACTCTCAAATATTGATGACATGCCTCTTGTATAACTTGATCATCTGTTTATTTGTTGCTAGGGTCTAACGTTTTCTTTACAACAAAGGTCATGTGAAGACGGAGGAAGCCTATGGGGGCATCGCAGACGAAAAGAAAGAGTAGGCAAGAAGAACAGATTTAGACTCTGAGCATTGCATTTAGGAAGCAGATCGATTGTACCCTTAGATGTCACAGAAAGACAAACCAGGGTCTGCAGGGCTGTCCACATCAGTCGCCTCTTACAATAAAATGCCGTGGGGTACAGTTCTCCCCTATGAACTTAGGGGTATTTCGCGATTGTGTCCGCACGGTCTCTGTTATATGCTGGCGTTGATGCAATGTAAGATCACTGTGTTGCCTATATCCTCTCTTTGTATTATTTGTGTTATATATTTCGCTGTTGTTGGCCTCGCAGGAAGCTCTGGAAATTGTTAAGAGGCATTGTGGTGTTTCTTCAAATTCCGGTCGTCGGTGCTCTACATGGCCCATATTATATGACGTAAGACCATACTGACCTTGTGAAATATAGGGCCCTTGTATCATGATTTAAAAGTGTTAAAATGGTAGACAAAAGCTGGTCCAGAATAAATATATATTTTTTTTTTATATTTTGTTGATTTTCTTTTCAAGTGAAGACTTCTAGTTCTAAAATAGATGTCGATCAACATTTCTTATGCACCTGTTTTAAGCCATTATGGAAGTGTTGAATTTTAAGATGCATCTGTATGTTAGTTGTTTTTAGAGTACATTGTACGATGGCCGACAAGTAAGTGCCTGTCAAAAAGATGTGAATTTTCATATCTTTTTGTACCATGGTACACTTTTATATGGTACACAAAGATATTAAAATTCAAATCTTTGTGTACCATGTAAAAGTGTACCATGGTACACAAAGATATGAAAGCAGAAATAAAATCAACCCGTTGCTTTTGTATATTTCTGTGCCAAAATAACGGCCGAAAACAGCCATGGTACAGAAACATGTGAAACCATAGGACGAAAAAAATACCAAGTATGACAAATTGCACCCTGATAAGGCTGTCATCACATACAATGAAATGTTATCGCACGGAATGTCTGTTATACTTATTACACCAATGAGCTACCAAACTATTACTTACTCATTTAAATTGAAATCAACTATTCAATATCCTTTACCGAATTTTATAAATGTTTTACGTTAAAAAGGAAGTCATTCTGGATTATTGTTCTAAAACTAACATTTCTAATGTATTCTATCTGTTTCAACTTCTCAAATGAAAGAAACTCCAAATAAGTTGAAAACGCCGACAGGGTCCGTAGGGGACAAGGGGACAATCAATTTAATTACTTCGAAGGATAGTCTACCTTTTTATATTTTTTGGGGGAAAATACGATGAGCTAGTTGTACGATTCTTTTATAATCTGGACATCTATCAAAACAAGGGAAATGACAAAAATATTCAGATGTCCTTGATCCCTTTTGGAGACCCTGTCAAGGCCCCAATACTTACACAATTGCAACTAACTCTGTTTTTCATCAGAAGTGATTAATGAACTTCACGACTTGTTTCGACGTTGTTATTAGGGTTTCACTATTCGGGGTCCGTTCTGGTCATAGTGTCCGATAACAACATTCCGATGCTGTGGTGGTACACTTTTTTCATATCTATTTGTACCGTAGGAGGTACAAAAATAAATGAAAAAAGTGTAACGCGGTACTAAAAGAAGAGAAGCTTTCATATCTGTTTGTACCGGGCGAAAGTGTACCACGGTACAGAAAGATATGAAAATTCAAATAATTTTGCCGGCTGATATCGGCTGTTGGTACATATACATGTGAAAGTAAAGAGTATTTTGTAGGTTGTTTATAATCTTTATGTACCATGGTACACTTTTATATGGTACACAAAGATTTGAATTTTCATATCTTTGTGTACCATATAAAAGTGTAACGTGGTACAGAAAGATATGAAAATTCAAATCTTTTTGTTAGGCTCTTGTCGGCCATCGTAACATTGCAATAGTGATACATGCTAATATGAAATAACAGATGTTATATCAGATGTAAAACAAATTATCCATAAGGTTATTTCTAACGTGTTTCTTCTACAATTCAGAAAATGTCTTTGGTACGCTATAAACACTCTTATGTACAAACTCAGAACAAAATTCAGAGTTTTGAGAAATAGTCGAAAGAGTAGTGTAAAAATGAGATTTCTCATTTTCGGACCTAAAACAGCTGTACTTCACTAGAAAAATGCGATAACTATCTACAAGTGTTTCATCCTCATCCACGTTTTGCGCTGTTTCAAAATTAATGTTAAAATGGTTTAAAAATTTAAAATCACGTTTTCAGAGCCTTCAGCTGTGGTTTTGTTTTTTAACGTTTTAGTAACTGTATTGACGTGTACGAGTAAACGTCGATATTCTCAGATAAAAGGACACCGCACAAATGACAGTTTGTAATCGATCTCACGTACTGAACTGTTATAACCCGGACACGTTGACATGACACAAGAATACAGACAATCAAGGTGTATGAAATAATTTATATACTTTTATTTTGGTTTTACAGTCTGAGGACATCAGGTTCCGACCAGTCTCGTCTTTAAGAAGGAACCGTCATTGAAGACGTAGGTAGGTATAAAGGTCATACCTATTGTTTATCACATCATCTGTAAGGAATAATAATATAAAAACGTCAATCAAATATATGAAAATAATTAATGCTATTTGATGACCACTGGAGAGAATCAATGCCTTATTACGTCAGAACTGGGATTGGTTTTTTTCATTATAAATCCCACAGATTACTAATAACTTTCTAGAAAAATCCATACACTTTTAGAGTAATAATATGACTTATGGGAATGATATTTTAAACACAAGAGGATACAATGTATATGATTTTTTTTATTCGAAGTAGCAAGATAGAACAGTTACATGTAAACGGATAGCTAAGGCACCGGTGAACACCTTCGACGCTAAAACTTCATTCTCTTTACTAGAAATTTTAATTTTATTAATCTTACAAGCGTGAAGTTATAAAATTTGATTCATTTCATGAAACAAGATAAGTTTAATTTACTACTATCAATATTTTTTGTTGGCATGGAACAAAGTGCTTTGCTAATCGACAACTTTTATTTACGCTACCTACAGTAACTGATGCAATGCCCTTTTAAGTTGTCATCTCTTAAAAGACAGCAAAGAAAGGAAATCTTCTGATATAAAGCAACTGTTGTCCCTGTACTGAGGGGTATATCAATACTGCCGTCGTTCCTTGACATTCGTACTCATATCATTTAAAGTGTTATAAAAGATTCAATTTCAATTTCAACACATTGTATTGACTTTGAATGTGTCAATGGTTATAACAGATCTTTTCACTTACATTACATATATATTACGATGCCCTGTGAGCTTTTATAGCCTTCAGAGCCTCAACACACAATGGATGGGAATGGCCGTCACCTGGAAACAGAAAATAGAAAAAGCAGATTTACGGAATATATATCAGGAGGAGCGAAACGGTTAGGACATCGTTGTTAGTATATGACAAATATTTTAAGTTAAATACAACTGCATGAGGATCCCCAAGATGGACATCCTCGAAATTCCAAGGCCGGGTTACGCTCATTTACATTGTATGCACCGCTAGAATATGTCATGATGAAATCGCAGACTGTGTAAGCGACACCTAGCGGAAGCGTAATAGTAAAATTAACAAGCTTTGAAGTTGGGTGTGGCTCCACTTTAATCTTCAAAGATTGTTTTGCCTTAAACCAATCAAATTGCTAACCGCGTGCCTTCGATTTTGTCATAACATATTCAAGGGGTGAGGAGAACATAAATGAGAGAAACCCGTGGACTTTTAATGATGCAGTTATGCTGTTATTCCCTAACATACCATAATAACAAACTGGCAATATTATGAAATCGACGTTTTGATACCAATATTTGTCTACCCAAACTAAGCATTTTGACATTTGGTTTGAAACCCAAAAGTGAATCTCAATAAAGCGTCCATTAGCCAAATAAACGAATGAGACGTCAGTACCAATATGGTTTTGCCAATTAACACAATAAGATGTGTCATTAGAAGGTTGTCAAGAAAAAACACGGAAGTATAAAAGTTAAAGATTCTAAGTACTGTAAATGCCCATCAGTTTATTACTGATACTTACCTGGTTGCAGCCCTTTAATGTTACATGACCAAACTCGTTTGGAATCAATGTACACCTCACATGCTTCATGCTTCTCCGTCTTTTGAGTGATGACCACGTGACCAGAACAGGCTATAGCCGCTGTAGTGATAGAAACACAAAGCATGATTTATACAACTCCATATCATACATTTCTGACTTAATACCTTACCGTTGCAAAAATGCTTACATTGCATATAGACGTATGGTATGTTAAGTTGTGATGTACTAAATACATGGACACCAAAACTATAATTTTGACCTTTAACTTTTTTCACCACTGTAGAGCATAATGGACTCTTCCAGATTAATGCATGGTAGAGTTCACTCAAGTTACATAAGGGTGAAAGGGTTAATTTGTACCACTGATGAGTCCTTAATGGACGAAAAGCTTTATTTGAGTCTCTACTTTGAAGTACTACCTTTCATTGAAGTAGGTGTTTCCTCACTTCGTGTTTCTAATACTTATTTTATTACCAAACCCGTAATTAGTATACCTTTAATTACTTGAGCAAAAAAAAAAAAAAAAATGTATCAATGCATTTAATTTCTTTTATGCGCTTACTTTTTTAATAATAAATAAATATATAAAATAAATAATATAAAATTCTTTGGGTGTGTTGTTTTTATATTTACACGAAATTTGAATTTATAGGTTTATGGTATTTTAACTAAAGATTCGACATTTACGGGAGACAACTCTGTTGGACTTACACAACAAGCCCTGGACCTTTCCTGCATTGTGGTAGATGCCGTTTCACCTCTGGTAGGGTCCATACTTCAGGATAACTCGTACCATCTACCACAAAGAAATCAAGTAAATTAAACTTTAAATAAAGAGAGAGATATATAAGCATGAACTTTAAAAATTTTAAACACGCAAAATCAATTAAAAAACGTACCACACCAGTTCGTTCTAATTGTACGGTAACTAGTATCAATAAGCGTCGTACACGTCGATATAGTTCAAAGCATTGTTAATTTAATCATTTCAACTAAGATATTACTCATATTTGTATAAGATATATATGCATATGAACGTATTCTTTATTAATAACATTTCTGGTCTATGCAAACCGTTTTTGATCCATAAAACACAGAGATTATTATTTTGTATGTATCAAAGAAACGGATACGTTAATTTTATTGTTAAGATAACAAGGCTTTTGACATTAGGATCGTGTTGAAATATACCTTACATCAGATATATCAATACACCTACACATGATGTATAAAAAGAAAGCCCAGTCAGCTTGATGATTCAAAGGTGAAAAGATAAATGTTTAGAAACAATATGGATTTATAAAAAAAAAAAAAAAAAAAAATCTTACATTTAGATATGCCAGCATAGAAGATAACCAAAAAAACACGTATCTTAATAATTCAATCTATATTATGCATGTTCTGTAGATTTCTGATAATAGCTTGACTTTAAAGTATTTTATTATCTTGCAAGGTAACAAAGTTAATACAAGGGGAATTGATACTTCTGACTTTAAATCACGAACTGTAGATTAAAAACACAATTAATAATATTGTAAAAGCACGGTTGATTAATCATAAACTACACACGAGGTTGTCAATATCTGTAACGTAGCTGATCGTGTACATTTGAAGATTCTTGCTTTTTGTTTACATTGATAACATAAGTAGATCCACGATAAACACGGGTAAGTATACAATATGTTACAGTGGTGCAGGTCGAGCTTCTTGACACTATTTCGTATCCTTTATCAAACCAAAATCCGTTATTGAGCGAGTAAATAATACAGGTTTCTAGCGTTGTACCGCGTGTTTTATCATACATTACACGCCACTGGAAGGTACTGACATTTTAAAAAGGTCAAAGACGTTCTGTTGAAGGCTTTTTATGACCACAAGCTTATCCGTTTTACAATTTTACATTTTCTTAAAGGCCAATGTACCGTAACCAAATACACATAATTAAATTGTAGTTCAATACCTCTATGCACACCTTTTGGTCCCGACGTGAACTGAGCTGAAATACAATTTTACGGGTATACTCACCTTGTCCAAACTGTGAATTAATCCTTTTTTTTTTTGGTATTAAATGGAGTTCCGTTTGTATACGTACACACAGACCAAATCTGTGGAAAAATATAACTTGGCCAATATATCGATCTAGTGGAATATTTAGTTTCTCTGTACACAGAATTATAAGTACGGTCGTGTTGTGTGGCTAGCACACTCAAGTATACACCACCATTTTAAGTAGATCACCTATTTATAGGTTGTTTCCAATGCTCTCTCCTCGATAATAATAGCACTCTGTGGAATTTAACACATGATCTGTGATCCGGGTCTCCAAAGCCGAGTCTGAAAGACAAACTCTCCTGGTTCTGATAATGAAAAACTGTAACAGAAAAACTAATATGCAGCATCAGGTGTTTTCTTCAGTGTCTGCTGAGGGAACTTAAAGTACATGCAACAAGTTCGGGGGGGGGGGGATAAGTTTTAACAACTTGTGCCCAATCCCTTGTTCAATTCTATTGGCAATGAATATGTTTAGTTTGGTTTGGTTTGGTTTGGTTTAATTTTGTTTAACGTCCTATTAACAACTAAGGTCATTTAAGGACTTGCCTCCATGTTCAGGCACTGGTTTCACCCGTTGTCAGTATAATGTGACAGTGCGGAATGCTGTGCTGGGTGCCTTTGGCATGGTATTTCAGTGAGATAGCACTATAAAGCTGGCATCAGATCCGCGCTTTCACAAGGAGTCAAGTACACCAACATACCCTGTCTACCTTTGACATTGTATTTCAGTGAGATAACACTATAAAGTTGGCATCAGATCGCGCTTTCACAAGGAGTCAAATACACCAACATAGCCTGTCTACCTTTGGCATGGTATTTCAGTGAGATAGCACAATTAAGTTGGCATCAGATCCGCGCTTTCACAAGGAGGCAAGTAAACCAACATACCGTCTTCTACATACACACACGCAAGTACGGATACTCTACACACATGGAGGCACGTCCTTAGCCTGTTGGCGATTTTGTTTATCATTCTCAAAATTAAATATGCACAACTACAGACCTAGGGGAGCCTACATACCAAACCTGGGAAAGATCCCTCCAGTTCTTCCTGAGAAATAGTGATAATAAACCTTTAATGTCACAATCCAAGGTGGTGGCTTGTCGACCATTTAGTTTATCTGATCATTCTCAAAATTAAACATGCACAACTAGGGACCAAAGGGAACCTACATAACAAATTTGGGAAAGATCCCTCCAGTTCTTCCTGAGAAATGGTGATAATAAACCTTTAATGTCACAATCCAAGGTGGTGGCTTGTCGACCATTTTGATTATTCGATCAGTCCCAAAGGTAAACCTGCACAACTAGGGACCAAAGGGAACTTGCATATAAAATTTGAGAAAGATCACTCTGGCACTTCCTGAGAAATAGCTATAACCAACCTTTACTGTCAAAATCCAAGATGGCTGCCTGTCGGCCGTGTTGTTTATCTTATCAGTCTCAAAAGTTAACCTGCACAACGTGGGACCAAGGAAAACCTGCATATCAAATTTTGGAAAGATCCCTCCAGTACTTTCACTATCAAAATCCAAGATGGCTGCCCATCGGCCATGTTGTTTATCCGATCAGTCTAAAAAGATGCCCTGCACAACTAGGATCCAAGGGGAACCTAAATATAAAATGGTGGGCTAAAAACATACCTTTATTTTCCCTGTTGGGCCGATTCCTCTGCCACCAGAAAACCACAGTTGATACAATGACGAGTCCCGGTGGCTTAAAGATTCTCCAGAGAAAATTTGGGTACAATTTTTAAACAGTATTGAAGGAGTTTCCCCTTAAATGTTCCTTAATCAAATTGTCTGCCGCTGTTTTGAAATAGCAGCGTCTTCAAAGAAAAAAGTTTACGACAGACGGAAGTCCATGATGCAAGTTCATTTGGCCCTTCTGACCAGGTAAACCAAAATCCAAACTTCAGGATTTGGAATTTATTTACATGTTCACTTAATCCTAGCAGAAATAACAAACAGGCGTTTTCTTATTCATTGTTATTTTATTTTTCAACACAGCCATCTGTCTAGCAGGCTAAACCTGCTAAAAATAAATTTTAATTCTTTTATCACTTGACTAATCCTTTTATCATAATCTATATATGTATTGGGATATAGATATATTGAAAGGGCCTTTAAAGAAAACAGAAGCCAAAACAATAATCTTGCTAACCTCATTAAAAAGATGACATTTCTCTTTTATAATAATACAAATTTCTAATCGACAAAGTAATTTCTTCTTCAAAAGACATTTGGAACTGTTTCCCCAAGCCTTGATCACCGCTTTTCTATGAGCAAGCTTTGATGTACATGTCATCACGTTGTATCAGGTTTAAGAGTTGTCCATTCAAAAATATGATTCCCTAGTTTCGACTGTAGACCATATTTTCTATTGGGGCAATGCACTATCAACGTATCTTACTTTTTAGTGTCTATACTAAAAGGTGAAATCATTACATGAGTCAAGATGTAACGAGAGCAATAAAATCATTGCGTAGTGTACAGTCTTGTGGTCATTGTGTCTAGAAGCATATTTTCAAACCAAACTTTGTCTTGAATGTCCCTTTAAAGATTTTGTTGCTTAATTCCGATTTTTATTTAATTCTCATAAGTACCTGTATGAGAATTAACCATTGCAAGAAAACTCAAGATTCACATAGTGTACACTATGTAGTGTATTTAAGCACAAAAACTGAATGAGCACAATTAAAGACCAATGAACAGAATACTGGAAATGAAAGGAAAGAAGACAGGATTTCAGAACAAGGAAAATGTCGAACAATGCGACAAGAAAAGATCAATGGCTGTACTCATCAACTCATGCTTTTTACATTTAGACAAAAAGAAAACGGACACTAAAAATACATTTTATGTACAAAAAAGGATCATATTTATCAAACAACACAAGAAAAGTATGAAATAATATTATTATTAGGTATATATCAAAAGTAAAACAGCCTGTCACCTTAAACTTTTGTTACCATGTACTCTCAATCATGCTTGAGTGTCAGACAAAAATCATGTATTACACCAGTAATAAACCCAAGCTCTGTAAAGAGCCCAACCCCTCAAAATAGGAAATTTAGATATATGATATTCAAGATATAAGGTTGTGAAGGGACAGGGCGGCATTTTTTTGAAGATCAATCGTCAGTTCATTCCTTCCACTTCATCTCTTCATGATCATTATTAAATGAAAGTATATCCCCATCAGAAAAAAATATTCATCTTTAATCAGGAATAGCACTATCTAGAAAACTTACTTTTTCTACCATATTCAGTCTTCTTGTCCATTTATACCCTTTCAAAAGACAAAATGGTCTAAACCATCTGATCATGTATAAAACATGGTATCTGTGAATACAAAAGTAGCTCCTGGCCACCTGTCTCAAAATGGTCTGATTAAAGACATCTCAACTTGTAGGTTATTATTTTAACCCTTTCACCCCCATGTAACTTTATAGTAGACTATCCCATGCATTGATCTGGATGAGTCCATTATGGTCTACAGTGGTGAAAGGGTTAAGGTAAATGTCACACACAATGACTTTGAATAGATCAGTCAGATTTTCGTGCAATATAAACAAACATTTTATGTACAGGCGAAAATAATAAATGCATAAATTTTCTAATACATGATTTAGAAAAAGTAAACATGGGACAAATTAGTGATTAATACCAACAAAACCTAGCATTAATTTTTACCCCTCTTATCTCTAGCTTAAGCATTTGTCAGATCATTTGATGAACGATATTGAATTTTATATTGTTCTGATGAGAAGCAAATACACCATGACCTTCATCTCATAGCAAAATAATGTGGGTAGCCTGATAGTCTGAGACTAGTGAAATCTCTGGCTTAGACTAGTCGTTCTACAAACTGTTAGCTTTATGGACTTGTCCGAATTTGATATAACTTATCATGTTGAATAATATTAGGTTAGTGGAATTTGCACATGGACTGGTAATATTGAAAACTACAAGCCCAAATTTACTGACTAGTGGTTTTCTAAAATTAATTTCTAGCCCTGCATCTTATTGCACATTACAGTGAGGAAAGAGCAGTTAGCATGTAAATGCGTCTATAATCTATACAGTTCAGCAATTTTATAGAAAACCCTGAGTTTTATGCAAGTGATAACCTACTTAACATGCATTGTAATGTAAGCACACTTTTATCAGTTTTAGTATATTTTTCAAATGTAACACATTGTTTATATATATGCATATTCAGAAAAAAATCTCACTACTTTTTCATTGCATAATCTAAAATGCATATTTTCAGGAGAAAGAAATGCCCTGACACTGGAAATAAAACTATAATTTATTTGTGTTGTTATTAATATATCAAAGCCGATATATAAATACTGTTAGACCAGATTGTGAGATTTTCACTAAAAAGAGCAACAAAGAGAAAAAAAATCAAACAGAGAGGACAGAAAATCAATACATTTACATTCAGAATGACCAGATTGCGAGACCTTCACAGAGCATAGCAACAGACAAGCACTAATAATTATACAGGAAATGAATGCACAAAATCTTCACGTCTGCAAATAGATACCAGTTGTAAACTCTGTTTAGGAAACCTGTCTCCACTTCTTTCTACATCATGTGATTGGAAAACAATACGTTTTCTCACACTTTCACAATACGTGCTGAGCAGCAAAGCAGTTATATCACACCGTTTCAGTGAAAAATACGAAAGCAAATATCTACTGGCCACTGCTTTTCCGAGCTGAAAAGCTTTTTTCTTTGGACAGAGCAAGTGCCAGAAATACACCCTTTTTTCCAAACAAAACTGTTCTGTACTTTGGCCGTCGCTCTCAATCTGTCTTTTTATAAGCCACCATTGTGTCGAGCTTATGTATACTGGTGGAGAACGAGCGTAGTCTCACTTCCTCGGAGTTGGCAATAAAGTGGGGACCGTCCTCGCCCCAGGAGCTGGGCACCTCCACATCCTTGTCTGTGTATACCAGCAAGTCAAATGCACCTGAAAGAATAATGACAGCTTAAATAGTCTGTAACATTTCAAATTGTTTTTTTAACCAGGCTTTCTCCCGTGTTTTAGCACGTTTTCCATGTTATCAATCTGACACAAAATAGCCTGCATTTAAAACTGAAATTATCCCAATAGTTTCAATAACTTCAAAACAACATAGTCAAATCACGCACACTGACTAGTATGCATCTAGTATTCATTTTGAGTTTTTAGATTAAGTTACAGAACTGAGGTTTGCATCATTACATTGTTACACTAGTGAATGCAAGTAGTAATGCATCAAATTATAAAGCTTATTATACTATGAATAAAACACATCATTCACATACAAATATTTAACACATACATGTATCATCACATATCCTGCAATTTAGCATAAGGGCTAACACAATCTTAACTTAAAACTTGTGTGGTCAGTTCAGGAAAACCAAACAGCATTTGTTTTCATCTATACTTAGTGGCAGTAGATATAGGGATGGGCTTACCTATTTAATACCAAGCATGATTTTTTTGCCTGATCAAATAAGGTGGTTTATTTGTTAAGTAGCCAACATTGAATCATTGAGACAGTATGCAACACCAGTAAAACTATCTCAATAGCAATTGTATCGCTGATGATTTTAATATCACAAAAGTCAAAATTGGATTCAAAACTTTCAATCGTCACCATTTTTCTATACGCAATCAGAAAGGGTCGTCTCAGACAATTGTGCCTACTGAACCAAGGAAGCTTTAATTAAGTTTTACATGGAAACTGAAAACCTTGCCATGACGTGGCCAGACAGTCAGGTCTTAGGAGGTTACAGTTTAATGTAAACAAGCATGGTTCTTACAGGCACTCTCCAGCAGAGGCAGGAAGGTCACGGAGGCTGTTATTTGTCGTATCACAGAGCAGATTTCTTTGTTGATATCTTTCACTGATTTTTCTCTTGGTTTACTGAAAAAACGTAAGTGAAAATATGTTAATGAAAAGTGTCAAACATTTCAATATTGCAACATGAAATGCGTTGAAAAACTTAAAAATTGTTAACATTTCAACAGTATTCAGAATAACTAACTTACTTTTAACGTTTGGAAATAGATGTCGAGAAACACTTTTAAAAAAAATGGAACCGAGGGCTACTTCCAGATGTCATGCGAGGGAGACAGGGAAACAAATTAGGATGGTATGGCCTACAATGATAGGTTTGAATATGTAATGAGCAAGGGGGAGGAGAGGGCAGGATTGGGCTCAAGGCTATGGTGGTTGGTCACTGTAGATCAGGGCCCGTATTCACAAAACCGTTCTCATGCTCAAGCATGGATTCTGTGCCAGCTGTATTGTAACTTACCTAAATCATGTCAACGATCAACAAGTCAAATTTAAATATTGAAAACAGTATTCGGCTTAAAGTTTCTTCAATTTTTGTCCAAAACTTTAGCAAAACAAGATTTTTTAAATAATTTATAACTGGAACAAGAAATTAGACTTGAGCACAAAATCCATGCTTGAGCACGAGAACAGTTTCATGAATACGGGCCCAGGTCAAATAAAGTGACTGACCCATACATATATTGTATTTTTAAATCGACTCGAATGACAATATTTTTCATCATGCTTTTTTCTCAGCCAAATGAGCTAACAATACTACAGGATTCAAAGCAAAACATCAACATTGCTTCCTGTAATTTTTAAAAGCTCTGTTAGCTTTAATTTGTTGACCCTGGGATGTACTGTACAGTTACCTTTCTTCTAACACAGTTTTGTCACACTCCACATCAAACTGCCATCGTTCCATCACCTCGTTGGTGTCTATATCTTTGATGACAACAACCAGTTTCTTCACCGTCATACTCAGCAGCCATTCTATAAGAGATTGGTTATTTTTAAAATATGTGAAAGATATATTTAAATTTATGATACTGTTTTTACGTAAAACATTGAATAAAAACATGTTTTTTTCAATTTGAAAGTGGTATTCATTAATTCATCATGATCACAAGCTTGCTCAATTCCTTGTCATTCACTATATATATATATATACATATATAATAAAGTTGAACAATGAAATAGTTTTTCATTTTCAACAAAAATAGCATTTAGAACAAGTGAAAACTGTACATTGCTAAACTTTTGTCTATACATTAGTGACTTTTGTTTTCATTCCTACAAGTGTTAAGAAAATTAATTTTGCAAATGAGACAATGCGACAGTTTTATCATTTATTTATTTTTAAATTTGCGATTTATTCTCCTTTTGAAAACATTATCCATCACCCCAAATACAATGGATTTATGTGTATTTACTTTTAACGTGTGACAACACTTCGTTGAGATAATTTTTGAGAGCATCATCCGAGGACACCAGTAGAGTCAGACCATATTGTTGTACTCTGGTAAAATCTTCTGGAGGGTAGATACCTCGCTGGTACAGAATACTGTTGATTCCATACCCTGGAAAGAGAACAAAATTGTTTAATAGAATAGAATATCACATTGTGGCAAATTTAAATCGCCTTCTAGTCTACCTTCATGCTAGAGGGATTTCCCCCATTAGCTCCATTGGTAGAGCAGTTGACTAGGAAGCTTGGAGTCCCTGATTGGGGCCTGGGTAAAGAACACGTACCTGGTATTCTCTTCAGTTACATGTGCATCGAGTCTTGGTCATAATGATTTGACATGATCTATCTAATATAGCTATTCATCATTCTTATTTTGGTACAACTTTCATAAAGTGCTGGCATGTATTAATATACATACGAAGTGGTTATATGCATGGGCTAGATTGAGATATGAACCTGGAGCCTCAGAAATTCCTAAAAAATAGTATTTTTCGCTTTTAGATATATATATATATATGTGTCATTTCTGGTTGCTACTGTATGTAGCAGAACAGTCTGGGTTGGGTCAATATCGCCAGTGACCAGCTATAGCTCTGTATGATTGATTGATAGGTTTTACGTCAGCTTCTCTACCGAGTAGTAGGTTATCCTGCAGACGAAGTAGCTCTGTATTTCTCTCCTGTTATAATATATTGGTGCCCATTTCCTACCCTTGTTTCCATTACTGCCTGAATGCCTCGCAAGCCAAACCTGGGTCGTAATAAACAGTTCTGTCAATTACAACTAAACACGGTAAGATCATCCATCTAGAATCTGGAGGGATCCACATTCAAATCCTAGCTGATGCATTTCTCTCTCCTGTTACATACATTCTGACCCTTAAGCTTCAAGATCTAGATGATCAACTGATCATAACGTTGATTCCTCTTTAATTGCGATATGTAAGAGAAATTAGGTGAGGATGCGGTCTGGATTTTCCTAGGCTTAATGCACCCTACCAGATATTTTGTTCTATCTAACACATTCAGATCTTATTATTACAGACAGTGATGCACTAACAACCAAAAATTAAAAAAAACTGGCAGTACTAGTACCCATATGATTTGTAATTAACGTTTAAAAGTACGGTGAACTCATTACTATGCGAGGCCGTATAAATGAGTTTTTTGCTTTCTTCTTTCCAAGAAACGAGCACGTGTACATGACAACGGGACCTGAATCGCTTTTGACGTCTACGTACGCATGTACACAGTGTAGATTCACTTAACTTGCAAGTCGTTATTAAAGTTCGAAGATGTACTAGCTACATACATTTAAGAATAACTCCTGGCAAGAATAGGGAAATCGTATTACGCTAATGACATAGGCTTAGAAGCCTGACATACCGTAATTAAAGGGACTTGAAACATTTCGGCTTGAGATCAACAAAATCTAAACAATCGCTTGAAAAACCAGCTCGGGTCGACTGACAGTAAACAAAGACTTTGCATTCGGAAAAACACAATATTATGTAATGGAGCGTTATCAAAAGTCATTAAAATTAAAAAAAAATATGCTTACAAAAGAATTCAGATACAATTTCTGTCGATCCCTTCAAGGTGATGGCGTTTTGAGATGAAGTCGCAGCCATTATTCTAAAGTTCGCGCCATTCGTTGCGCCCTCTATAATATTGATAACAAGGGAGCTAATTCGTTTCCATTTTGCTAACTACATTGATGGTAATATTGCTGACTCGGGTTTCCATTCAGGAATAACCAATAATAACTGCAACTTTACGTATTTTATATAAATATAGTTAAAATATTGTGCAACGCACTAACACGATATTTCATAAGATATCTTCTTCATTAATGGAGGGGCAGTAACTCTTCGAAAATATTCGATTCATTAGGTCCAGTATCAATCGCAACTTCTCGGCCAATTCAGGCTAGGCGCGGAATCATAGGTCTAGTATCTGGCACACTATGTTTAAATGCTGACAACGTTTTTTCACAACCATACACCAGGGACAGTATATTATACGTCCCTGCATACACTTATCTATGTCATAGTTCTTATTACAAATTGTTAGTCGAGAAAGTCTTTCTTGAAATTAACATGTATCATTTCTAAATAAAAGTCTTTCCGTCGAAAACTTCAACAGGAGTTGTGTGGTTTTACCACGGACTTAGCGGATAATCTAGTTCCGTGGTTTTACGTATACACTAACCCATACACGATCAGTAAGAAAGTCTAAGTAAACTTTCCAAACAGCGGACGAAATGCCTTGACCTGGTGTAGTTTAAGAAAAAATACATAACACGATGTTTGATCAGCAATACATTACTACAATTTCAGTCTGTTTAAAATTGTTCGCTGACTTTTAGCATTGAGATAACTATATATATGTAATAGGACGAGGAATAGTGATAAAGATAGTGCCGTCGCTGAGACTCGAACCCGCGACCCTTGGCTCTCCAGCCCGATGCTCTACCGCTAAGCAAAAGGGAAATTCCCTACAGCTGACGTAAGGCAACCTAATCAATCCACATATTTTACATATATATTAAAAAGATAGAAATGGCCACAATCCGTTTGTCTTTTCTATTTTTCTAGATCGACTGTACCAGGTATATTTTATATTTTGTATTTGAAAGGGAAATACAGAGAAAATGCCAGACGGAGAGTATGCGAGTTAAGTTTCAAAGTCGAGAGATCTATAGATCGAAAATTAGTTATAAGGCGAAATATAAATGATGTTTTTATATCCATGTTACGTACTCTTTGGGTCAAGCGTCAGAGTATAATATAATCTTGAAGGTATATGTTGTCATCAACATTATGAATTGATACAGTTGAGCATTATGCGAGACATCTTACACTGGGACATGAAAATGAAAACCCGAAAATATGAGAAAAAACCCAGAATGTTTTACCCGAAGCATTTTCTAGGGGTATATAACGGGGACCACATTTAGGGGATTTTTTTTTTTTTACCAAACTTGTGATAATTTGAATCCCTAAACCGTCTATTAATTAAGATTCCTTTCACATCAGGATAGGTTCAAACATACCATGTTGCGATAATTTGTTCTCGGGTCATTGTTATAGCCCCTAATAAAACTGTTTTTGGAAAGAGGTTAATGTTCTACGAGCTACTTATATATTTATTAATTAGTTGGTCGAATATGTTTATTCTTCTTTACTTGTATATACACAATTCACCATGAATTAATAAGTACATATCGTCGTGATGAAAACGAAGACGTTACTTCATCAGACCACAACGATAAATTTCTGTTGTACGGGTGTTCTTCAAATGGATATCTTTTTTTGTACATTCTATATATTCCTAGTACGTATTCCGTTAAAATTTTGATTTCATAATATACGCGAGTACCGTGTGCATTTTATTAGATAATTAATGTAAATAAGTCAGTTAGAATATCAGAAATGTTATGAAACCCTTGCATAGTTCTGACAGTGGCGGACTTAGGGGTGTTGCCCTAGTTGCACGGGCAAAACCCTTTTTGTGTCCAAAAATAATCTGGACTTAGGTTTTTGAAGTTTTCCTTCTTTTTCATATGGGATTTTCTTCTAATATCAACCATCCTGTGAACTATGATTTTTTATGGCAAGCAGCAGTTCGAATATCTATATATGCCTAAGGGTGCAGTTGCCCAAACAAGGAGTCCACTATTTATACTCTAAACAATAGGGGGTTAACCCTCTTTTGTTTATATATTAGTAGGGTCGCCAGTCAGGTCAGTGGTGAAGGCTCAACGGACTGTCTACCCTATTGTATTGTTCTAATGTCACGGTGTGGTGATCACCCTGTCCGTTGAGAGAGGACATTGCATATATGTTAATTGTTATTTCAAAGGTAGGGTCTATTTCATGATAGATAAACCTGTATTTTACCTGTGGTTTTATGTACACATGATGATGTGGCAAACATTGTATAATAGTCGTCCTGGTCGTATCAAAGGAAAATGTTTTCAGATTGTTAAAAATATGTATAGTAATATTAAATCATGTGTACAATACAATGGAAATACGTCAGATTTCTTCCCGTGCCTTATTGGGGTAAGGCAGGGGGGAAATCTTTCACCGTTCCTTTTCTCTTTGTTCCTAAACGATTTAGAAACGTTTTTTAAGTCGCTGGAATGTGTTCCGCTAGAAATGGTGATAGAAAAAATATCTGATGAACTGCATATTTTAATTGAAATTTTTGTCTTGCTATATGCAGACGATACACTTCTTTTTTCGGAAACTCAAGAAGGATTACAAAATGCATTGAATATTTTCAAGAATATTGCGATATATGGAAATTAAAAGTAAATACTGATAAAACTAAAATTATGATATTCTGCAAGCGGAAAAGTAACCAAAATCATGTCATCTTTCTCGGAGACGTAATACTTGAGATTGTTGATTGTTTCACATACTTAGGTATTATATTTAACTATAATGGAAATTTCGCTAAAGCGCGAAAAAACCCTGATTGATCAAGCTCAAAATTCATTATTTGCACTTTACATAATAAATCGGAATCATGCGCTTCCGATGGACATACAAATTAAGCTTTTTGATTCTGTTGTAGAGCCAATATTACTATACGGCTCAGAAGTGTGGGGTTTTGAAAATTTGAAAACGCTAGAGCAGACGCACCTGAAATTCTGTAAGAGAATTTTAAAAATCAGATCTAGCACTCCTACTTTTATGGTATATGGAGAAATCGGTCGGTTCCCAATGGAAATAAATATTAAACTTAGAATGGCACGTTTCTGGAGTAATTTAAACGATACGCGTAATGAAAGTAAACTCAGCAGTATATTGTTGAGATTGGCACCTAATTTACACGACAATGAATCAGATTCTTTTAAATGGATTAATAAAGTTAAAAGTTTTTTGATGAATCTGATTTTTCATACATTTTTGAAAATAAGATATGTATGAATAATATGTTCTTAAAAAAATCACCTTTAACAAAGACTTCGAGATCAATTTATACAAAATTGGTTTTCCGAAGTTCATAATTCGTCGAGAGGAGAATTCTACTCAATGTTCAAGTGTGAATTCGGTTTTGTAAAATATTTGAAAAAATTGTCAGAAAATAATAGACTACCTATTACCAAACTACGTACGTGTAATTTGAAATTTCCCATTGAAACTGGGAGGTGGCAGAATATTCCAAAAGTAGACAGGATATGTAACCTTTGCCTTGAAAATATTGGAAATGAATTTCATTATCTTTTTACTTGTAGTAACGTGAAAGTGAAAAATTTACAAAGAAAATACGTTCCAAATTACTATTGTGCAAATCCAAATAAAAATAAAATGAAAGGTTTTATGTCAATATGTCACGAACAAATTCTGAAAGGATTATCAATTTTCCTAAAGAAATTGATTCCTTTACTTTAAGCTAAAACATAAACATTATACATATACTATTACTTGTTGCTTCTATAGGTCCATAATATTGAAGCACATTATGGGTCTATATCACTGATATGTACAAATCAATTTGTAAAGTAGGCGACTATGTGAGTATTTTGGATACGGAAATGTATGCATATGTGCGCGTGTGTGTATATATGTATCTGGGATGTAGTCATATGTTTGTGAATATATGTGTGTATGCGCGTATATACGTAGGCGTCTTTTTGTTGGTATGCATTGTATGTGTATGGATGTGCACATATATGTATATGCAAAGGTCTGGATATATGCGTGGCTATCTACATATATGTATGCATTGCTGTGTCTAATTACGAAATAGGTCATTTGTACAACATGGTATCATGCATATATATATATATATATATATCAGTATCTTCATATACATGCATGCACCTGTCCATCCTGTCAAAATTTAATATGTTACACATTTTCATGTGTCTGAGTGTTGGAAATAAAATCTGAAATCTGATCACCAGGATTGATTTATTATACCTGTTAAAAAATGTAAATTTCAAAAATTTCAAAGACAATAAAGCATTCACCTTAGCATCACGTTATCAGGTGAATAATAACCAATGTTAGGATAAAAGCCTGGCATGTATATATATATATTTATTACATACTTACTAATAAATACGGGTTTTTTGTATATGCGATACGACCCAATTGCTCTTACCCATATCAGCCCTGGCCGTATCACACCACAAAAGCCGTATCAGCCCCCGCCGTATCACACCCCAAAACCCGTATCAGCCCGCAAAACCCGTATCACACCCCTTTTAGATTTTTTTTCGTTTTTCAATATTTCAAAAGAAAAAAAATATCGTAAGATAGTAGCTTTTATTAGTAAGTATGTAATAAACAGAATAAATCATGACTTTTTCCACACCCCTTTTTGATTTTTTTTTTCGTTTTTCAATATTTCAAAAGAAAATTTTATCATGAGATAGTAGCTTTTATTAGTAAGTATGTAATAAACAGAATAAAACATCACTTTTTCCATATCACACCCAGTATCAACCCTCGACTAATATCAGCCCTTGGGCTGATATTGCAGTCTCGGGTTGTGATATGGAAAAAGACATGTATTATTCTCTATATATCCCTTTTAACATGTGTTGCCCTTGTACATATGCATGCATACAAATTCACAATAAAAGACAAACAGTCAAATCATAATTCATATTCATGACAAAATAAATTAACATTTAATTGCCATAATGCTCGCCTAGACTACATGTACATGAAAGGCATGACACAAACATCAACATTTTAACCAAAAGCCAACATTTTTACCATTGTTTCAGAGAATTTGTAACACTCGCTCCGCTCGGCCATCATAAAATATAAATACTCTATGTTATAAAATATAACCTGGAATAATACCGCAAACTCAGAAAACTATTCTATGCCTTATTCGATCTGTTTGACAATGGCAATAATGTTCGATAAATTCTAGATTTCTACGCTTGGCAGAGCTTGAACAAGTTTAGTATTACATCTTCAGAAAAAAAATCGCCTCGCTCTGCTCGGCAAGGAAATTATAATTGTCACAATCACAGAAATAATGAAGTTCTATATTATTGTTTGGTGTCAGAAAGTAGTATACATGTACAACCGACATGACAATTACATTTTTTGAGCGTCTTTTTCTGAGTTTAAAATTTTGGGCAACAACCAAAATTAATTCCTGGGTCCCCCCTCGTTCAAGTACAATGCTGACTCGGTCCTGCTATTTTTATTGACCGGCAATATATGCTATAGATTATCTCCACTTAGACCGTCTCGCACATATTATCTCCCCTTATACCGTCTCGTACAGTAGTGCGACGCACGTGATAGCATAATATACCATGCAAGTACACTTTTTATTTAAAATATCATAAATTGCCATGGTACATAGAATCAATTTCAAATTTTAATACAGTTTGTAGGAGATGTCAAAATCCAACCATTTTTCCCCATTTGTGTTACATAGAACACATTTGAAAATAAGACGTTTAAAAAATGTTTAGAAAAAATTGAAAGGTATGTTTTCTATTTGTAATTCTTCCTTGCTCAGCAAAATAAGCAAAATCTTATCTAAACTAGAAAAAAATGCTTTATATATTATAATCATTTATTATGTATGCCATGTATGCTTTGCTATTCTATTCTATAATATGGTCTGTTATATATGTAGGTATGCCATGTATACAATGCTAAGCTATGTCATGTATGTATGCATGCTTTGCTATGATATGTATGCATACTATGATTTGCTATGCTATGCAAAGTATGTTTGTATGTGTGTAGGTAGGCTATTATATAAGTCTTTATATGAAATTATGCGTGATCAGCATAAATAAAGCCAGCAAGATATTTGAAAGCAGAGTTGTGGGCCAAGTGATTGTGTATTTTGTTCGTCCAAACGTTATTGCTTTACATACATTGTTATATATTACTTGACTTTTTGTGTAAGATAGAAAATTGTTTACGAGAATTTAAAAAGCATAAAGATGTTTCCTTATATATCTTGACCACGTGTTCCTTCCTCCCCCTCTGGACAGGAACCCATTGAATCATTTGATTTAATAAAATATTTTTAAATGAAAAACAAATCGGACAAAACCCGGACACAACACTGCTCCGTCATCCTCTCGAACACGTTTCTCATCTGAACGTGAACATACTAGACCTCGTAGTACTCCTGGCCGTCCACTGCGACCGGTTGAGGAAATGAGGGCGGGGTATGGGGACAATGAACAGTCCCGCCATTATCCTAGTACTCCTGGGCAACCAGTTGAGGAACGGAGGGCTAACGAGGGTAACCTCGTTCGGGCCCAGTCAGAGCAATCGCGTGTGTCTCCCAGTACTCCTGGGCAACCAGTTGAGGAACGGATGGCTAACGAGGGTAATCTCGTTCGGACCCAGCCCGGGCCCAGCCAGGGCAGTCGCGTGTGCTTCCTAGTACTCCTGGGCAACCAGCTGAGGAACGGAGGGCTAACGAGGGTAACCTCGTTCGGACCCAGTCAGAGCAATCGTTTTGTGTGTAACAGGAGGTCGATTTTCGGATACATTTTGTAATGGCAGGCCAATTGGAAAGATAGTGTATTTTAAACAAATAATAGCATGCATACATATAGAACCATACATAATTAGTACATTACATACATATAATAGCATACAAACATACATATAATAGCATACAAACATACAATACAACAGCACTCATGCAAACATATAACAGCATACATGCATTTAATAACATCATAGATATATATAATAGCATACATACATACATATAACAGTTAACATGCATACATATAACAGCATAAATGGATACATATAATAGCATACATACATATAATATCAAACATATATATAATAGCCTAACTACACACATACTTTGCATAGCATAGCAAATCATAGTATGCATACATATCATAGCAAAGCATGCAAACATACATGACATAGCTTAGCATTGTATACATGGCATACCTACATATATAACAGACCATATTATAGAATAGAATAGCAAAGCATACATGGCATACATAATAAATGATTATAATATATTAAGCATTTTTTCTAGTTTAGATAAGAATTTGCTCATTTTGCTGAGCAAGGAAGAATTACAAATAGAAAACATACCTTTCACTTTGACAATAGTTGGATTGATATAATAATAATTGGGAATGTATTTATGACGTATTTCAGTTACAGCGTCATTCTGACATTGGTACAAATAATGAAATTCGTCACCTTCATCTGTTGTACATAAGGGACACATTCTTTCCTGTCTTGGGACGCCTGTCCATCGGCCTATTTCTATTGGCAGCCTTAAATTGGACATTCAAAATACATAAAATGGGAAGAGCTTCAGCAAATAAGGTTTAAATTTCCATTCGTGGGTTTATGGATAAATTGATCGATTAAATGCCTTCGGGTACTCATGAAGAACTTGATAGATGTGTAGCCAAATTTTGTGGTGATATAAATGACGTAGTTTTACCTAACTGTGACGTTAAAATGGCTAAAGGTACATCACACTATCCCCGTCAACATAAGGTGGAGAAAGAGGACAAGCCGTGGTTTACTGAAGAATGTAAAATGAGATATAATGAGTACAAAAATGCATTGTTTAATTTTAATGTTTCTAAATCCTTTGAGAATCATGCTGTTTTTATAAGTAAAAAACGGGCTTACAAAAAGTTGGAATATAGACTCAAACGACAATATAAACGACAAGAAGGTGATATGGTTGAATTTCTTAGAAAGAACAATCCGAAGAAGTTTTATAAATATTTTTCAAAGCGTAAAAACAGTGTATCCCAACCATAAATTAATATCAATGAATTTTTAGAATATTTTAAAAGTGTTAGTAGTAACACTGGTGATATTGATGCTACTACTCAGGACTTTTATGATGACACAGATTTAACAATATTTGAAGAATTAGATAAACCATTTACAAAAGATGAGGTACATATCGCAATTAGAAATTTGAAAAGAGATAAAAGCTGTAGTGAAGATTTAACTTTGAATGAACTTTTCGTAGATTGTGAAGACATTTTAACCCCTTGTATAAAACGAAGCTTTTCAGACGAATATTTGAATCGGGTCTTTTTCCGGATGTGTGGTCACGTGACTGCATTGTTCCAGTACACAAAAAAGATGATATTAATGATGTTGGTAATTATAGAGGAATTACTCTTGTCAGTTGTATGGGCAAACTTTTTACTGCAGTTTTAAACAGAAGGCTTAAACAGTGGGACAAAGAAAATTCAATTATTACTGATGCCCAGTTTGGTTTTAAAGTTGTTCACTCAACTTTAGATGCTATATTCGTACTTCAGTCATTAATTAATAGATCTCTAAGTAAAAAGAAAAGGTTGTATTGTTGCTTTGTAGATTACAAAAAGGCTTTTGACCTTAATGATAGAGGGAAATTGTGATGTAAACTCATTAAACATGGAGTTCAAGGTAAATTGTTAAAGATTATACAATCCCTGTATGAAAATGTTAAATCCTGTGTTAAATACAACTGTCGTATATCAGAATATTTTTCGAGCTGAATCGGCCTCTTCCAAGGAGCAGTTCTCTCACCAATTGTATACAGTTTATTTGCCAATGACTGTGAAATGAATTTTATCAGAGAAAATTGTCAACCAGTTGAAATTGGTATGATATCCTTATTTTTTTACTTATGAACGCAGACGACACAGTTCTTATTGCAGAAACACCGCATGCTCTACAATCTATGTTAGATGCTTTATGTTTGTAAATACAGATAAAACTAAAATTGTCGTTTTCAGGAAAAGTGGTATTGTAAAACAGGACGAAAGGTGGTTTTATGACAATAACGAAGTAGAAGTTGTTAATGAATTCAATTATCTAGGTATGTTTTTTTAATTTTAACGGAAAATTCAATAAAACTCAGCAACATGCAACAGAAATTACGAATTAGGTAGACTTCCAATGTATATTGTTCGGAAAATGAAAATATTGAAATACTGGGTTGAAGTGAAAGAAACAGACAATAATTGTATAATGAAAGCATGTTATGGACAGAGAACATTAGATAAGGATGATTGGATTATAAATATACAATCAGAATTGAATAAGTTAGGATTAGGGTATTTATGGAATAACTGCTATGAAAGTAAGATTGTGTACAAGTTAATGGAGCACAAATTTTAAGATATACATGTACAAGAAATTTTGTCTAAAATACAGATTCCCCAAAAGGAACATTGTATCAGCATTCAATAGATAATTTTGATCTGCAATACTACCTGAAAAAACCCTATTGATCAGTTGTATAAGAACAGTATTTCATGTATTCGCTTAAGCTCTCACAAGCTCAATATTGAAAGTGGAAGATACACTAATTTAGCTAGGTCCAATATTAATGGAGTTTGTACATTATGTGATACTCATGATATTGAGGATGAGTTTCACTGCATCCTTAAGCGTCCTCCTATTTATGCAGATTTACGGCCGGGTGAGATACCTGAAGCCATATTATTTTAGTCGTCCAAGTGTATTTAAACTTGTTCAATTGCTCAGTGCTAATAATGTAAAAGATTTGTGTAATCTTGGTAAATATATTTTAAGATTTGCTTTTAAGAAGCGCTCTCAGTCATTATAGTATTGCCACATTCTTGTGTGTGTGTGTGTGTGTGTGAGTATGTGTGTATGCTACGATTACATACAATTATCACTCTCCTGTACATCAATAATCTGTTTAACCTGTTAAAATATTGTGTTTTGTATCTTTTAAGTCGTAAGACTTACAGAATATTGGAATGCAAAATTGCGACAATTCCGTACGGCCTTCAGCATTGTGTCCATATCAGCTATAACGATGCGAACGGACAAATATATATCTACTATCAAAGAAACTGTAGCCAGCACCATGGTGTTTGATAAGTAATGTAACAAGAGATTGCCCGGGCCAAACTATGTTTTAAAGCTAACCTATTAACTTGTTTCTCCATTTTCATTTGTGTTGTTTGGTTTCATATTAAAGAGCAAATACGATTAAGAACAAGAGACACAGAGGGCCTGTAACGCTCACCTGGATATCAAAGTAATCATGGCAAAATAATCTCCAAATAAGACCCAAAGGAATGGGCCAGACCCTAATCCTTATATCCTATCTGTATTCGACTTTTCATGCCCAGCAATTTTATGTATGGTTATGGGTTTGGGATCTCAACTGTTTCCAAGGTGTCACTCAGAAACTTTATATGTCCTTAGGGTTGTGGCCAGACCCCAGGATCAATTATAATATCATGACTGCATTAGTCTCTTTATGTCCAGCATTTGTTTATGCAGTTTTGAGGTGGGGATCTCCACTGTTTCAAAGTTATGACCTAGAGGTTAAGTCTGCGAGGGTGGGACAGACCCCGGAGTCAATTCTAATATTATGACTGCATTCATCTCTTTATGCCCAACAATTGTATAGATAGTTTTGGGGTGAGGATCTCAACTGTTTCAAAGTTATGACACAGAGGTTAAGTCTGCGAGGGTGGGACAGACCACGGGGTCAATTCTAAAACAGACTGCATTCGTCTCTTTATGCACAGCATTTGTATATACAGTTTTGGGGTGGGGACTTCAACCGTTCCAAAGTTATGACCCAATGACTATGTCTCCAAGTGTGGGGCCAGACCCCTGGACAATCCTTGTAACATATGTACATTCTTTCTTCATTCTCAGCAATTGTATATATGGTTATAGGGTGGGGATCTCAACCATTTCCAAGCAATAAACTATTTTTGGCCCCACCCTTTAGCCAAGGGGGTCAGGGCCACAACTTGTACAATTTGAATCACTGCCTCCCATGAATGCTTCCAACCAAATATGATTGATATCCAGTGCATAGTTCTAAAGAAGAAGTTATTTATAGTAATATAGTCAAATTACCCTTTTTGGCCCCGCCTCTAAGCCCCATTGGGGTTCAGCCCAACCATTTGTACAATATTTAATCCCCACCACCTAAGGATGCTTCCAGCTAAATTAAGTTAAATTCCAATCAGTGGTTAAGAAGAAGTCGTTTGAAGAAATTGTTGACGAACGCACGACGGACGGACGCCACGTTGTGGCATAAGCTATGAACTTAACAAACTCCGCAAAAAAACAAAACAAAATCTTGCAGTATTTTATATCTTTTATTTAACACATTATAATTTTTATCAACAATCACATTTTCTTTGTATTGAGTATCACAAAATAGTCTACAATACAGACAGCTTGTGCCAGCTTCTCAATCACATCCGGGTATCTCCTGGAGCCGAATGGTTGACACTTTTGAGACAAATACCACATACTTATATATTCCCTATTCTGCATGTAACGACCCTTACTTCAGGTTTTAACAAGACAATAAAGTAGTTAATAATCTCTGTTACGAACAATGAAACTCGATCACTGGTAAGTGCACATTCACAAGCAACGGACCTTTCATATAAAACGGAAAAAACACACACTTTCGGTATCAGAAGCACAGGTTCCCCCTGGGAGAAGCTAGGCCACTTATTTCCCAGAGTTCCTTGCGCGGTTCTATTTACATAAGATATATTCCGTTTTTGCGTATTGCAGAGTTATCTGCTCTTGAGAGCAGGGATTGATTGTTACGTCATTTGTTTGTGCGAGAAAATTACGTCGTTTTCTCAAAAATTGATGACGTCACTCTCACAAACAAATGACGTAACACTCAATACCTGCTCACAAGAGCAGATAACTCTGCAATACGAAAAGACGGAATATATAAACAGATACATTAGAGTTAACTACTCTTTCAGAGAAAAAAATATGGAGAACTTATAATTCCCAATGTTATACAAACAACAACATACAAAAATGGCACATTTTTCTTATCAATCTCATGCATAAGCAAATGTTGATCGATTGTAACAAAAATATACTTATAATAAATAAACCATTCAATTCAATCTTCACTCTGTGCTGGCTGCGAAGTTTTGAAACATTTTCATTTTGATACGACTTTCCTGTCAAAACACAAGGCAATACTTAGCACTAATATAGAATGATAATTTGTTATGTATCTATAAAAACACATGTATTGAATAATAATACAAAGCTTGTTATCCAAGAGTTCCCTTTCCAATCCTTCCATTTACTTCTCTCATTTGTCAAAATGGTCATTTTTTTTATTTGGAATAGTCACTACCTCTCTACGCCGTCACCAGACAAACATAGACACACAAACTCCGACTCATCAACGAAAACGTATAAAGTAACGTTAATCTTTTAGGGGAAAAATGAACGAGGCATGAACAAATCAAACAAATGGCATTTATATCAAGGTTATACCGTAATCTCTTAAAACGCCAAATGTATATCAACATTGATACTAGAAGATACAAGCAGGCATTGGTCTTAAAATAGCAACAACGCATCTTGAAGCATTTTAAGGAAACACTTAGTTTTCACAAACTCATTGAAACATACAACTCATAACAATCAACTGACTTCCCATTGTCAAGCTCCTCACCATCCTCGACCCCAGGTGAAAATCGCACTAACGCATAAAGTTTAACACCTGGGATCGAGGATGATTGTTCACTTTGCGCGCTCATAACTGTAACTTAAGTTAAAACAAATAAGCTATAAGGGCTTGACGGGCTTTAGCCCCTTTTTTGACCAAAATTTGTCCTCATTTGTTTATTCCTTTCTCAATCTAGATCATATTTGGTCATTTCATTTGAATAGAAGTTATGAATCAGATAATCTAAAAAGACTTGGGGTAGGTATAGGTGTTATTAAAAAAGAAATCTACCTAGCATCTATGCGATTGTATCGGTTCTTATTGCTCGTATGTCAGTAACACTAAATTAAACAGCGGCATGTTTTCAAACTATTTTCCCCAAATGTCTTCCGACTAAATACCAGATACAATCTCTTTAGTTTAAAACTCATATTCCTTATATAAATAATATAAATTCACTCTCACTCATCATAAATATGTCCCTATGATTTTGTTTTTCCTTTGACATGTCTATCAATTAAACCTTCTTTTTAACGTAATGCCGCATTTTGAAAAATACATCATTATGCCTCGTCTTCATAACAGTGTATATATGACTGGACTAAGTTGATCACATGACGCGGAAATAACTCGCGCTCGAGTTTCCTCGGTCATATGTCACTCATTCGAGCCTCTCTAATAAGTTAGCAAGAGACACCACACTTGAGTTCCGAGCGACTGAAGCAGACAACATTGGTCCGTAATCCTGGTCGTCTTCACTGTTGTGTTATTTTTCTGATTAGGTATATAAACATTTTCGTTTTCCTTTTGTTGGGGAAACAAGACACTTTATTTCCCCGAGATTATTCATGTTTCGCTCAGGTTCCACTCTCGAGGAATTTAACTAATCCCGGAGAAATAGAGAATCGTATTTCTCTACAACATGGACATTCAAATGTGTAATGATCGAAAAAAGACGGAATGTGCACGCCATTCTGACCAGCAAATGTTACACTAAGACAGCCACTTCAGCTTAAGCATACAGATGTCTGTGACAAAAACAAAACATTGAAAGGTCTTACGACGATTTAATCGATTTCTCCCCAGTCCTTTCCTTCCTCATTTGAATGGTCTTTGGAGAGACGGTTTTTCGGTCTGAAGCTAGTCCCAAAAACGCCATAACATCTATGAACATCGTGGTGACATTCAAACGAACACCAAACTCACTTGCGGCGTAGTCATGTGGAAATACATGATGATAATTGTGAAAGCCCTCTCCGACCGCACCTAGAGCCACGCCCAGGTTGTTGGAGGGATTGATTGTCTTATCGTAGGGTTTGTTTCCCCATATATGGGCAGCACTGTTCACTAGCCACGTAGCGTTCAGTACCAAAGTGTAACGTAGAATGGAAGCTAGGTAGAACGAATTCCACAAAGTCTCTCCCCAGAAATACCACGGTACCACAGTCGGCAAAATGAAACACATCAACAGCACAGACGTCTTGTAAAACCTGGCAAATGAGAAGAAAATGAGAAAGATGTCATTCATACCACACAAAAGCAAGGAAAAGCTCGAATAATGAACATATGATACTTAAGTACACACATGTCAAGCTAAGGTTAACGAAACAAGCTCCCGAAAAGATGGTAAAGTCACTCTTTTTCTCAAACCCCTGATCACTTATGTTTAAAGACTCCCATAATCATTGGAATTCAAATGTATCGATCTGCTACTTTAGCGACACAGCGACGTAAAACGAAGTCAATAATAATTAAGGCATCGATGAAGTGGTCTTCATAAAATAGTTCACCAGGATTAAAACACATCGATTTTTCTTTAGCAAGCCAAATGAATGTTACAAAAGGACATGCTATAATGTACATTGACTTCTTTCATTATCTGTGGAGAGGCATACCGGTCTCATATCAAAACAGATGTGATCATGCAAAACGTCTTAAACCATTAAAATAAAAAAATCCGGTAATATATCTTAGCAGACTGCGAATACGAAAATGAAGGCTAAGCAATTTAGAATGATAAAAGAACTTTCGATATGGGTTATTTCATAATATTCTGTGGTGTTGACATGTAATAATAAATGATAATGATAGGCTTTATTTAGTATCGGCAGTCCATCGAACCAAAGGCTCTTCTACTGTCATAAGACCGCTTCAAAATGTATGGTGTTCAAAGGTATGGAAAAATCACAAGAAATACGAAGAAAGAAGAAGCACATATTTGATTTGGCATGTTGATTCAGAAACTCAAACAAAGATAACATTTCTTCTGCGTCCTATACATATTTCATCAATTTATTTACTCAACAGTGGTGTGTACATGTAGGATAAGGTCAAAAGAACTCAAAACCAATGTCATTAGCTTTTCGAAACTTATTTAGAAATACGGGATAAGTATTCTTTTATACAACACTTAATTTCACGAAAAGGATACTCTACATAAAAAGTATATTTTACTTGTAATGATCAAGGTCACAAAGCCATAGGTTTTAAACTATATGCCGGTAAAATAAATTAGCAAAGATCCCCCCTGATATTTTAGTGGTTTCACGTAGCCACTACCATCTAGGGTTGAAACCAGAGAAAAAAAAACTGCTCCGCATGACCTAGGGATAAGATAAACTCCACGTTTACATATGTTGTTGATAAGGATGCACCTGTATTTTAAATTTAAAAGGATTATTCAGAAATTGTGTCAAGTCCTATGCAAAGTTTTTAACTTCATTGCAGCATGAACTTAATGTTAAATATTTTTATTTTTTATTTTACCTTTTTAAAAATTATACTTATAACATGTTAGATTTACTGGTAACCATAACAGACAGATTTAAGAGTGATTCAGATCATAACAGATTATATGTAAATAGTATACAGCAATGCATAACCCACCTGTTTGTACATGTCTACAATGTCACTGAATAGCATTTATAACTCTCCTGTTTGGTATAATAATTAAACATACGGTCACACTTTTATGTTTTTGCGAGTATATATGTTTACGTCAATTAAAAACATCACTATAGGGGAATTGTAAAGCTTTAGATAAACAAAAATGAAAGAAAAATATCAAGGCCGATTTTTTAAAAACTTTTTAAAAACATTTGTAATGACTTTACTCGGTATAGTATCGGCGTGTATGGGAAACTATGCCTTAACTGTCCTTGGTCTTTTGTGTAAGATGTAGCTGAACTAGGGTTTAAAAAAACCCAAAACACTTCTAACAATCTCACCTTATTTGTATAGTGGCTGTGTACACATGTGAAGAATTTACAAGTATCCCGCACGTGTGACACAACACTTTAACAAAAACAGACACCATGCAGTCTAGACACATCGCCTTAACCGTTACACGTACATTTCCACTTGGGAAATATTACCCTATGTTCGATAGATAACATTAATCACTAAGGTTTTAATGTTTTGTAAAATGAGGTTGGCTGTGACCTTGTAGGTGGAAGTTATTCCGGCACAGTTAACACGAACTTCTTGTTTATGCTCAACCTTTCTACACAGTTGTGAGGTATTTTATATTATATCATATGTAAGCACGTTTGCCCTTAGTTTGAACTTTCTTTTATTTCAGTTCAAGCATGTTATTACAACGAACAGAGAAGACAAAGGGAACTAGGAACAAGTGTCACATACACTTATGTAAACCTATCACCAGGTATACTAAACAGCAACTAATATATTCAGTACGTGATAACACCATTCATACACACATCACACGCATATATATATATATATATATGCCAATAATTAATGGTTATAACGTTTGCCCTTACCCTGTATTTCTAAATTAAAAACTAAATATATGGGTTTAATTCTTTTGACATTAACCAACACTGATGATATGGGTATATGATGTAAAAAAATAAAATGTTTTTTTTTTTTCGTTGTGTTTCCAGTAATGATTCCATATCTTTGAACACCATATATTTTGAAGCGGCCTTATGACAGAAGACCCTTTGGCTCGATGGACTGCCGATACAAAATAAAACCTACCAACTTTTCTTTATATGCATTATAGAATTAGGGAAATCTAATCAAACAATCCAATTGTATAAAAGTTTTATTTTCATGACAGTTAAGATCTTCAAGTAACATTTCCCCCTAAATCACATAAAAAGGCTCATTTCTGCAAAACAAAAATTGGTCTCTGAAAGACTACGTGAAGTGAAATGAATGACTAATACATGACGGGAATACTGCCTCGTGTTTTGCAATTTGCATTAATAATATTTTTAATGCATCTTCATGCTGGCTGAAGCGACTATCTGTATTGTGAACGGTAGAAATGATGAAGTTAGTCTCAATTGAAAATTTTCCTATCAATTTCGTAACCGATGATACAAAACATTAATTTAGCAATAAAAAATCTGATCATGCTAACAATAAACGTGTTTTTGTTTATATTACCATGTGTTGACAAAAAAATCATCGATATGACAGCTGTAAATTATTTTTCTGTAAAACATTTGAAATATAATGTAAGTTTAGTGTTGAGGTTGAAAATGTCAAAATTTAGTCTATTTAATAATGGAGATTCAGATTGTTGCTGTCAGTGTCTGATTAACTCGTATTCTTTACTGAAACAAACAAATATGTATCTCTCTCTAAAAGGGCATTTAAACGAAATCAGTTAATATAAAAAAAAAAGCCTTGAATACATTTAAAAATGACGTATATTGACTGTAACTGTCTTTTGAAATACTCCCTGTAGTCGCTATGGTCAAATAAACACCGACTACCAGTAAAATGCATAACACAATACTGCTAATAACATTAGGACAAAAATCAGCTACGTTCTAATTGTAAGTATGCCATATGGTACTCCGCCTGAACTAAGGTGTATTGAAATAATGTTATTTCATCAGAAATACTTTCGTCTATGTTGCTGGTTTGTGTTGGTCATACAATTTTGACGTTAACATTCGTTCCCTTATAAGCGTTCTTTCAGTGATCTCATTCCATGATTTGAAGGTCAAAATTTCCCTTTCAGAATTTGTCCCAGTAATCATTATTGATACATATTCGAAAATCCAGGGGTTAACTCGGAAAACGGAAGTGAGTATAATCCCTGGAATTTCGAGGATGATGCACATATTTCATATCAATATACATGAATTGGCATTTCCCTTTTTATTTCTTTTAAAATTCGTCGGCAGAACATAAACTGACCTTTTTTGAATCATCACAACGGGGTCGTTGTACATATCCTGGAGGCTAATTAGTTTGCCCTTGGCAAGGACTTTCGGGTGTTTTTTGACCATCAGCCAGCCTACATGGGAAAAGAAGAACCCGCGTGTGGCGTTGTGCGGATCGGCATTTGTCTCCGAGTACTTGTGATGGACTCTGTGGTCTCGTACCCAGTCGAAAATGTTGTTCTAAAAAGACAAACAAACAATGATCTGTTAACATATCGACTTGTACTCCAGTTTGCTTACATCCGGGCCAACAAAGGGTGAATAATATAAGTTGAAATAACTTGTTTCATAATTGTTGCAAAATTAATAAAGTTTATGTTTTTGGTGTAAGTATTGAACTTGTATAAATATAATATATATAATTGTAGGTATAAGACCCAAACAGTGTTTTTGATTGTCCTTCAGCGGCGGATCCAGAGACTTTTCTGGAGGGGTTTCCAAATTTCCAGGGATGGGGGTGTTGTTTCCATGTGGGGAAAAAATTGAGGAATATGGTGAAAATTCTCAGGGGGAGAGGTGGTGTTCTTGAAGCCCAAAAAACCAAAACCCTCTGGATCCGCCACTGTCCTTTGCCGTATATTATTATTTCCCAATGAACATTACTTTTGTTGAAATGTTGAAATGTATGATTAATTATTTGATAATTAGTTAAAGGATGAAATTGTAAAATATATTTCATTTAAAGACTTTATACACGGTATATTCAGTTATGAAGCGTTCATTTAGGCAAAGAAGCAGTTTCATTCACAACAATAAAATCACATGTATTATAAGTGGATTTTCCTATGTGATCCGGAATAGGGAATGTATATATAGATACATATCGAATTTGATTGTTTTTCCCTTCTGATTTAGAAGGATTGCTTTACTAGCGAATGAATGACGCACTATAGTACGTTCTGTAGCACACGAAGATTCTCTCCATTACCGACGGTGCAGATAAAACCGACTTTAGAACCGATCAATACGAGTGCACTCCATACACAAATGTCTGTATGTTTACGCTCGTGTTTTCTGTGGTATACCTCTTATTTTAGAAATGCTGCAATGCTTTTTTATTGACGGATGAATGCCAAAAAATAATTCATATTGCATATCCATGTTCCATTTGCTCTTAACACCAGAGCAGAATAACAATTTCGGTCGGAGAAAACAACATCGTGAATGCAGTAATACGACTTTAGCATGGTCTAAAATAGCACCGGCTAATTCGGAATACATCTAGGTTTTTGTTTTATCCATTTGATCAGTATGGATAAACACCGATTCGTTCTATCCATGGAATTTTGATTACTGTAATACCAACTTTGTATTTTATATGAACTAAGGAAGGCATCTTTTACCTGCAGAGCTGCTGACTGAAGGAAGGCCAGGAACACGCGGAGTGGTGTTTTAGCCTTGTAAGCCCGATGTGACCAGAGTCTGTGAGCCCCTGCTGTCACCCCGACGGCAGTGAAGAAGCAGTATACCAGGACTGAAAAAATAAAAAGCATAATCGTGATTAAAATCTTGATAGTTTGCTATGAAGATTAAATATGTTATGATTGTGAATAATTCCGAAAATCTAAGAATATTGTGGAGAAAAAAAGATCCCTATCTATTGTTATTAAAAGCAACCTGATGGCCTGTCCTTGTATCTTTAGCATGAACACTGAAGTAGAGAGTCGCAGTGCTTTTGATAATACTTATTCAATCAATAATATTCAACAACATTTTGGGGAATAATTTCAAAAACTTAAACTTGCCCGTAACCTTCATTTTTTCTTGTATTAATAAAGCAAAAAAATAATGTAAAATATAAAATTACTAGGACACTCAGCCTTAATAACGAGATCAAAGACTGCTAGACCACAATCTGACAACTTATGTTAAAGGACACAGAATGCGAAACGGTAATCCATATATTCTTTCTTATTTAAACAGCTATCGCATCCATGCAATGCCATGTTTATACAGGTATATACATACCACAACCAGCGAAAGGTCCATATGTGACGTTTCGATGACTAGTACAACTTATACTGTCACATTCCAGAGACAAAGCATAAAGGTGACAAAATTACAGATATTACTTGCCATCGAAGCATCACAGAAAAATGTTTCACCGGTTGTGCTGTATGAGCCGTACCTTACAATCTACACCTACCAACCCGAAAAAAACGGTTAAGATACATCTAACTCCATTATTTCGACAAAATGTGTGCAGACCGTCTAACACAACGATTCTATTTAATTACGTTTTTGTATAGGTGTATTAAGTGTGATGAAGTGCGCTAAAACGCTCTCAATTCATTATATAACTAGCACAGTCGTAGTATCCGCTTGCAATATCAGGATTGCGACAAAGTTGAAGTGGATCATCTTTCATAATGATTGTTTCAAATTATTCGTCTGCATATCATGTTTCCTGTGACCGTCTACAAAGTATATTCAGTATAATGTTATATATAGCCTTTCTGATTAAAGCTTATAAGTTTGAACGGGATATATGGAGGGCATTACGTGAGCACGTGATTGTGTGCTGAATTTGTTGTTGCAAATGTTTTCGTTAAAGTGGCCTTTTATGTAGTACTTATAATGCCATCTCACGTGGTTGTCAGTAAATCGATATGCAATCATCTGCACTAAAGACCTTGCAGACAATTGTATTCGCGTCACACACACAGCAGACGAAACATGTATGCACTCGTGGGCAACGCCGTTGTCTCTGTCTCAATCAGGTTTATCGTAATTTGTCGGCCATCATGTGGGTATATTGACAGGTCTGGGAAGGAGACTGTTGTGTTCAAGTCGATGTTTTGCTGATAACAGTACGGAACGAAGAGGGGATCTAGATTGTACAGAGCTTCATACAACATAAACAGTTAATATTTACGCGTGATTTTCATGACTTGTACGATGTTTACTTTGTCACCTCCATCAGATTTGTCTGATGAAGGTGACAAAGTACACATCGAAATGATCACGGAAATGTCTAGCAGCATAAATATTAACTGGTTGTGCTATATGAACCACTATGCAATGCCCACTCACCAACCGGAAGATGTGTTTTAGAAATAGAAGAAAGAGTGCATAGCATATAACTACATCAGTAAACAAGATTTGGCATAGGAAGTGGAGTATTGAAAAGATACTAAAATCACAAAAGCTCATACTGGGCATAACTATCGTTTCACGAAAATACTACTGGCATTCCATATATGATATCGATGCGCCTTCACGGGTATTTGGAAATAGCGTTGGGCAGACCGTATGAGAGAAGTGTTTAACTTACCCCACGCCCATGTTAGTGGAAGTGACCAGGGAATCAACGTTATTGAATACAGAGCAGCAAGATGGAGAACAGAAAATATTCCGACATTTTTCCATACGATTTTCATGGGCGGATCTTCCTCGTTCACTTCTTCCGGTTTAACCACAGCGTCCAGGCCAAGTTGATCTGTGTCTTCTGTGAGCGTGGATGTTGTTTCCGATTCCGGGTTTCTTGGCGCCATCTTTATGATGATTGATTACAGCAAATCACTGTGAATATAAGCAAAAAGGACACCGTAAACCCAAATTCTAATAAAGTAAAACGACAAAACTGGGAGATTATTAATGTTGAAAAAGCCATTGCATCTTACTCAATACAACCGGCCTTTCTAACATAGTAATAGGGTGTCGTCTGCCTACGAACAAAAACCATATATATACATTACTAAAGTTTGCCGTTGGGAATTGATGTAGAATATGTTTTGTTTGTTTCTTTTTCATATTTTGCAATACCATCATCGAATTCCCATGACTTTGCTCATTTATCAAAATGCCTGTCAAAAGTGGGGGTAATCGGGTGGTCGGGTCGCGTAAGTGGATAACGGACTCGCTATCCGCCAAAGCGGCCGGGGTTCGATTTCCCGATCAGACGTGAAAAGCTATGGAATATATAAGTTGGAATAACTTGTTACATACTGTTTGTTAATCAAATGAAGTTTATATTAAAAGCAGGGTTGACCACTCAGTGGTATGTACGTGGGCACTATGGGGTTGTCACCATGTCGGTGAGAAACACTGTATGACAATACAAGATGACACCTCATGTAAAAATTTCAACAGTGCCATTTTATTAAGTAAACTGAACCTTCGGCTAACAGAATCTGGGCATCATAGCGACTATGCAATAATAAAATACCAATATGAATGAAATATAAGCCGACGTGTCCTTTTCGTGTTGTCCTGAAATGTCATCTAGGGAAAACGATTCGATCAAGTTTGTAATGTCACATTTGATAGCTAAGCAGCACGATTTCTGACAATGACTGAAACTTTAAATACGACATTTATGAATGTTTGTATATATGCACACAGTGGATTGCAACCTGTACAGTTTGTTAATAGATACAGCATGAATTACACTGAACCATACTCCTGCTTCGTCCTTCCTTCGAACACTCGTCGGTAATGCTAGGAGTCAAAACAGTGGGGAAAACAGGAGGACTCATGCTCTCTCCATTATCCAATGATTCACCTGTCGTCTGGTCAAGTAAGGAGATCAGTTTCATTCGCGTGTCAAAAGATCTTGGCACTCTGATCCTTAATCAATGGCGTACACACATCAACATGTGAAATCGCTGTCTGTCTTGACATGCAAGTAAAGCATATAATTCGACCGTTGCCATGGGAACGGACTGTCTCCGCGTCTGGCTGTTCAGTAACGCTGCTATTTACAATCGGTCTGGCGTTTTGTTTACAAGGGGATATTTAGTGTATCGACGTCTTAGTCAGAATGCGGACATTTTAAAACAATTTTGCTTTGCCATCAATCAATGATACGATGTAGTATTTATATACATCGAGAAGCAGCTTAAGACGGACGGGCAAATATTCATATCACGTGTATTTGGGTAATTATTAAATGAAATTATTGTATTTGCTGAATTGATGACAATACACGGAGGTTGACCTTCCAGCCGTATACGCACGGCGCTCTGGTGTTGCCATGTTGGTGGGGGGAAACAGAGTATCCGTTATCGTATTTCTGTGTTTTGGATTCGTATACCCTCATAATTTCGTGATTTCATACTTGACCAAAGAACAGAATGGATATAAACTCAAAATGTCGATAAACACAAAATGAAGTAAACATAAAGTTTAGAAAAAGGAAAAAAACGAAGGAAATACTCAGATGTCAAACTTTATGATACAAACACGCATCAGAGTTACAACAGTTCAACACTAGAACCATATGTGAAAAAATCATTAAAGAATGGCAATTATGACATCTTTAAGAATCCCTGTCCCAGGACAGGCAAAACACTAGATAATAACCCCCCTTAATTATATTTTGGATATAACTGTACCACAATTAGGACAGGGCACGTCTGTTAGTATTAAAATTTGAGGCTCACGGTTCGAATCCTAGTTCAGCCAAGCTGAACTAAATTGCTCCAAAAAAACATCATAAGAATCCCTCAAAGTATATAGCTTTCCTTTGGAAAAATGATTCATGAAATCTAAAGTGATGCCGTAAACAGTTGCTAAAGAATAATTGAAGTTTTATGTAGTAATATGGACTCTTTGAGTTGGTACATAATATATATAAATTAATTAAGTATATCCTCATTGGTTGAAAACATAAGGGAAATAACTCTAACCAAAATCGCATGGAAATTAAACGTAGCATACATCCTTAAGACTCCTTTGTGACAAGCATCACAGACTACGTTTTCTTATGTTTGCCCTACACTTAAACTACGTTTCTGCAGATGTTTGGGCAAACATCGTTTTCTGGTTAGTCAATATAAAATCACGGTTTTGAGTTCAGTAGTCCTGAATAATTGTACACGCACAAACACGTACTATAGCCCTGGTGTGTATGTGTGAACAGACCTGTAAGGCCGATCGGTGATTCAGTATTTCATCTTTAAGGTAATGGTATATATTTGAAAGCATAACCTTAACATGTCATTTACCGGTCCGTATTGAAATATATGGGACCAAAGTGTGTACGCACTTTTGATCAATATATATGCAGAATTAAGGGAGAAGATTTTGTCAAACTACCTCTGACCGTAAACTGTCTAATAACTCATGTGTTCGGTCTGGTAATTTTTATTATTTTTTTATTAAATTTTGCATAAATTAGGAATAGCATTTAGCATTTTCTGTCTTTATAGTCCTTTAAATAGTCTCTTCTCACATTCTGTAGGAGACTTATTATTATGTACAAACTTTTTTGAAGAATTCTCAATAGGTTTTAAAGAGGTGGAGTCAATGGTGTATTCACAGATTTTCGATCGAGCGTGTAGTTCATTCAGCATTCATGACATGTTGAATGATAGGTAAGAACAAGGTACAATGAACGAAGTTTTACGATATAATACAACCAGATGTAAAAACGTAAATAAAGTAATTATTTTAGGCCAAACAGATTTAGGAGTTGATGATTTTTTACCGACGCTCTTTTGAAACCTTATCCTACATGTATATCGTTTTTGAGCTCATCTTAGACAACTGATTATACTGCTTAAGTCAAGATCCTTAACTCATTCACCCCTGAATAGGAAGAGTTCAAATGTGTCTTAAGGGGTGAATGAGTTAACTGTTCCACATGTGTATCGTCTATATAAATGTGTGTAACAAAATAAAATATGTTCCCCTGCCTACCGGCCTTAAGTTTTTAATTGGTAAACCGGAAGCAAACGAATAGTTTTAGGCCGTTTAAACACACACACACACACACATATATATATATACACATACACAGTGTATACTGAACTGTATTTGAAATCATGGCTAGTGCAGAAACGTTATGAGTAAGATTAAAGCTCACAAAACGCGTTGACAGCGTTTTATCATAACTGTTTTTGTTGTTCAGTGGCAACCCTAGTTACCAAGGTCGGAGCCGAAAGATAGTTCAACACTCAAACTGTTTATAAATACTTACATATTTAGAATTACATACATTTATATGCATACCTAATTAATACCACACAATACATAGAAAGAATAGAAGTCATGCATTTGCATGTTTGCAGGCAGTAGCTCCGTCTACGGTTATGCATTTTTTACACTGTGTACCAATCTACATCTGGTCAAAATATGTCTTGCCAAAATGTGTTCGCTCAGCTAAAAACATTTTTTAAATCTTTTTAAAACAATTTTGGTAAGACGAAGAAAGGAAAGTAACTTAATTTTTGGTCTGGTGATCCTTAAAATTATTTTGCATACAGTGAGCTTCAACGATAAGGCAAGTTGACAAGTAAGCGTAATACAAATGAATACCTATGACAGTAATACACATACTGAAACATCGTTACCTTTTATCGATGGACGATTATCGCCCCTGTGTATGGAATATTTCTTCCAGTCACGCACGAAGAGGAGGTGACACTTATTACTTAAAGAAAAATCAGGACATCATGTCCATTATATAACAGCCCAAAGGGAGAAGTACATATGCATTTATGTTCATGCGTATCAAAAATAGCATCTGGACGAGCTGATTTAATCTCCAGGTCAAGGAGAGGGCACCATTTTAGCACGTGTCGATGGCGCTCGAGTGGTCAAGGCGAGGTTATTACACAATTCCTTTATAATAACTATATGTAGCGTAATTAGTGAAGATTTGTAGGATGTAGGATGATCGTACCATTAAAACGTACAGGGGGTACCCATGTGGTCAAACGGAAGTAGCGAAGACAACCAAGGCGGTGTAATCCGTGCTTTCTGTATGGTAGCTTGGGGTGGGTGCATGGTGGTGGTGCAAGGACACATGGGAACTTGTTACATTCGACATTTGTTGACCTATCCTGATGTGACAAGAGTAATATTAGACATTTTATAGGTTAAGATCTGTGCTGGCACCAATAATGATGCATGTACTACATTTGTATATGCCAGAGTTTATATTAATCCATGACATGTTTAGGTTCAAACATACTTGATGCAACAAACTTGCATGTCCCTGTGAGCTGTGATACACATTACTTTTGATATATATACTATATCATATATAATTAACAATTTCTGCTCTTTGCACCCATGCACATATCTATACGTTACGATCCGGGTACTCATTATCAATAAACGATTTGTACTGATTATCGGGCTACTGACCATTGCAACATCAAAACTGTCCTTTTCATGAGGCTGTGCTGGTGTAATGGTCAGACTTGAGCATATTTGTCAGCTAGGCAATTTGGTGCCATCGGGAGTTCGAGGCCGTGCGCGCAGACAGGGCACGGGGCCGTTCAATGGTTTCTTTATATATTTATCGGAAGCAGCAAGGACACATCACTAGGTAAGACGTACACTGCCCACCAATACACGATGAATAACAGAAGTCGCAATGACACCAGTACGGTCAGGGTTAATAAACATGTCAATATACAAAACATTTAACAATCGCTGATACCAGTATGATAAATGAACGAGTTAACTATCTCTACCCATTATGTAACGAGCCAAGGACACCCGTGCAGACACGACATGATTAACGAACCAAGGACATCTGTACGGATACGACAGACCTAACAAACCAAGGACACCCGTGCAGATATCCCAGAACTAACAAACCAAGGACACCCGTGCAGATATCCCAGAACTAACAAAACAAGAACACCCGTGCAGACCTGACATGATTAACGAACCAAGGACATCCGTGCAGATCTCCCAGAACTAACAAACCAAGGACACCCGTGCAGACCTGACATGATTAACGAACCAAGGACACCCGTGCAGATCTCCCAGAACTAACAAACCAAGGACACCCGTGCAGATCTCCCAGAACTAACAAACCAAGGACACCCGTGCAGATCTCCCAGAACTAACAAAACAAGGACACCCGTGTAGACCTGACATGATTAACGAACCAATGACAACCGTACGGATACGACAGAACTAACGAACCAAGGACACCCGTACGGATACGACAGAACTAACGAACCAAGGACACCCGTACGGATAAGACAGAACTAACGAACCAAGGACACCCGTATGGATAGGTCAGAACTAACGAACCAAGGACACCCGTACGGATGAGACAGGACAGACGAACCAAGGACACCCGTACGGATAAGACAGAACTGACGAACCAAGGACACCCGTACGGATAAGACAGAACTGACGAACCAAGGACACCCGTACGGATAAGACAGAACTGACGAACCAAGGACACCCGTACGGATAAGACAGAACTGACGAACCAAGGACACCCGTACGGATAAGACAGAACTGACGAACCAAGGACACCCGTACGGATAAGACAGAACTGACGAACCAAGGACACCCGTACGTATAACGAGTAACAATAACATAAACATTAAAGACATACGAACGTTAAAGACGGAAGCAACTATTACTAAGAACCTGAGACAACCGTTTTGTTAACCCGGGAGTGATCAAAGCAGGGGTGACTATAATCTGAGAACCAAGTACAGGAAAATGCCACATATGCTCAATAACTGTACATAGATATATAAATTGGCGTCACAGTTTATCTAACGTCGACGTACCCAAATTGAGTCACTTTTATAACATTATTGATAAAATATGAAATCTGCATCGACACAGTAACTCCATGGTTTGTTTTTAAAAACTAGAACACTAGATCGTTTTGTATATATATATATTTATCCACGCAGCGGTCACGTGTTACTAAATATATACTACTAGACATTTATATTTCCACTACAACTTCCTCTGTTAGTATAACCCTTAGATATGATGTCCACATGACCATGGACCTTTGAAGCGTCTGTTCCCACCTCGAATAATGTGAGATAACCGTTAGAAGTAAAACTTTTGCTGACGGTTCAGAAATCTCTTTTGCACTCACGATGTACACACAGACACAGAAAATAAGTTAATACCTATACGTCTTTGTTTTTAGATCAATAATACCTTTAAAATTTAAAATGGAAATATATGTATTTAACTGTATTTTTCAACACTCATGGCCGGTATATCCTTACCTGTATACGGTGACGCCCGTTTAGATTTAACATGTTATTGTGGTACCAAGGACACCCGTGCCTGTGTAGGTTAGGTACAATACATGTTGTGTACTGGCCAACATTAGTTTATGGGTGTACCATTCATAGCACAGAAGATACGGTGAGAGGGCGCATTCATATCCTTTCACACTTTGCTTCGAAAAACTTTATTTCAATTATCAATACTGGGTTTTGTACACTTCATGAGAAATGCACTATGGCCTTTAAATGGGATATTGAATGTGGAGCAGCTCATACGTAGCATCACCTAACATGTTCCGACAAAAAAGCACAGAAAAAAACCCCCGAAGTTCGTGTTAATACTTGATTACATATATAAAGAATTTTAGAATTATGTCCGAGCTTAAGGCTTAACATAAATATATATATATTTGAAATAAAACCTTATTTTCCTTCTAATTATAGCGCTAAATATATCTTAAATGTCAATTGAATTTACCAGAAAGTAAATCACGTCCTTTGATAAAATCCACCAAAAAATACGACAAAATGTATTATACAGAAAGTGATTGAACAGCAATAATTATATACCGCCAACACGAACATGGCACACAACTGCGATCGATTTTACGATGACGTCGTACAGATATATTTGTAATGTCAAACCCGATATCCCTGTATATTTCAACTTACCTTATCTGCGAACGATTCGACATCCCGTCAGATGAAAACCTTTGTATGTTGTGTCTTTCTGATGTATTTTTTACCTTGTCTACCCGCTGTTTCGATAGCGATATACACACTTGCTTCGGCAGGCGCTAGTAACCGGCTTAGTAGTGTTAGACACACGGAAATGATACAACCACACTCTCAAGTCACATGTGTAGCTGCGGGCCTCCAGAGCTGCCTTAAGTGGCTACTTCCGTTACATAAGGCGGTCAATTCATTTCATCATAGTTGGTTTTTCGTTATGTGTGATGGTTACTTCATTATATTTTTAGTGTTCATTAAATTATGTGGTGGTCACTTTATTATAGATGGTCATTTCATTATATATGTAGTGGTCATTTCATTATATGTGGTGGTCATTTCATTATTGCCGTTTAATACATTCCAAATTAAACGCGATTTATTTTGATTTTCGAATGATGACTAAGTAGCTGACAGCAGTTAGCACCCCCTGTTGGTAAAGTAATTGTAAGATAAAGGGGCGCTGAGGGGTCAGTCTGAAAATGCGCAGTGGGATACAGCGCATCCTTGTCCTTTTTCATCCCACCAGCGAACACGTAACACGTACATCAAGTCAAGTCGTATTCAAAATTAAAATAATTATAATGCCAGTGTACAAGAAGATCGGCGGAAAGCGAAAGGCAACAGGAGGTACTCCAGCTAGATGGCGGAACTGTATAGACAGTCCCGAGTGGCAGGACATGGCGGGGAGGCATACAATTATACATTTTTCTGTTATGTAATATGTATTTGTGTTGTATATTATTAGGCTGTGTACTGACTTGTCAATAGTGTTGCTAGGGGTGCCCCTAGCAGACTAATTTAAACTCGCTATGGTGGTATCCTAGCAGTTTGTGGCGGGAATGTGCATAGTCTAATTAATAGTAACCAACCCACTAATGCTTGCCAAGTGAATCCCTGGGAGCTAAAGTGGGATTGGTGATTATGGTTCTCCAAGTTGGAGATGTTGGTTACCGTCTTGCCATGGGTGTGAGAGCGGTTTTGGTACAAGTACATGCAAACTCTGCAAGGTCAGAGAGCAAGTGGCTTTATGTCCGGTACCTGCGGGTAGATATTCAGCAGGGATCTTGCTTTTGCGTGTACTTGGTATAATATTTGTATTTAATGTCCGGCCAAGGATTTACCTGGAGGACTACTTGGTTAACCTGCCCGCCATATTCTGAGGTTGTACAATTTGACATTAAATGAGGCTGTGGCCATTTAATTCCAGTATCTAGTTTGGTTTTATATTATTATGAGGAAATGTCTTAAAATAAATATGTAGTGGTCATTCCATTATATGTGGTGGTCATTCCATTATATATTGTCATTTCATTGTAGATGGTGGTCATTTCATAATATATGGTGGGCATTCCATTATATGTTTTGGTGACGTCATTATTTGTGTAATGGTCATTTCATTAAATATGTGTTAGCAATTTCATAACATGTGGTGGTCATTTCATTATATATGTGGTGGTCATTTCATTATATGTGGTGGTCATTTCATTATATATGTGGTGGTCATTTCATTATGTCTGTGGTGGTTTGTTCATGATATGTGGTGGTTATTTAATTTCATTTTGACATTTTATTATATGTAAGGTGGTCATTTCATTGTATTATGTGGTCATTTCCTTAAAAAAATGAAGTGGTGTTTTTGGTATTCCTGAATATGACATGATATGCCAGTCCGATAGCCTATTTTGATGAAGACATCAGCCTTATGTCTTGTTATTGACTATGTTATCCTCGCTACGAATCATTTTAATAACTAATGTACAAGTCCATTAAATTAAAATTACATAATTATATTAGTTCAAATTTGGAATTGGGGTCTTTGGATATGGCCTACCATGGGTTTGAAATTTATTGTGACTATATAGCCACGTTCAGGTGTTTTTTTTTAACTCATTTTCATCAGAGGCCCGCTGATGTCACCCTTTTACTTCGTACAGGCGAATGCATCAGATTTGACCTTGACCGATATCATAACACTTGTGCTTTTGTCGTTTTGTCTGCCACGAGACGATCGATATGCTGGAATTTACACCAATCTATATTTAGCTGCCTTGCTTGTGTGCACGTGATACGATCGTTAATATGATAGCATATACGTGTTTAGGTGATTTTCTCATACGACCCTTTTCTGTAAGATCTCTATTTATAGCAATCGAATCAATATATTATATGACGTCATTAGTCAAGGGGAATTCCCAGAACATCGCGTGTTGCTTCAGATTTTGTTTAGCTAACGGAATTATCTTTGTTTCTATTTATAATAACGTTTCAAACATACAGAACGGGTGTGACTGTAAGAAGTACACTTATAAATATAAAGAACTATTCATATCAACATGAATTATCAATTTATTGCCTTATTTACTAAGTTGACTTTTAAACTACGTGCGTGATAAGTTTGAAAGAACTCACCGCTAAATTGCCCTTCCTCGGTGATAAAATGTACAACGATAACAGGTTATTTAAGGGAGCGTTATTTTGGGACATGTCATGCAGATAGCACACTAATGTTAGTTATTACATATTTGTGTTCTAGCATTATTCTTATGGAAATGATATAATCTTTGTTATATATAGCACATTATATTTGAGGTTATATTTTGACAATATGACGGAAGTGATTTTATCAATTTAGTCTAAACAAATTTATCAGTAAAAAAATTCCAAAAAAGACATTCGGTTTTTATTATTTCTTACTAAAGCAGATGCATAGGGAATCATATTATATATTCGATATAAATGGCGTTTTTGAAATATTATAAATAAACTATGATGCAAGTATATAGCTACGATTGCTGCGCACGAGGCGATATACATGCATGTACACATACGTATTTATACATCCACTTTACATATACGTCACATATGCGTGTACATATTAACTGACTATCTGCGTTTTAAACTCGATGTGCGCAGTAACGCAGAATCACGGTTTTATACAGAAAATATAAAAATATCCTCTCCACCTTATTTTATGCCCATATATTGAAAACGCTGGAAAACGTCCAGGCCTCAATATACACGACGAGTTCATACTTACAAATGTCCATAAGAAAGCATTATTGAAGTAAATGAGAAATTTCGAAAAATATAAATATAATTATGATTCATAAGGACTTTGTAAAGTAATAAAAACAAAACACTTGAGACGGATACTCTGAGGTCAAAATTGCCTGTAGTCTCGTGTATGATGCGATACATAAACAACTAGACGAGTAACAGAACAAGAGGCCCAGAGGGCCTGTATCGCTCACCTGGAAATGTTAGCGAAATTAAAGTTGAAAGAGTCAGATGTTGCTGTACAAGTTACATGGTTAGTCAGGGTTTATATTTATATGCAACTGGACAAAATCCTGTCATTCCTACAGGAAAAGGCGGAGTTTGAAGAATTTGCTATGTTTCCACTGTTGGACCCAAGCCCTCTGCCCCTAGGAGGGGTCAGACCCACCGTTGATACAAAATTAGTTCCCCTTCACCCATGGATGCTTTAGACCAAATGTGGACATACTACTGTCATTCCTACAGAAGAAGAAGGATTTTAAAGTTTTTTTTCTATTTTCCCGATTTCGCCCCGCCCCTTTGTCCCAGGGGGTGAAAACCCCCAGTTTTCCTACAGGAAAAAGGCGGAATTTGAAGAATTTGCTATGTTTCCACTATTGGGCCCAAGCCCTCTGCCCCCAGGAGGGGTCAGACCCACAATTGATACAAATTGGTCCCCCTTCACCTAAGGATGCTTCGTCCCAAATTTGGATAAAATCCTGTCATTCCTTAAGAAGAAGAAGAATTTTAAAGAATTTGCTAAATTAACCCAATTGGGTCAAAACCCTCAAGCCACAGGAGGGTCAGACCCACCATTTATACAAAATTGATTTCCCTTCCCAATAGGATGCTACTTTTTAAATTTGGTCAAAATACCTTCATCCCAACGGAAGAAAAAATGATATTAAACCTATTCCTATATATCCCTTATTGGGCCCGCCTCTCTACCCCAAGAGGGGTCAGGCCCACCGTTCATACCAAATTTGGACAAAATCCTGTCATTCCTACAGCAGAAGTAGGATTTTGATGAATTTGCTATGTTTCCCCTATTGGACCCCACCCTTCTGCCCCCAGGGGGCCACACTCACTGCTTATACAAAATTGAGTCCCTTTTGCCCAAGGAAAATCCGGACTAAATAAGGATCAAATCCCTTTTTATCCCTACTGTAGAAGAAGGATTTTAAAGGTTTTACCTTTATTTCCCCTATTTGACCCCGCCCCTCTACCCCCAGGGGGCACACCCACTATTTATACAATATTGAGTCCCCTTGGCCTAAGGATGCTCCAAACCAAATTTAGTCAAAATGTACTTGGCCGTTCAGGACAAGTAGCGTTTTAAAGGAAAAGTCGACGGACGGACGACGAATATAAGCATAAATATAAGCTCACCATGGTCCTTCGGACCAGGTTAGCTTAAAAGCAAACGGTAGTCGTATTCACATTTATATGACTATGAATATCAAATGTAGAACATAATATTTTACGTCTATTCCTTCAAAATGTTATTAACTTGTTTACTATAATTCTGTACTGGTCTAAACTGCGCATATTTACAAGTATTTTTTAAAAAAAATATAACACACAGCTGCTACAAAGAGCACTAGGTAAGCGATTACTAGATATTGAATACATGTATGCATATACGGGCTAGCCATTTAACAGATACATCAGCCATAAATGATACAGGGAATATTTCATATCCCCGACATTCTACCTCAAAACGTATATATATATATCTCAACCATACGATCAAACGGAAGTAACATGCATAATTTAGTCAACTACATACATTATGTAATAATATGTATATTATTGTATCCAGAAACACATACATATACGTATAAACGTCCCCGATATATCTAACATGTATTTTAAACAATACATTTTCACAAAGAAATGTTATCGACACAAAGGAAAAATTGCTACAAATATTGAATTCAGATGTAACACTTATAATTATGACACATCATATTTCTTCCTATTGTGTATTGTATACAATTAGAATGATGTGGAAGTACTAACCTTGTTGCAATCACTGGCCTAGACAGTAGTTACGAATGTAAAATAAGCTATGTGTGATAGCTATGTACGGCTGGCGCTCCTCACGTGGTCGTGTTTACTAGTGCCGGTGGGGTGAGCGAGAACCGCGTGTTTGTGAATCAGATGATGTGACGACCCTTATTTGAATATATTAACCAATCAGAACGCGGGAAAAAAAATCATCGTTCTTGGTTTTTTTGCCGAAGTGACGCGTCAGTGGTCAGCTAGCTATTATTATCACTGTCATTCAAGGTCAGGAGTCTGACGCAGACAGTTGTTATTGTACAGAGTCATATTCAAGGTTTTTACATGCATGATAGTCGAATGATAACATCTTTTGAACACGGGGGCATGCAAATGTATACAGTATAACTATATACGGGCCTAACTAATGTGTTCAGAGAAATTTAGGTCCAAATAAATATAGCCATAACGTAACAAATTCGTAGGTCCCTGTGATCTAAACCACAGACATCTTATCTATGTACATGTATTGCTACTGAAATGTACTACTATGTTGTATTCTGTGTTATTGTGTTGTAATATAAATTTGCAATGAATGAATACTCACTTAAATTGTATCCTATTTTGCACGGGCTAGACTTTATCCAGCACAACGACACACCAGATAATAGTCAGCTAGTAGACTCGTGTACTCTGCCGTCATACCCTGTCTCCTGCACACGTACACACATGCACGCATACACTACACATATGGAGGCACGTCCTTAAATGACTTTAGCTGTTAATAATTAGGACATTAAAGAAAACAAAACAAAACAAAACTGCCGTCGTGAATACAGTACGTGGATGCTCACTGTAAACATATTGATATTGAGCACAGAATCCATATATCTGTACACGAGAACGGTTTCATGAATACGGGCCCAGGACCCCAGGCTTTTTAGTCGTACGCTCTACCGCTGAGCTAAGGAAGCGATTTTGACACTTATTGCAAGGTTTCATAACGATTAAGTGATACAGCCTTAGGGTTAATCAGGAAGTTCCTACTTCCTGGATCCTTAATTAGGGGGTCACGCAGTTTTAATTATGTGTGCAATAAACACGTTACGATGTGTACATGTATCCTTAATTATGGTAGTTTACCCTCTGATGCGATTTCAAACCGACTTCATGTCTTGGATCCCTATGGTCACGCACAATCAGGAATGACCGATATATGCTATACTATGGAACGCCAGAGCTGCCTTAGACTACGGACAGTATATTACCTTGTTACTATTCAATGTCATAAAGACAGATACACATTCCATATGGTCCCCAACATATGTTATATTATCAAATTATTATGTTATATGGTCACCATATTATGTTATGTTGTCGAATTATTATGTTATAGGGTCACCATGTTATGTTATGTTATGTTGTCAAATTATAATGATATAGGGTCACCATATTCTGTGATGTTGTCAAATAATTATATTATGGTGTCATCAATTGATGTTATATTATCAAATTATTATGTTATAGGGTCACCATATTATGTTATGTTGTCAAATTATTATGTTAAAGGGTCACCATGTTATGTTATGTTGTCAAATTATTATGTTATAGGGTCACCATGTTATGTTATGTTGTCAAATTATTATGTTATATGGTCACCATATTATGTTATGTTGTCGAATTATTATGTTATAGGGTCACCATGTTATGTTATGTTATGTTGTCAAATTATTATGTTATAGGGTCACCATGTTATGTTATGTTGTCAAATTATTATGTTAAAGGGTCACCATGTTATGTTATGTTGTCAAATTATTATGATATAGGGTCACCATGTTATGTTACGATGTCAAATTATTATGTTATAGGGTCACCATGTTATGTTATGTTGTCAAATTATTATGTTATAGGGTCACCATGTTATGTTATGTTGTCAAATTATGATGTTGAATGGTCACCAATTTATGTTAAATTATCACCAATTTATGATATTTTGTCAATTTATTATATTATGTGGTCATCATATTATGTTATATAGTCAATTTATTATAGCATATGGTCAGAAGCATACATTATATTGTCCAATTATTATACTATATGGTCACCATATTACGTAATATGCCATTTTTTTATGTTAAAATCACACTTCAAGATAAAATAAAATCTTCATCCGTATCGTTTGGACAGTTATGTCCTTGATCTGCAATGGGACAGTGACAATGTGCACAAGGTCTAAAACATTGAGGAGACGCATACTTTAAAGCTACACCATGACTACACACTCGGGACAATTGAATCATCTGATAACAAGGCTGGATCAGTTCCGTTCCGCAAGATTGGTACAACCCCCCCCCCCCCCTCATTATATGTATCAGTGATCTTTCCCTCACTAGATACGCACCTCCTCGAAAGCATTACATTGCAATGTATGGATTTGATTTTACACAATCAATCGAATGCAGCTAATTGGGTTAATTACCAATTTTTAAGCAGCATCCATTAGTGCGCCGAAAATCATTAATTACGTGACAAACACAGTACGTAGTGGAGAAGGGACAGCTTGTTCATTAGGGCTACATTGAAACGTCTTTGAATGTCAACCTTATACAAATGCTCGTACAGTACTTTTTGATCATATAAATCATTTAAATGTACATTTAACGTTGAGATTATTACTGTTTGGAAATGAAAATCTGGCTTTGGATACAAATTGTGATGTATTCAAACAAGTGCAAACTTTTATTAGATCCAGTGGAAGATTTAACATGTTTCGATTGTGAACTTGACTTTATTTTTTTGATTTTTTTTTGTATGTGTATGTGTTACTTTAAAAGTCGCTTCATACTATTATGAATTGTAATTGACAGTCTATATCATCATCTGTTGTTTTGAATTATTGTTGTAAGGAGATGGCTTCATAAGTTGTAATAACTTTTGTCAAATCCTATTTTCCAATTTTGGTTAATAAAATATGTTTAAAGTCAATTGAATCTTGATCTTGTTCTTTAATCCCCCCCCCCCCCCCCCCCATTGCAAATGCGGAGGAATAGAAGTTTGAGGGCGACGTCACAGCCTCGATTTGGATGCCTTATTTTTTTCACGATCAGTTCTATAACGAAAGATACATGTACTGACCAGTAATATTGATATTTGATATTGTTAAAGTGGCCAGTTGCAATCTTGTGGATCTTGACCACTTGTTGGTCTTAAATTATATCCTATGCTTGTTGCGTTGGTCATTTAGAACTTTGCTAGTTGCCTAAACATCAATATATATCTACAGATATATCTATGTATATTATAAAAAGAAAAATTCTCAACAACGAGTCATAAAATATGACGTCACATAATAGTTCGCTATGGCGACGTCCGCTATACACGTACCCGCCATAGCGATATCACAGCAATAGATATGGATATTTTTTTTACTGTATTGATCACTTGTGAATATGTTGCTATCTATAATTGTTTAATGATCTGAAACACAGAGTTATATCGACGATGTGTTGTCTTGTTAAATAACAAGACATGTATTGACCACATCGATCTTACATGGTTTTGTTATCACCACCCAACTTCTCACGATGAGGGCGTCACATAGCATTGAGTTGACCTATATCTAAATGCCTGGTCTTATTCTCCTTGTATTTTTCAAGGGTCTCCATGCCTTGGTTCACATTTCCCCCTAATTTTATCGATTTGGAATTCACTCTGTGATTTTGTTGACTCTTCGTTATTCTCTTTTTATTAGGAACTATTCTCCCACCAACAAATCCTCATACAGTGTATTTACACTATTACCACTTATTCTTTGATTCGTATTATTTGCATATATAATTATAAAACGCACCGGTATACTTATCAACTGATTAATTGTATCTAAACCTTAAAACTGTTTTCGTTAAACTAAAAAAAAAAAATCCAAAAAAATCAGTCATTAGTTGTTCAAGTACCTACACATGATTTAAATCCTAGCTACGCCCCTGATTTCTGTATACAGTTTATATAGAATTTTACATTTAAACTCAATTGTTATTTACCGAAAATAATCATCCTTAAAATAGTGATGTCAATCAAAAACAGAAATCCTTATGCGTCGTATGAAGCCAATTCACCCATTTATTTTCCTGCTCGGCTACCCATCCTTTTCTAAATAAAGTTATATATGAATCATGATAAATTTCCAGTTCACTTGAAAGTCCAAAGGGTTATTTTTACGTTATCGATCGACACATATAAATATCACCACAATAGCTGCGTCTGTAATATATCGTTTCCCATTTCGGTTAGTTCAAAGTCTGACAGGCATCATAGTGGACTTTGAACACCATCAGATCTAGGAGGCATGCTTTTGTCAAGCGCACAAAAGAAGGGACGCTACTCGCACAGAATTTCACATCAAAAATTTTCTTTTTCCTTATCCTTTTTTTCTGTTTTTTTACGTCAACTTAATTTTTAATGTGGTTCAGGTTTTAAAGGGTATTCTGTAAGAATACATGTACTGTTTGTTATTCTTGAAATATTTTCTAGATTTGATTTAAATTGACGCTCTTTGAATGATGATTTAAACTAAAGATATCACAATATCAATCAACCATCAAATAACACTTCACGTAGTTATTAATGATTTCAAACTTGTACGCAAATCAAATCTCGGATCATTATCTCGGAAGTATTAACAACCGTCAATCAATTCAGCTTCCTATGCGCTGGTACGTAGATGAATCCATCAAATTGTCAAACATAAAATACACAACAAAACAACAAGACTGCTTGTTGTACCCCTTTACCCCCTACCAAGACCCTGCCCTGGACCCGCTCCTAAATAAATCCAATCATAACAAGGCCTGGGCTAGCAACGCCCCTGACTCGGGCAGACACATTAAAATTTCTCCTCTGAATTTTAAATGATGAGGTTATAAATTTAAAAATAATCTTTATGTATGCTTACAGCTATACTTTAAATCGTATATATACTTTATAATTTAACAGTCAAATCAAAATGGGCGTTCAAGCAGCAAGCTTATATTGCTGGAAAGACTGTTTTCATTTTTATAAACGATTATGTTTGCGTACTTCCATATTCTAATGTACATTATCTCACCGTACAAAACTTTTAAAATGACATACATATTACACTGTAGCTTATAGAAGTGTCAGAGGTTTGGTTTTATTTTATTTTATTTAAATGTAAGAAAATGGGTCAAATCTCCAGAATAATGGCATATATTTCAATGATTAAATCACAACTGTGCACAAAGCGAACAAGGCTGACTGAGGTTTGAAAAAAGCATGGAAAGCAAGCGAGATTTTACCTGTACACCATTCACTACAGGTTCTCACACAGGTAATATGGCTTACCTTGTATCAAAAGTCTTGTTAGCTTTATGAATTATTGTAAAATATCCAATCAAAATACATGTCATCATTCTCGAGATTTGAAGCATTTTCTCACATTTTTCGTAGTCACTACATGGATACTTCAGGAATGCATGTACAGGTAAGTTTTTCCATTAATTTCATCGTTCATTGCAATTTTGCGCCATTCAAATTCCGCATTCAAAAGTTACTTTCCACACAAAATCAACGATATTTTCGACAAATCATTTCTGCAAAGGTAATTATTGACGTTGTTCTTGACATGAGTATACGATATGACTTCCATACTTTATTCATTCTGAGGAAAGTTATGAGCCCATTACAAAATATATACGCTGACATGACGCTATATGAAATACCTTAAATCTTGTCTCAACCGTCACTTCGTGGAGAAACCATAGGTCGACCACAGGGGCACGTTACAAATGTCTGAAATACACACATATGCTATACTGATATGGGTCACAACACACATAAACATACGTGCCCCTGTGGGTCGCCCAGGCCACAAGTGCCTCTGCTACATCACGGTCAAAGAAAGATAACTGGGAACCAGTTGTAAACCACCCGTAGTTAAATATATGTGATTGACCTCTTTTGCTCAAAGTTAAGAACACGTTTAATTGATAATATTTAATTTAATATACCTCCAAACTATATAATCTATCATTTCACTGCTGAAGTGATATATATTGTCCATGAAAACGACATGCTTACTATATTTGTTTTCAATTGTACTGAGCTGACAACAGTGGATGTCCCAGTGCTACAGTCAGAATAAAATCTAAAAAAAAGTATTTGTTAATTTATTTATACACAAACGATCAGCTTTACAGATATATAATGTATCTAATGCTCTACTTCCTGGCGTGGTAAGCTTACAAACCAAACTGTGTATACACTATAGGTTACAGGAAATTTGTAAACAATGTTCAGCACATTTTCCCTAGAATGCTATCATCAATTGGTGTTGAGAATCCGTGACAAATATTCATTCTAGAAAGAGGTATGGCGGAAAACTGCCCGTATTTCCCTAAGTCGGCATTTATGAAAACGGGGAAAAAAATAAGGAGTAAAACATTTCGTGTAGCAAAAATGCATATAAAAGATACAAAACCAATTGAATATGAATTTTTAAACTGCTGAGAAATTAGGTATTGCTAATATGATACTGCAAATATAGCCATATACACTATATCTATGAAAGTGATGGGGTTTCCCAGAGTTAAAAAAACCTTTTAACACTTTCCCATCCGAGGAACAACTTTTGAATAAATTTTTGTGACCGTGATGATATAATATGCAAAAACAAATCGTATTACGTAAAAGTGGTCCCCCTTTGGGAAAGTACTCAAAGTAATGAAAAACAGGGATGATCAAGTTTCTCTAAACTGCGACCGGTGTTTCTCGGGTTAAATAAGTTTGTAATTGCCAATATCTATATGTTCTATGTAGCCGAATGTGTAACGCAGTTTACTTGCGATGTGATCATTTTTCTTAATAAGGCAATGGTGGTTGTTTAAATCCATGGAAGATTTTGATTACATTTTAATAACATACCTTTTGATTTATCAGTTTTGTTAGTAATTACTTCTATCGAAGCATGTCAACAAATCCCTGTACACGTGTACAGTACAGCTACGCCTTGTAGGTAAGACACTATTTTTGATGAAATTTACGAATTGTTTTACCATCCAACTGGCAATAGTAATTATATCAAGTGCTTAAACACCAACAAATAATGCCGAAATACCAAATATGTGGTCTGTTTACAATAATCTATTCTTAGACACGGGATTCCGATATTGCTACCTGTATAAAAAATACCTAAGGACGCGTCATAACAGTGCACGGTTGGATGCGCGCACTAGCATAAGATAGCTTTGGGGAAATAGGCATAGCAACCCGCCATATCTCTTTGAATTTCATTATCTATTTGAATGCAATAATATAACTATATCCACCTTACGTAACAAATATATTCCTCGTTATTATTGTACAAACCCAAATATTTACAAGTTTAAAGGTCTTTTATCATTATGCAATCAATGAGTTCTGACAAGTTTATCTATTTTCCTAACCAAAATGGCTCCTCTTTTGTGAATGATGCATATTTATAACTGTTAATAGTTAAATAACCTGGGAATTATATGTATGGTTGTTTTTTTTATGTTTGCTTTGTATTTTCCATTGTATGTCATATCACGTCACTATGGTGTGTTCTCATTTCACCCACTTTTTTAAAAAAAGCATAGAGGCAGTAATGTTGTGATAGCAGTTATAGTCTGTTTCATATATATTTTACCTGGTTTTTACCTGTGTTCTCCCACATTATCTGTATCATGTATGCAGTACTGTCATATACACATATACATGTAGCTTTGATATAGTCTATTTTCATCATTTTTAGACATTTTTTTCATATCATATACCATTTTCATCAGCTAGATCATACAAAACAGTAACGTGAAATCCACAAATATATACAACCAATCTTTTGCATTTAGAGTGACATTGTGATAAATGTGCTTGTTATGGAATTTTTATTTGGTGCTTTGCTAGGATTTCTTAAAATCATGGCCTTATCTGTGATTTTTATTGACTTTCCAATATTTCACCTTTAGTAAGTTAGTGCTATTATATTAGTTTTATATCATGTATCTTTGTGCATGTGTGTATTTTATGAATATGATTGATTTGATCAACCAGCGCTGAGTATTCCATGTGTACATGTAATTGATTCGTTTTATTTATTTTCATTCCCAGCTTTGCATCTGTTTTTGCATATTTAATAATGTAATACATGATCTCTGTCTTTACTGATTATATTTGTCATACATTTCTAGCTGAATTTAGTTCTATTTTATGAAATCTATATATAACATTTTGTTAAATATTCCTATAACTAACACAGTATTTCCTATTGGTGAACAGGTAAATACAGGTAAATAATCTACCATACCGGTTCTAAATTGAACTGTCCATTCTTTCAGTTATACATGTGTATACAAATATGTATATTGTACTTCATTTTCCATATCTGCAACTTTATTTCCTCATGTAACACATATCATGTGTCTGAGTGTCAATAAAAATCTTGAAAATCTTGAAATCTTGAAGAAACTCTCCGATACGATGTACACATGTTCAATATTTACTTTCACAGTAGTACACACTTACAAAGATAGGAAACGTGACGGATTGTTTTCTTTTGGTTTATTCACAAAACACGTAATTAAATATTCTTTTGTTTTTTTACATATACCATTTCTGTCTCGTTTCAGTTTAAGCTGGCCAAAGGCAGCTCACTGAAGCATGTTTCATCAGAATTAGTCACAATAAGAACTATTTCATGTTTGGCCTTTACTGTTTAATGTTTGCCCAGGTGAGGAATACAACGAGTTCTGTCCCCATTACAAAGTTTATCAAGTTGTTATTCCCTGTTTCTACCACAATACGCTGTGTTGTTATACACCACACGTGGTATATGACCTTCCGAAGTTTTGGTTGGTCGAGAAGATGAACCTTGACCGGACGACTTTTTTCACGCGCTTTCGGCATCCGGCAAATGTTGGTGACTTTTGTGAAGTTCTGCGATGGGAAAAGGGGGTTATTAAGGCAATACCAAAAGAAGATGATGCTTAAAGATTTGATCGCCATACCGTCGCATGTCCATGTCGTGAAAAACAGAGACGTAATATAAACCCAAACAAGATCTGTAACAGTGTCGGAAAACATTTCGTTCTCCCCTTGTCCCGTTATCAATATTTGGAGGGCCTGTCTATGGTGGAAATCTCACTATAAACGTCAACCATGCATAGAATATCAAGAAGAAACGTCCCAGACCTATGGTTTTGGACATTGACAGCGATTTCTTTTAATAGTTCGTCTTCATGACTTGGCGGGAGGCATACTTCGTACGATATGCTTACGCGCTTCGTGGTTAATTTATATTAATTAATGCAATATTGCATACTCTCAATATTTTAAGTCGTTCATCTATTTTATTTTTTCACGAAGTTGTTGCCGAAACATTAATTTTGAAATTATTAAATTTGTAAAAAAAAAAGTCATTTTTGAATATTAATGAGTATTTTTTTACATATGGGTCATATCACTACGCCAGCCTTGTCAACAAAATGTACTCCAGCTGTTTCCGACTGAGATTATGGTAGAAACAGATCACACGACTCGTGGTTGTTTAGTATGGTATTTACTTCACTCTCGTTAGTTAATTTTCAAAAATTACAGAAAGACACTCGCTAAAGTGTCTTTTGTAACTTTTGAAAATTAACTAACTCGAGTGAAATAAATACCATATTCAACAACCACTCGTTGTGTAACCTCTATTTAACGTTCATCATTTAGGGTAACGACAACAACAGGTTTACCCGTTGTTAGTATTCGGCATGCTATTTCTGTAAGATAGCACTGTAAAGTCGGGACCCAGTAGGCAATTACTACCAACATACCCTACCTTTAGCACATAAACATACATGCATACATAGAGGTACATTCTTTAATAACCTTAGGTGTTGTTACGACGTTTAACCCTTTAAACCCAAATCCAACGAGACCAATCATTATTTTGTTTTATCAAAAAAAACAACAACATAATTTTTGCAACGTGAAAGCTAGGTAGGGCAATTTCGGAAAAAAATCCTTTGCGTTGGTCATAAAGCACAACCAGTGAAGTGTGTATGTGTGACGTTTCAATGACCTATACGATATGTACTCCGACAGTGGTCGCCATGCTGGTACATCAAGACATCAATTTTTATAAACAGATACAGGATAGAGGTCAATATCTACATTCTTTTAAGTTATGATCAAACGGATATCATCACCGACACAAACTTCTTATTTCTTAGAATAGTAACTTATTCTTATTTACTTTTATAAATTACTGGATTTCACTGGAACTTCATTGCCAAGTTTTACATGTGGCGCATGTAATGCGTACGCCTACTCAGAAATGAAATTGTTTGCTATCCTCTTCTTTGTTTTTTGTGTGTTTTTTTTTTATCTTATTTAGTTGCGTTCTGAGTTTTGTTTTTGCTTTTTGGACGGAAATGCCTAGTCTTCCCTTTTGCTAAGATGTATTCCTTTTTATAGAACTTTGCTATTAATGAGTTTTCTCTACTCTACCTTTTTTGTTATTTTTCTTAGATTTCTTTGACTTTTAAAGTTTTTGTAATCTCTCTACGAGTCATGAAATTCTTTTCTTTTCATAACACATTCACGGGTAAACCAGGGTTTGTCCTCTTTGGTGAATACTTTTCTCCCATTGTGTACTTTTTTTGTTCCATTATATATGCATAACTTTTGCTTGTGGAGGATGTGAGAGAGGATGAGGCGGAAGTGGGATTGGCGGCAATATAGGAGAGCTGTAGTGGTAATGTCCGTGTAATAGAGGGCTACCTCGGTGTACGGTGTGTTAGTCATAACGACCGTACAGCGACCCATGGACGTCCGAGATAACTGACGACAGTATCAGGGTGGGCTCGGGGCAGCCATTTGCCGAACGTATACTTTGCCGGGTGGGGAGATACCTGTAGTGGCACTTTTGCTTCCTTTGCGTTTTCTGCCCATCACATCACATAATTATCTTTTCCAATACATTCAGAATCAGTGAGTCTGTTAATTGTCCAGTTTCCATAAATTAAATGTATATGTAGAATGCTCAAAATATCTAAAAAATATTTAAAAAAAAGTATTAACCCTAACTGGAAAAACCTCTATACTCATCGCTGAATGTTTACTTTAAAGTAATTAATTATTTGTATTCGATTCCATTAATGATTAAAAAGTGAATGTCACATTTGTAAGTCAATTTTAGATGTTAGGGTCAAACGTTACCGTTTAGATGGCTGTGATAAGTTGTAATAACTTGTGCCCAATCCCTTGTTCAATTTTATTGGCAATAAAATGTGTTTAAAGTTAAAATCACTGTTGAAAATGACTAAATTGGAGAGAGAAAAAACCAAGAAAACGTGCCACCACATTTTAAAGCAAAAATTTTATGTTACCAGGGCCGGGGCCTGTTCGTTTATGTGGAACAACTGGTTTGTCCGTTTTTGGAAATAACAATTTCGGGTATAAATTCTGGCGGACCTGCAAATTTTTAGGCTCGCCTGAAAGCAGCAACATATGACAAGGTCTGACCTTATTTAATAACAAACAACTGTGGTCCGACCGGTTCAACCGTTTAAACGAAAGCCGTTGAATTCATTACATTACTTTAAACTGGGTAACGTCACGCTACCACAATTGGTACACTACCCAAATTGGTACACGGTCAGGAAATTGTTCGAATAGTACTTTAAAATTCAATTTGAGCATTTTCCTTTGACACTATAACAAAAGAGATATTTACCAGCATTTCTGCCTAATAGTTTTGTTTTCAGGAACATTTTAAGAGGACACGATGACTTCAAAGTAAACATATCAGAAAACCAGTAAAAACGATGTACGTCGATGAAAATGGATTCTTCAAACTCAGTTCTAGTTTTTGGCAGAAACGGTGTTAAACATTTATAATTACATATACTTATACTATATATCATAGAGATACAAAGACTATCAATTACTTACTTAGGATTGATCATGTTTTCAATTTGTCTGCACTTCAGTCTGTCGTCTGCTACCGGAATCGATCTTGATTTAATAAATAAAAAACCGACAGTAGGTAACAAATATCCGCATTCAAATAACGGCATTTTGTTTCATTTCAACAAATTTTATTGCAAAAAATATGCAAAGGGATAGGGCATCAGGCAAAGCCTATATAAGCCTTTTCCTTACAACTTCGGTATGTTATATGTACAGTCATCGAAAGCATCAAACACACATATAGTAAACAATTCATATCGTGTAATTATCGTGTAGATTTATTCTATTCGACTTAACAGTGGTCAAGTTATGAGTTGGTAAAATTTTACAATGATTTTACCGTAAAATATTTTTTTTAAACTTGTTTCAATATAACCAAAAATACATTTTTATTCCACATTTAAGAATTTATATATGTATCAGGTATATTCGTGTCCCTAAACTGATATATTTAAATTTCCAATAGAATACAATATATCCATCCAACAACAAAAATTAATGTGATTTTATGGGGTTCGTTCTTAGAGGTCTTACATTTGTACCTGTCGTGGCGTTTCTCCGCCGGGGTACTCCGCCGGGTTTTCGTCCACCTCCAAAACCTGGCACGTCCTTGAATGACCCAACTGATACGTAACGCAGAAACAAACCAAACCAAGTTATACTGGAGCAATACGACATATATGAATATTATATGGAATAACAATATTTTTTCTACTTCAAAAAATATCCGGTCTATTGATAGTCTCCTTTGTATAACATACAGTTTTTAAATTGTCCCTCTGCCGTCCTATTTTCTGTTTAAAAATAGTCTATTCGCCCCAAGTTATACCAAATGGAATGTTGCAACTAAACATCTATCCATTGTATTATATAATAGTAATGTGTCTGTGGGGACGGACGGTGCCCCTATTCTAGCAGACGTCTTTTTGTTTTCAAACGAGGCTGACTTTATTATTAATATGCTTATCAGAACGGTAACAAAATACTAGCTGAGTGCTTCCATTTCACGTTCAGACATATCGATGATATGCTGTCTTTACATGTAACAAGAAATGTAAAGACCATGTCCATTGTATATACCATCCAGAGCTTGAAATCAAGGACACTAGGGATTCGTCTAGAATTAGCCGCTTTCTTACACGACACGACAAAAAGGCTGACTGTATTATTCATATGCTTGTTAGACTGGTAAAAATATACTAGCTGACTGCTTCCATTTCACATTCAGATATATCAATGACATGATGTCTTTAACAAGTGATGTATATAGACCATGTCGATTGTATATTCCGTCTTTGCGTATTGCAGAGTTATCTTCTCTTTGGAGCAGGTATTGATTGTTACGTCATTTGTTTGTGCGAGAAAATTACGTCGTTTTCTGACAAATTGATGACGTTACTCTCACAAACAAGTGACGTAACAATCAATACCTGCTCCCAAGAGAAGATAACTCTGCAATACGCAAAGACGGAATACCCCCCGGAGCTTGAAATCAAGGACACTATAGGGATTCGTCTATGTGCAACCCGACAAACAAGGACGGCGTGTGCAAAGTTGTACGATAAGCAAGTCGATAGTGAACTTTCTTTCTTGAGAGCAAAACCCCTTCTTCCCCTATTTAGGGTATTTACATGTCCCATTCTATTCTGTATTAAAGAACTTGGTAAACATATTACTTCCGTGAAAAATGTCGACCGCTGCCGGACAAACTTACAACAAATGATTTCCAAAGATGCAGGTTGGTTAAGGTAATAGGAGTGTGTCACCATTTCTCAGTAGAATTTCTTCAATTTTTTTTAGTTATATTGCTTTGAAGTAAAAAAAAAAAAAAATCTGACACAAAAAAATATAGGTTGTCAGAATTTTAAGGATTTTAAATGGAAATTTATGTAAAAAGGAGTGAATTTTGAAAAAAAATTGAAAGACACAAGCTTTTGCAAAATAATGTCAATAAAAATGATACTGCCATACATTAGCATTGCATTAATATATATAAATTTAATACATGCTGAAATTGTGTAAAATAGATTATCTATAAACGATTAAAAATTGACATTTTATAATAAAACCATATACACATAGTAGTTATCTGTCTTGAAAAACTTGGTAATGAAATAGGTAGCCGGTTTCCTGAAGTACAGAAAAATGGACACATGTGACTCATTGATAAAAAAAACAACTGAATTAATGCCTGGATTGCTTTGAAATACTTTAATATTGAGAGAACACACTGTTCTGTCCATAACAAACATACACTATTCATCAGTTTGATATTTAACATTAGAATATGCGGAAATTGTGATACTGTCTCCCTAAATTGGATTTTCAACTAGGGATGAACTTCCTATTTCCGTTTATCAATACACTCCTATGTTTGGTTTATTTGGTTTAATTTTGTTTAACGTCCTACTTGCCTCCATGTGTGTAGTGTATGCGTACATGCGTGTGTGTATGCAGGAGTCAGATCATGGGCAAATTGAATAGGTGCCATCATGGTCTTATTGGGTTGGTTCGATTTTATATTGTTTAACGTCCTATTGACAGTTAATGTCATTTAAGGACGTGCCTCCGTGTGAATTGTGTATGCGTGCATGTGTTTATGTGTGCTGGAGGGCAGGGTATTTTGGTGTAATTGTCCTCTTGTGATAGCGCGGATCTGATGCCGACTTTATATTGCTATCTCACTAAAATACGATGCCGAAGGCACATCACAGCATAACGCCTGTTCACATTATACTGACAAAGGATTGTTGTTTTCATTACCCTAAAAGCTGAACGTTAAGCAGGAACTAACAACTACCTTTTTTAAGGACTTTAGTATGCCCTGGCCGGGGGACAGAACCCATTGCCTTCCTCACCTGGTCGAACGTTCATCATAAAAGCCAAACGTGAAGTATTGCAAAGCAAGGCACTAGGAAATAAAAGGTAGTTAAAAGCAGAAAGTAGTGATGTTGATGAAGCTGAAAACGCTTACCCTTCCGTATCACCTGGTTTTATTTGTACTTTTTCAAAACTAATGGTTCGATGTCACATCCCTGGTGAACAAAAGAAATTGATGCAATAATTATGAAAGTAAAAATGGTTCTATGTCATATCCCCGGGGAAAACAGACATCGGGCATAATTAATTAGAAAATGTGTGTAAGACATACATGCCCTGTCACCATGTGAAATCAGTTTCAGTGTTTGATGTAATATAAATAGTTACAACCACTTTGACCTTGTAATCCTGAAACATGAACTCATCTGAGGTCTTCTGTGTATAACATTTCATCAAAATCTGTTAATGACTCGGTTGGTGATTTTCTATACATGGCAACTGTGACCTGGGCCTTGACGTTGGAACCCTGAAAAACAAAAACGATGTCCAGGTATTCTGTGTTTAAACTTTCATCAAAATCTGTTATTAAATGAAGTAGCTAGAGTGATGACACTGAATCGGTTGATTTTTCCATATATAGCAACATTGGCTTTGCTATTGGAACCCTGAAACACAACGATGTCCGCGGTATTACTCATACTTGACCTTTGTATAAAGTTTGACGAAAATCCGTAAAAGAATGAGATTGGTTAGTGTTTACATTGAATCGGAACGGGACGCGGACGGGACAGCATGGGCAACACTATATGCCCTCCCATTTAATGGCGGGGGCATACAGAGTGATAAAGGTTCGATGTCACATCCCTGTCATACACCAGAAATTGTCTGTAATAATTAGAATGAAAAATGGTTCGATGTCACTTCCCTGTGGAACTACAGCCAATGATTGGAATAATGAGAAAGTGAAAATTGAAAGTAGGCTTCTATTGGATTCATTCTATTTCATTTAACTTCCTATTAACAATTTGAATCACTAAGGGGCAAAACAACAATGTAAAATATAGACATTCACAAAAATTGAATTCATAAAAACCGGAAACAAAAAGTTTAAATGTGTTAAAGATGTCAAAATATATCAATATCAAACGAATTGGTTATACAATCTTATTATAGAGATTAATTGAATGTAAATATAATCATATATTGAATATACGGACTAAAATGCGTCCCCTTGCTTAACGCCAAATATTTCCTAACAGTAGTCCTCTGTGCCGTTAATCGGTACACGATAAGAAGTTAAATACATTAAAATATTGCCTATACATTACATTACCTGTACTACTAAATCTGAAATTTAAACCTGAATTTCATTCCAATACAAAATCAGCCCTACAGTCCGACAGTCAAGTGTCACACATTTTTTGTTGTAGTCTATCCAAAATGTATGAGCTGTGATGCCGCGTTTGCATACTCAATAAGGTTCATCGTCCGGTTCTCAAAATGCTTCTTCAGCTGGAACAGTCGGCTGCTGACGTTCCGGTATCATTTCTTCGTGGTCTGTCGACTCCTCGTGTATCTCATTGTATCCTGTGTATTATGAATCTCCTGGAATACTCAAATATTTGCGTAGATGTTTGACTGTGAGGTGTGAACCTTTCTTTTTTAACCTACTGTGCCAGGCTTCCAGGTGATTGGTGGTGCAGGGTCCGACGGTGTAACAGTGCAATGATATTTAATGAAACCAATTAATAACTCATATAAGACTTTAGCTTGATCCAGACTTAGCTCTAATAATTTAGATATTGAACAGGGAAGATATAGAAACCTTCATAGAGATAAAAGGTTCTGTAACTTATGTAACTCAAATGATATTGAAGATGAATTGCATTTTATATTAAAGTGTAACTTTTATCACGACTTGAGGCGCGAGTTTGTTAAGCCTTATTATTAAAAACGACCAAGTGTTTTCAAATTTAACAAATTAGGAACATCCCTTAAGTTTCAAACGTCGTAATAGCACTGTATAATATCATATTTTATCCATTTTTTCCTGTAAATGTATTTTTCGGTATACTATAGTTGATAAGATACGTTTTATGTGTATTGTGTACAAAAAATGATTGTGCCCGTTCATTAACACCTTATGTGATATAAAATATATGGTAAATTAATCATAATTAACAACGTCGAAGCATCGACGAGTATTTTCTATGTTGTAATCTGGAAGTTAATATCACTGTCACTAACGTCAGGTGTAACATCGTATTTACTACACTATGGCAGTGTATTTTATTGTTCTTTACTGTTCTACTAGATTGTATTTATTCGTGACATACGGTTCATCTGTGCGATACAATGTATGTAACTATATTAAATCATGTTATCATTACTTATAACGTACGTCATTGAAAGTTATCATAGTATAATTATCATTGTAATATACTATTGTTATGATTTCACTGTATCAGAACCTTACTATGTTGGTTTATTTCAGTGTAAAATGCTGTCTCTTATGATATAATGTTATTTTGTCGTGCTGCACGATTAATGAGTTATCACGTATGTCATTGTATAATATGCATCATATTGCATTTGACTATTATTGTATACAAGTATCATTGTAAATTTGTAATATACTGTACTATTTGTATGTCCACTCTCCGATGTGTCTTACACGAGGAATAAAACAATCTAAATAGTTCGAGATTCTACGATTTCCTCGATCAAGTGTGTTACGACGCAATATGGGGCAGGTATGTGTCCACGTGTAGGTCAGTATCCTTAGTTCATCTAAAACATTGAAACACTCTCCTGGGGCACCAGGGGTAAAACTGCGGCCAAGCACATACGTCAGTTATTGTCGTCGTTCTCTATGTAAAGATGTTGCAGTCCCGCTTCTGGACTTCCCTCTATATTCAATGCGTGAAGCGGAAAAAACACCCCTTGATGGTCACCCTGGGGAAGCCTACATACACTGATGATAGGTGAAGAGGTAAGTTGAAGTCGGCCATGGTTGTCTTAAGTAATATCCGGAAACGGGTGTACAACTGCTGGGTATAATGTGACCTGGTGGGGTGTCCTTCTGGGTGTCATCGGCAGTATGTTTCAGTGGGGTAGCACTATAAAGTCGGCATCAGTTCCGCGCTATCACAACGAGACGAACACGAACATATCGCAGCCTCCAAAAACACACACGCATACACTACACGCATGCATCTAGCACACAGGGGAGGCCGTCCCTAAATGACCATAGCTGTTGATAGGACGTTAAACATTACTAAACCGAACCAAACTAAATCAAGATACCATCCAGGTCAATTTCTTAGATGGTCATTCGTATTTTTGGTGTCTGCGCCCATGTGGCTCAATTAAGGCTGGCGCGCATTGAGTAGAAGGTTGGTAGTCGCTTGAAAATCGTCTCGCTGGCATATTCCATTCGTCGGTCCGAAGCCCTGTCACTTCGGTTTTGTAGGTGATCATAAAAATTGTGAAGCAAAATACTGATGATTGGATATCGTTGAATACTAACATATTTGAATATGGTATCAATCATATTTTTGTGTAGGATAGCATTTGAGTAAGTAAATAGAAAACCAGCTACTGTTTGTCTACAAACAACAGCGGGGCGCCCTCCCTTCTAACTACCTTTTATTTCCTAGCGCCTAACTTGGCAATACCTCACTTCTGGCTTTAATGTTGAGCGCTAGCCCAGGTCAGGAAGGCAATGGGTTCTGTCCCCAGGCCAGGACATACCAAAGTCTATAAAAATGGTGGGTATTATTACCTGCCTAACGTTTAGCTGTCAGTATAATGTGACCGGGCAGATTGCTTTGCTGGGTGCCTTCGGCATGCTGTTTCAGTGAGAAAGCACTCTTACGTCGGCATAAGATCCACGCTATTACAATAAGGCAAGTACACCAACATACCTTTTTTCCAGCATACATACACACTTGCACGTTGATACAACACATATGGAGGCACGTCTTTAAATTACCTTAGATGTTAATATAGGACGTTGAACAAAATACACCCCCCCACCCCACCCCGTACAATGTAAATGTAAGCGATTGTACACTATACCTTAAACATAAAAAAACACTTCTGACATCTGACACAAATATCTGGTTGCACTAAGTACAACCCGCTACCCATCAATGGTGCAGTTATGTCGGGAATTTTGCAATAAAACGCTGAATCACTTGTTTACATTGTGTTCTAGTTGTGCAGTTAAGCAAGTATAGCTAAAGGGAAGTAGGACGTTGGACGGTGACAAAGGTAAGACATTTCTTACGAACATTATTTTTTTTGAGTCATGATTATCTTATACATGTTTAATGTTTTGATATCATATCATTACGAGGCAAATGCAACAGGCAAATGTAATCGTTTATTTCTTGTTTTTCATATAGTTTGATAAATCAGGAGAAAACCAATGGTCTTATATGTGGTTTGGTTATTGGTGGTTGGTTTGGTAGTTGGTTAGTTGGGTATTGGCTCAAATATTGGAAGAATTGCTCTGTTTCTGAGGACGTTTTCTCCGTATTGTCAGCTTCGAATCGGGATTAATATTTTTCTGGTATAAACATATCAAGGGTTTCATAAGTTACTGATCGTTCGGCACCTTGATCAATAACACTTGTAAACAATCACTACCAATACCTACAAACTACAGATTTATGGCGTTATCAGCCTTTGTTATATGTTTATAATTTAACAGATGCTTAAATGTAGACGAACTTATTCTTTTCTTAAGGGAACCTTCTCTCCAACGAAAGGCGAACTGAAATACAAATATAGATCGTACACTGTTTTGGTACATATTTCGTGAATAACAAAACAAAGTCTTTGATGGGATTCCTTAACTAAGGGAACAGAAATATGATCTTGTAATGATATCACAAAGTGTACCCCACCATCCATCCACTAAACACTAATATACTGGTGAACATTATGTTAAAGTTATTAAGGGAAGTAGGTCGTGGACTCTAGTGACACATGTAAGTACTTTATAATGTAGCTATATATTTTAGTCATGATTAATCTATGAATTTGTAGTGATATGATATAGTTATGAGGAAGATACAAGAGGTAGATAAAATAGCTTTATTCGGGTATTTTTAGTCACCCCTGGGGGAACCCCAGCGGGGACTATTAATTTTGGTTTCAGTCCCAGATTTTGACCTCTGTTAGGAGGGCTGTTGTGTATCTTGCTTCTGTCGGAATATACCAGGCGCTAATTACAAGCTCTTGGATAACTCAGATATCGATTTCCTTTTTAAACAGGAATAGACTAAAACCTAAAGGCGTTCCAAATTCCCCACGGGAATTACATATAATCTAAAGATGTTCCGAGTATGAATCAAGCACCTTTGAGGTTCCCGAAGGGGTAAACTGTCGTATTATAAATTGCTATTGACTGATTTAGAAATTTTATGTCTGACCAACGACAACCGTTAATATTTGCGTATAGTGCGCACTTTTTAAGGGGAAAATGAAGTGTCAAGAAAGGGGTGTACACGAAACTCAAGAACAATTCAAAACCAGTCAAAATCAAATGTTTTGATATATGCTAACAGCAATACAACTGCTTAATTTCGTTGAATAATCCCTGATTGCATTGCCAATTTAACAATTACGAAAAGTTGCAAGTTTAAGTCATATAATACTATAGAATCGGATAAATAAATTTGAGTAAAGTAGGCTCAACTTTTCAAGACGTTACGTTGTGAATTGATAAATACCACGTATCGGAAAACATAACGAAGAATTGCATCGGATTTATTACTCTGTGGTCAAAATGTCGTTCTTGGGTAAAATCTTGCTGAACTCTTCAATCTTGACCGTAGGAATGTGTCAAAACGACACGAGTAAAGTGGCGAAGTTAGCAAGTTTGTATACCTACCGCAAAGAGTCGAAGTTGCGTGATACTATTAACCGGCAGGAATTTACAAATGACATCCATGCAAATTGAACCGATAATGGTAAAAGTTTGAGTTTGAAAATTAAATATCAACAGGTTCAAAACAGCCAAATACATTCCGATCTTTTCTTTTCGAAGGAGAATTGCTGATATCACAATTGTTTGGTGTTCTTCATTTCTGGCGAATTCGGCTGTTGGCGTTCCTCGTCGGAGTGACTGCCTTTAAGCGTACAGTACACATTCTGCCGATATCGATGACCGATTCAGTCGGATTTGCAGACGATCAGAAAACTACTTGAAAAAGTGTATTTCATAACAAAAAATAGTAGAAGATTTGTCCGCATATAAGATTGAATCTTTTCTGAAACTTATTGTTGTGAAAACAACATTGTTATATTCCAATTACCTGTTCTGCCCATGACAGGTGACCGTGTCAGCGCGCAGATCTCCCCGTATTCGAGGTGTCGGTCAACGCTAACGTTATATTTGCGACATGCTTTCCTATTAATTCCCTGTGTTGCCATGGCTACCTGAACAGCATGTATGTATTTATACCTGGTAATTGTTTACTATTTTGACTGACAGGTGGAAATATATCCGTTGTAGCTTGGTCAATGATTTATCGGAGAATGATCATACAGAATGATGGGGTGACTTTCATGTCATTCTGACATATTTCTAGTTTATATATACATTTTGAAAATAGTGGTCTTATATTAGGATGATTGGCCGAAAAAGTGGTTGGCTTGCTAGTTGCCTGGTAGTAGTGAGTGGTACGGTACATCTGACCGTCAATCAGTCCGTGGATGGTGTGGATCAGATAGAGAAGCTTGTGGCATGTGAAGAAAGTTTCATTACAATAGAGGTTGTCAGCGTTGACAAGGTCGAATTATATTGTCCGTAGTAACGAAGCGAATGACGCTAGAGTCATATCCATCTTCAAAGAGAAGCAGTTCCCGGCAGTCGGCTTGGTCAAGATACCATCCCGTCCCTACAGGTAGGGCGTAAGAATTGTACCTGCTGTCCCCATTGCATGATCGTAAGAGGCGACTAAATTTGGGATCTTATCTTTTCTCTTCTTTCTAAACAACTTTCTTCTTCCTAATATTTCCCTTGCCAATGCTCACTGTTGGCCTTTCGTTGAGCGTTCCCCCATGTGAGGAAGGCTTTAGGTTTTGCCCCCTGGCCGAGACATACCGGAGTCTGTAAAAATGGTAGTTTCTAACTCCTGCTTAACGCTCAGCAATTTAGGAGTGGGACGACTGGTTCGCCCGTTGTCAGTTTAATGTGACCTGGTGGGGTGTCCTTCTGGGTGTCATCGGCAGTATGTTTCAGTGAGGTAGCACTATAAAGTCGGCATCAGTTCCGCGCTATCACAACGAGACGAACACGAACATATTGCAGCCTCCAAAAACACACACGCATACACTACACGCATGCATCTAGCACACAGGGGAGGCCGTCCCTAAATGACCATAGCTGTTGATAGGACGTTAAACATTACTAAACCGAACCAAACTAAATCAAGATACCATCCAGGTCAATTTCTTAGATGGTCATTCGTATTTTTGGTGTCTGCGCCCATGTGGCTCAATTAAGGCTGGCGCGCATTGAGTAGAAGGTTGGTAGTCGCTTGAAAATCGTCTCGCTGGCATATTCCATTCGTCGGTCCGAAGCCCTGTCACTTCGGTTTTGTAGGTGATCATAAAAATTGTGAAGCAAAATACTGATGATTGGATATCGTTGAATACTAACATATTTGAATATGGTATCAATCATATTTTTGTGTAGGATAGCATTTGAGTAAGTAAATAGAAAACCAGCTACTGTTTGTCTACAAACAACAGCGGGGCGCCCTCCCTTCTAACTACCTTTTATTTCCTAGCGCCTAACTTGGCAATACCTCACTTCTGGCTTTAATGTTGAGCGCTAGCCCAGGTCAGGAAGGCAATGGGTTCTGTCCCCAGGCCAGGACATACCAAAGTCTATAAAAATGGTGGGTATTATTACCTGCCTAACGTTTAGCTGTCAGTATAATGTGACCGGGCAGATTGCTTTGCTGGGTGCCTTCGGCATGCTGTTTCAGTGAGAAAGCACTCTTCGTCGGCATCGGATCCACGCTATTACAATGAGGCAAGTACACCAACATACCTTTTTTCCAGCATACATTCACACTTGCACGCTGATACAACACAGATGGAGGCACGTCTTTAAATTACCTTATATGTTAATAGGACGTTAAACAATATACCCCCCACCCCACCCCATCCCGTACAATGTAAATGTAAGCGATTGTACACTATACCTTAAACATAAAAACACACTTCTGACATCTGACACAAATATCTGGTTGCACTAAGTACACCCCGCTACCCATCAATGGTGCAGTTATGTCGGGAATTTTGCAATAAAACGCTGAATCACTTGTTTACATTGTGTTCTAGTTGTGCAGTTAAGCAAGTATAGCTAAAGGGAAGTAGGACGTTGGACGGTGACAAAGGTAAGACATTTCTTACGAACATTATTTTTTTGAGTCATGATTATCTTATACATGTTTAATGTTTTGATATCATATCATTACGAGGCAAATGCAACAGGCAAATGTAATCGTTTATTTCTTGTTTTTCATATAGTTTGATAAATCAGGAGAAAACCAATGGTCTTATATGTGGTTTGGTTATTGGTGGTTGGTTTGGTAGTTGGTTAGTTGGGTATTGGCTCAAATATTGGAAGAATTACTCTGTTTCTGAGGACGTTTTCACCGTATTGTCAGCTTCGAATCGGGATTAATATTTTTCTGGTATAAACATATCAAGGGTTTCATAAGTTACTGATCGTTCGGCACCTTGATTAATAACACTTGTAAACAATCACTACCAATACCTACAAACTACAGATTTATGGCGTTATCAGCCTTTGTTATATGTTTATAATTTAACAGATGCTTAAATGTAGACGAACTTATTCTTTTCTTAAGGGAACCTTCTCTCCAACGAAAGGCGAACTGAAATACAAATATAGATCGTACACTGTTTTGGTACATATTTCGTGAATAACAAAACAAAGTCTTTGATGGGATTCCTTAACTAAGGTAACAGAAATATGATCTTGTAATGATATCACAAAGTGTACCCCACCATCCATACACAAAACACTAATATACTGGTGAACATTATGTTTAAATTATTAAGGGAAGTAGGTCGTGGACTTTAGTGACGCATGTAAGTACTTTATAATGTAGCTATATATTTTAGTCATGATTAATCTATGAATTTGTAGTGATATGATATAGTTATGAGGAAAATAAAAGAGGTAGATAAAATAGCTTAATTCAGGTTGTTTTATATATATATATATATATATTGAAAATAGTGGTCTTATATTACGATGATTGGCCGAAAAAGTGGTTGGCTTGCTAGTTGGTTGGTTGGTGCGTTTGTTTGTCTGGGTTTATTCAAATACAGGAAGATTCGTTCGGTTCTCAAGGCATCATTTACTTTTCATTATTGGAGCTTTCTATTAAAAGAATGGCAAACGACTTTATGGATATAGGTCGTACACCGTTAAGTTATATACTTCGTTAATAACAAATCAAGGCCAAGATAAATATGAAGAGGATGAAATCGTTAGAATGATTCCGTTCCTGGCTGCGATGTTTTTGAGTTCGGTCGTAGGATTTTCCATTATTCTGCATGCATTTCTATGGGAATGTATAGTGCCCAATTTCGGGCAGACCTGTGGGTGAATTCATATAAAGTTGAGTTTATTAAAGGAATCACTTTGACTGGTGACAAAATTCCCAAATAGTCCTTTAATTTTACATTAATATTTAGAGGATCGATTGTCTTTAAACAAAAAATATCTTGACCACGTTGACCGTATATTCCCTAATAAACTTGAAACAAAGGACAATACTCTTCTGTGTCAGCCGATTTCCTCGACCTTCCTTACGTTCAACTTTAAAATAAGAGTTTGGGCGATATTTCAAATATGCACGTTGCTAAAGACTATGGATACGTTTTATTTTTGCCATCAAGATCTTGCTGAAAATAGGCTTCTTCTATGTGTCATATGGAGGTTGAAGTGTTTGCTAGTGCTCAGTGCTCATTAGAGTACCCTGTGGTTTGTTGCAATTGTCACTACGCGATTTCACGATGTGAAGACGTTATATTATTAAGATTCGACTTCGATTGACATGGCGGGTGTCATCGATGGTGGATAAGACGCTCGCCCTTCCGGAACACCTGGTTTTATTCTTCTTTTACATTTTCAAGGGTCTCAATGTAAATCCTTCTTTTGAACGTATTTTTCCCTACTCCTATAGAGTTTTGAGTTCAAATTATGGTTTTGTCGACGCTTCGGTATTCTCTTGTTGTTTCTTCAACTTTTCCTTTCTTGACTTCCGTGAACTCCAAACGTATGGTGTTTGCATGTGCAATCGGACAGCTTGCACCAAATATCATGGTTTCCGTGAAAGATGTTGACTACTGAACAATAATCTTTATTGAGATGCAGGTTGACGAAGACTAAGAGGTGACGATGTGGTCGCTATCATGGTTTCAAAGGGACATATGATCGTCGATGGTTTTTCTACTCATTAATGTGCCTTGTGCCGTTTTCACTGACCAAGATCTCACTTTGAGGACGATTTTGAAAATGTTATAATTAATACTATTTACTTTTTGACAAAATGCAATAACGCAGAAATTATTAGTGTTTTTTATACTGTCCTAATGTTTTTCCACAGATGAGTTTCGCAACTCTCATTCTGACAGTCCTGTTGGCGTTGGTTGTCTATAGTCTTGGTTATGAATGCGATAAATCAGAAACGGTATGCGAGACAACCCTGGTTATCAAACACAGACAGACCATGTTGCATCCCACAGAAGCTCAAGTCTACCCAGCTAATGGAAAACTCTACAGATATGATGACGTTAATCAAACAAATGATATCTCTATGGATGATGTTATGACTGCTGATGGGTGGGAGGACAACATGTTGGTTGTCGTTGCAAACGAAAGCCTTCCTGGCCCGCCGATTATCGTGTATTTGGGACAGAGGGTCAAAGTTCATGTTGTTAATACGTTGTCTTCTGACACGGTCAGTATACACTGGCATGGTCTACCATTACATGGATTTCCCTGGATGGATGGTGCCCCTTTCGTGACTCAATGTCCTATTCTCTCTGGCCAGACATTCACTTACGACTTCGTTGCAGAACCTAAAGGAACATATTGGTACCATTCTCACGTAGGTAATCAGCGAACCAAAGGCATGAACGGAGCATTCATTATAAAAGAGCGGACTTCATCAGTCAGCGAACGAATCATGACGGTACAAGATTGGAACCACAACTGGGGTGCGGATATGAATTTCCAAAAGATGCTACGAGCTACACCATTCGTTGATCGCAAAATCATACCTTTCAGAACATCTGTAGACGGGGGATTGTTTGCTCCGTTCTATGCATCTTCCGTTCTTATTAACGGTAGAGGCCGCTTCTACAACGGGACAGGCCAACATAACGGTGCACCTTTGTCTGTATTTACCGTCGAACCAGGAGTGACCTATAGATTCAGAGTTATCCATGTAGGTGCTTTGTATCCCATACGAGTATCGATCGACGAACATACGCTCACTCTCGTCGCTTCTGACGGACATGATATCAATCCTGTTAATGCTGAATCGTTCATCTTTGCCCCTGGGGAACGATACGACTTTGAAATCAATACTGATAAAGTCATCGGGAACTACTGGATACGAGCGGAAACTATAGAAGTTGCTTCGCATAAATCCGAAGCTGTCCTCCGCTACAATGGCGCAGATGCATCTCGATACCCGTTAACTTCTAGAAAGACTTGTACCCAGGACGACAGGTGTTTAGTCGTAAACTGTCCGTTTGCAACATATCCTGCAGACACATACACAGACTGTTTACGATACGATGGTATCCAATCAGCAGCTATGGGCGACCCCGCGCCCGAGCCGTCATCACTAGATACGTTCAAAGAACACTTTGTGAATTTCGGTTTCCCTCTTAATCGAGCGTCAATGAATGGAATTAATTTCAAGCTACCCACAGTGTCAGCACTAACTCAGCCCTTCGAGATTGAGACCACATGTGACAAACAGGACTGTGGGGAAGACAAAGTTTGTACATGTACACATACAATCAACACCAACCACGATGATGTCAGGAACAGGTCTCGCTCATCCGATGCACCTTCATGGTTACTCGTTCTACGTACTGAAAATGGGTTATGGGACCTACAACATGACGACCTCACGGTACATTTCGCCAAACATGGACATCGATTGCCAAGGAACTGGAGACATGACCACAAGTCTGTGTAATCACGCGACTTGGAGAAACTCTGGCTGGCATGGAAACAACGTTCCGGGATTAAATTTGATCAACCCTCCGAAGAAAGATACATTGAACATACCTGCCGGTGCGTATGCTGTAATAAGAATCAAGGCTAATAATCCAGGAGTATGGATGCTGCACTGCCACATCCAAATGCATTCAGCTCTTGGAATGAGTTTGCTTATTAACAGCTCCTATGGTATGCACCCCGTTCCTCCAAAAACGTTCCCCGTCTGCCATGATTACCCCTCGGTCTTCCGTGAACGCTATGAAGACCAGCAACAGGGAACATCTCCTGAAGGCAAAATAGTGAACCATATTATCAAAGAAGGTAAGTGTTTTCTTTTCCGATATATTGCATTCAAATATTCTTTATAATCATAACCTTTAAACTATATCCGTCCGATGCAGGATTCCCGCAGACATTGATGTGTCTTACTGTAAGAATGTTTGGTTCCATTTGTAATTGTTTCTAACTTACAAAGATTCAGGAATTTTCTCATTGAAATGAAAAAAAATACAATACATCAGAAGGACAAAACCGGTTATTACTTTGTTAGTATTCAGATATGAATTTCGTTTCGTTTGTAGTGTAGTTCTTAAATTCGTGCTACATGTGTAGTGTAGCACTTCGCACGTGCATTTAGTGTGTATTAGCATTCGACGAGATCGTTCACAGCAGTACGGACGTGTATTTTACCTGTACACTGTATAACTAAAACAAAATGAACATTGACAAAGAGGGTAGCTCAACTGAGCCTACATGTACCAGGCAGGATTCTACGGTGAACCTTTCCACTGCTGATGCCCTGTCCCTTTTTAGCTCTAGGCTGGATATCGCACTGAGTTCTCACCGTTCCCTCATTTCGTCCGACATTGACAAAAAACATCAAAGTCAGGAGAAACTTTTGGTAGCGAATAAGTCAGACTTTAAATTTAAATTTGAAGGGAACCGTAAACAGTTTGTCTTTAACTCTGAGATAAGACTGGACATTTCCAAAGCTATTCAAGCTATTAAAGACGATAATAGCGAATTAGCAGAGTCGACGCTCACGATCTGTCTCGCTCATTTAGACGAGAGGAATAAGATTGTTAAGATAGCGGACCGTCATGGTTGGGACACGGTTGCTGAGTACGAAGATGACCCTATTTGTGACGACGCTGATGATTCTTCTAAGTTGCGTCAGGCTGAGGCCAGAGCACAGAGGAAACGGAAGGCAAAATCTGCTAGCCGTAATACGAATAAGCCGTATGAACGTCCAGGTCTTGGGCGGGGAAGCGGAGGCAACACGGGGAACGTCGATCTTTTTCGAGGCTTTCAAAGTACTGGAGAAATGGGAGAGTTCCCTTTCTACGCCCAAAGAGGAGCGGTTAACGGAAGTATGCCTGGAGCGCCCGGGGGTTTCCATCCCTCCTCAGCAGGACCGGTCAACAAACAAAACTCGACCTGTTTCTACTGCTACGGGGCCGGACACTGGGCCAGCAACTGCCCGAGGAGAGTCAGAACCACCCCAACCCACACCCAGAGTGTCCCCGCAATCAAACAATGAAGATCAGAAGATGGTAAGCTATCATTTGAATGAAGTCGTATCTGTAAAAAATACGTTTGTAAATCAAAATGGATTTGTTAAAGGCAGTCTCAAATCTTGTCTGAAGTTTTGGAAAACATGTCTAAAAGCTAGGGATTATGTCTGTAGTGTAGTTGAATATGGGTATTTAATTCCGTTTATTGTGGAACCTGAGTCGAAAATAATGAAAAATAATAAGTCGGCGCTTACGCATAGTACTTTTGTCAGTGACGCTATTTCTGAATTGCTCGCGAGCGGTGTAGTAGATGAGTGTGTGTCGCCTCCCTACGTAATTAACCCACTGTCGGTTTCTGTTAACAGTAAGGGCAAGAAAAGACTTATTTTAGATCTAAGATACGTCAATCAGTATGTAGCAAAACAAAAGTTTAAACTAGAGGGTAGCAGAGAAGCACTAGAATACGTACAACAGGGGTTTTTCGGATTTAAATTTGATTTAAAGTCAGGATATCACCATATTGAAATGCATCCAGATCACATAAAGTTTTTGGGGTTTTCTTGGACAGTTGGAAATAAAGTGAAAAATTTCGTTTTTAAATGTTTACCGTTTGGCTTGTCTTCGGCGCCACATATTTTTACGAAAATGTTGAGGCCTCTAGTCAAAAAGTGGCGGTCGGAAGGTCACATGATGATCGTTTACCTTGACGACGGGTTAGGAGTTGCCCAGTCAATTTCTGCTGCGAAAACTTTATCTGATATGGTTCGTTCCGATTTGTTGTGCGCTGGTTTCGCACCGAATCATGAGAAAAGCGTCTGGACGCCAGTACAGAAATTAGAGTGGCTAGGTTTCATATGGGACTTTGTAGGCGGTGTAATAGAAATAAGTGTCTGTAAAAGATCTGAGATTAAAAACTTGGCTAATGAGCTCATCGGTGAGACGAGCGCAGTATCCGCGCGTGCCGTAGCTGTTTTTACAGGTAAGGTCATATCCGTGTCGCTTAGCCTGGGACGCGTATGTAATTTTCATACGAGGGAGTTACACAAGTGTATATGTCACCGTACCTCTTGGGATTCGCCGATGTGCCTGTCAGATCAAGCTTTGCATGAGTTGCAATTTTGGGAGCTAAATGTCCTTAGTTTACCTCCGAGTATATTCAACCTTAACACACACGCAGTTGACCACGATCTTCATATCTTTACTGACGCTAGCGCTATCGCGGGCGCAGGCTACTGTGTTGAGCTAAACGAGCACATCTCTCACGTCATGTGGAATAAAGATGAGTCCGGGCAAAGTTCTACTTGGCGAGAAATTAAAGCAGTAGAGCACACTTTATTAAGTTTTGGACAAATTTTGGCCAATAAATCGGTGTTACTTTGCACCGATAATCAGAATGTGCCCCGTATATTAGAGAAGGGAAGCATGTGTATATACTTAGACAGGATGGCAGTGAGCGTGTTCGAATTCCTCAAATCAAATAACGTGTCTTTGTCTATACAATGGATTCCCAGGGGATCTAATGTTTTAGCTGATCATTTTAGTAAGATCTTTGATTTTGACGATTGGGCAGTAGAGGAGAGTACATTTTTGTATTTTGATAGAATATGGGGCAAATACACCTGTGATCTTTTCGCAGATAACAACAACAAAAAAGTCACGTGTTTCTTTTCAAAGTACGCTTGCGTAGGTTCAGCTGGAGTAAATGCGTTTGATTTTGATTGGTCCAAATTTAACTGCTGGGCGGTTCCACCCATTTACCTCATCGCTAGAACTGTCAATCATTTCCTGAGGTGTAGAGCGCACGGGACTTTGGTCGTGCCTCATTGGCCATCGGCGGCCTTTTGGCCTTTGTTGTCATTCAGGGGTGGTAAATCATTCAAGCCGTTTGTTATGGAATGTGCTTATTTTGTAAAACCCGCCAGTTTTTTCCGTGCAGGTTCCCACTCTGAAAGTATTTTTGCAGAGAAAGTCTTCCATTCCAACGTGTGTGTTTTAAGAATAGATTGTCGGTAAAAAAAAAATAAAAAAAAGTGTAAACATATTATTTGCGGCGTCGAGTACCCGTACAGTTTTATACATTCATAGATTTTGTGTAACGTTAGGTTACTATAGTCAATGATTATCACTTCAGTGTAAAATTATTAAAGATAGTAGGTGGTTATCATCTTTATGTACAGTTATGGTTGTATAAACCAGTGGTTGTCACTTCAGTGCAAATTTATTTAGTGTGATAGGTGGTTATCACATTTATGTACCGTCATGGGTGTATAACCCAGTAGTTATCACTTCAGTGTAAATTTATTTAGTGTAATAGGTGGTTATCACCTTTATGTACCGTCATGGTTGTATAACCCAGTAGTTATCACTTCAGTGTAAATTTATTTAGCGTAATAGGTGGTTATCACCTTTATGTACCGTCATGGTGGTATAAACCAGTGGTTATCACTTCAGTGTAAATTTATTTAGTGTAATAGGTGGTTATCACCGTTGTGTTACACTGGCATTTTTTAGTTTTGCGTATTCGGTGGTTATCGGATTAATGTAACATTACAACTAGACAATTGTTAGCACAGTTGGCAGTTTCATCAATTAGCGGAGTTATGAGGGTTTACTGGGTTAATAATTTTTGAAAATATATAGACAATCCACAACGTTAGTAAGCTAAGTTTCAGATTGTGTTGGATCTTAATGTTAAAATTAATTTTTTTACTTATTTTTTTTTTTTTTACAGAACACTGTGTTATTAGGGCCAGTTTGGTCAGAGGGTTGAGGATATGAAAGGCCATCCTTTGCTTTGTGAAGCAGCATCTAAATTGTGTTAAAGGCCAGCCATGCTTCTTCTACAGACAAGCAATACTGTTCGAATTTCGCTAAATTTAAAGATTGGTGTCGTATTACGGGCCTGGGATATCTGCCCTCTAGAAGTAGTACAGTAGCCGTATATTTGTCTTATTTGGTTCAACAGTCAGTCTCGGTATCTACCCTTAATTCACATTTCTATAGCATAAAGTGGCAACATGATTTCGCAGATTTGCCTAATCCATGTACAGACAAGTTTGTTTTAAAATCTTTAGAAGGAGCTAAACGTATTCTTTCTAAGCCTATTTTTAAAAAATCTCCCATTTCTGTGGAACATATAGAGTCCATTTTTAGAAAGTACGGAAACTCGGAAAACGTTAAGGATTTACGGTTATGCACTTTGTGCATTTTAGGATTTGCAGGGTTTTTCAGATTCAGTGAACTAGTCGATTTAAAAATGTCAAATTGCGTTTTGAAAAGTTCACACCTTGAAATTACACTTGTTCATAGCAAAACAGATGTCTATCGTCAAGGCAACGTTGTGGTGATTGCGAAAACAGGGAAGAAAACTTGTCCAGTTGCTTGTTTTGTGAAATACATTACAGCTGCCGGGTTAAGTTTTGGTGCAGATTCATACATTTTCAGAGGTGTTTCCTTTTGTAAATCTACAGGAACATATAAGTTATGTAGTCGAAATCAAGCTCTTTCTTACACTAGAGTTAGTGAGAATTTTCTGGGCGCAATTTCGGAAATTGGACTAAAAAAGTCAGAATTTGGTCTACATAGCTTGAGGGCTTGTGGCGCCGCTATAGCCGCTAACAATGGCATTTCAGAGAGATTATTTAAAGCACATGTCAGATGGGCCAGCGAGAAAGCAACGGATGGTTATGTTTTGGATGATCTTGATCATAAAATTTCTGTTTCCGCTAATCTTGGCATTTAAAATTGTATTCCTTTGATGTTCGAAATATTGCTGTACACGAATCTCGCAGGCTATTAAATTGGAAAAGCAATTGTTTGGTTTATGTTATTATTGCTAAATAGATACGAAATGATTTATGTACGGATGAGGAACGAAGGAGAACATAAGTCTATTTACTGAATTTGTATTTTTAAATCGTACAAAGAGATGGGTTTAGCATCGATCCTTACCTTCTTCCTATAGTTTTAAATTGGACAAAGAGAGGAGTTTAGCAGCAATCCTTGGCCTGTTCTCTTCCACTTGTTTACATATTGAATTTACGTTAGATTTGCTCTCTTGCCAATTTGGTATAGTTTATCAATCATTTGCCGTGTCCAGTGCAATACCGTTGGCATTTCTTGTGTTTAATTTCGGATGACCTTTATGGAACGTCCTCTTTCTGGGCAATGTTTGGAGTCCTTGTTGCTATCATCCTGGTGTTGATCGTCTGTAATCTACTCCTACGGAAGAAAATGCACATGTATAAGAAGAAATGTGAAGCCACTACAGCAGTAATTCCAACTGGGAAAGAAAGCCAAGTCTCAACAAAGTTTTAACTTTATAATATGCATCAAGTACAACGTTTTATTACATATCTATGATCATATTGTATTCTTATCTGTATGGCCTTATTCATATTGCAATCTGAACATATAACAATTGTATACCATAAATGCTCATTTTCCATATTAAAACAATAACCATATTGGAGATTTCACAATATGTCCGAAGTGATATTGACGTTTTCCAAATGAACGTTCCCACATAAGCTAATGTCAGATGAGAACGGTTGCTGAGGGAGACGCTGCAGATAAAAAAGATGTATTAAAAAAATGAAAAGATTGAGGTACCAACAAGTGTTGCATTGGAGACAGCACACTAACCTATGTCTCCATTATTATGGTCTAAGTAGAAGACACAGATTTTACGGATGCACATATTTTGTGGATTTGAATAGGTTTACTTTCGTTCAAAATGAATGTTTTATGCCACCCTTGGATAAACTATATTATTTCTTTTAATAAAATTTCTAAATTCTGAAGATTTTTTTCGTGATGGTATGACATTTACTGAACATTTTGAAATGTCATCGAACATGTCTTGCAGTTTTTGTTAACAAAAATATATCTTAAAGCTGTCAATGTAGGTTAAAAAGCTTTCTATAGAGATTTTTGAAATAATTGTTTTTTCCTGTTTTTGAAATCTTCCCCACAGACAATCTCTTCCGGCTGTTGTATCTAATGAAGCGGCGACATTTTATAATGTTCTTGCTTGGTAACGAATATTGGTCTCGATGGGTAGAAAAAGCGTATTACTCGTCAAAGCGGTTAGCATTTGTTAAACGTGTTCGAAAGGTGACACTTCTTAACTATACAAAAAGAACACTTTCACGAATTTGAACCAACTTTTTTTTTATCAGATCAGTTGAATAAAATTGAAATGGAACACATCAAAGATATCAATTATCTAAGAAAAGAAGTGGAAATAATATTAAAATTCGACCAATTAAATTTTCTAATGCACAACACCTGCGCCTCCCTCCCCTCCCCCCTCCCCCTACTACCAAAAATCAAAACAAACCGCCCTCAAAAAAAACCCATACGACTAACGCTTATGCCTACCTTATATATATCCAACTAGTAATACGATCATGTGAGAAATAAATACTCATTCCAATATCATTTCCATGAGAACGGTTCAATTACCAAATATCACATTGTTTGCTGCACACCTGGGAATATCGCATTTTGCACGAGTTTTACTAGTAAAGTGTCTACACCACGAAATAATTACAATAAAGTTCGATATTGCAAAAGCGTTAGGTTCCGCTTTTGCCAAAAATTCATTAACTTGAAACCACTCAAACAAATAAAAAAAAACATCTAAAGAAAAGAAACATTTAAAATTTTCCTCTAACAACAATGAACATTGCAATCAACCATTTTCACTATTAGAACTCCGGGAATCGTCGCAAAAATCTAATGATTCTGCAACAGGACCCGATGGTGTACAGTATCAATTTCTAAAACATCTATCTGAATCATCACTCAAAACGTTTCTAGAAATTTTTAATGACATATATAAAACCGGAAAAGTCCCTAGTTCATGGGAAAAAAATAACGGTCATCACTATTCCTAAACCAGGAAAAGACAACTGTGTTTTTTAACTACCGCCAAATAACACTCACAAGCTGCATTTGTAAAACCCTCGAACGAATGTAGAATCAAATAACATCATATCACCACTTCAAAGTGGTTTTAGATCTAGAAGAGGTACAAAGACCATTTGGTTAGACTTGAATCCTTTGTGCGCGAGGATGTATTTAGTTGCTGTCTTCTTGGATCTGGAAAAGGCTGACGAAACAACGTGGAAATATGGAATCATGTAAGATCTGCACGAAACAGATATAAGAGGTAATTTACCTAATTTTATTTCCAACTTCCCATCAGACAGAGTATTTCAGGAACAGAATAGAACAGCATTTTCGAACGCCTACAAACAGGAAATGGGTGTCCCACAGTGAAGCATTATTTTTGTAAAACGTTTTGGACTGAATATAAATAGTACTATCAAAACATTAACTTCATTTGTAGGCGTTATATTCGATAGTTAATAATCGTTCCTTCCTCATATAGAGTCAACACTATTCCTTTGCACAGTTTTCTTGCTACTTTCTTCCCTTGTAACTTCTGTGTTCTTTCACTGTGCTGCTTCGAGATAGTATTAAATCTTTTATCAAATCAATGTCTGTCTGATATCCCGATATCAGCGCCACAACTTCTGGTTTCAACACAACTTCCCTAAGCCCTGTTGATAATGCATGACGAAACTGGGTTTCAACCAATTCAGGGTCATACTTTGGTCTCAGTTTGTTACCAGATGACACAAACAGTATTTGCTGACGCAAGTCCAATGCCCGATAGAGAAACTCCTGTAATGATTTCTTAGATCCTTGCACCAACTGATGCAGTTCTTGATATATATATTGTAGTTCAGTTGATGTTCGCTCCTTGAAAAAGGATTGCACGATACAACTCAGATCTGAGAGGTTTAAATCACTACGGCCCTCTAAATAACTTTTAAGTTTCGAAGAGGGCTGGATTGCCCTGATAACTCCATCTAGTATTTCAGAGTCCGAGTATTTATTTTCTTGCCCCACTTGAATCTGTCCCATCAAGCTAACAAAGCTGATACAATTCGGTGTATCGCCGACTTGGCCCTGAACTTTAAAATCTTTCCTCCATGTGACTCTCGTGTCCATGTATTTTGATCCAGAATCAGTCAATATCTGTTGTTCATCTTCTTTCTTTATGAACAGATTGTTCTTGGGTTTAAAACCGCTCAAGATTTTGGTCAGCTTACACAAACCACCATCCGTCTCCTCCTGTACATCCTCGAGGATTTCTTCAAAGGTGAGCAATATCTCCTCCCTGGAGAGGTTCTCAATATCACTTCCCTCCTTGATATCCGTCAACACTTTCACCAGGTCCTCACTGTCAGCAACAAACAACCGACTGCGTACTGCTGTCATCAGTTTTTGGTGCCTGGCATCATCCATGATGCTGCCGGATCCCGGACGAGCCCCCAAATTTAGTTACCCCCGAGTCCTTCGGGTTCCACGCTGGATGGACCTAGAGAGAGACACAACAAGACCTTCTTTAAGGAATGTTTATTGGCGGGAACAAATTAGTCACGTGATCACGCAACATCACTGTTCCGACAATCCTTGCGAGTTATCTCCCTTAGTATCACAATATATGTCTCTATCGGAACAATATTTGAGTAAACATACATATATTAAAAGAATGGGGGTACCTGATTTATACAGTGTTCCATTTGTTGTGTCGTTACGATACTAACAAGTGGCCACGCTCTCTCGTATTTGAAGGCGATTTCCTTCTAACCGCGGCACCGGTCACACCCATTTACCCACTCCTCAACATTTCGGTCCATCCCTGGCTAGTGAAAATCGTTTTCCGTAGCAGTGATGATGTCCTGTCCTTTCCAGGATGTCCGACATCATCATGCGATCCCTTGATGGCTTTGTTGATAAACGATGATGGTAGCACGGGTTCGTAGTCATCCGTGTCCAGAGTTCGACGATATATAGTACTCCTCGTTTCATGATAGGAGTATCAAAGGTCTTCAGCATCATGGTGCTCTCTCTGTTTTTTGGCGTGTTCCCATGTTTCGGGCGATTTCCTAAGCACTTAAAAATACCTCCCCTGTTTTGCAAATTTAAACCAGTAATCCGGTCGGACTTGTTGAATGAGGACACTCGCATTTTTGTTGTTGTTGCATATTTGCTAATTAATAAGGTACGAATAAAAAAGTTTCTATTTAACTTCTAGATCTACTAAATTTCTGTCAGACTTACGATCATACTGATCGCCAAAACTACTATACATTATATGACTTGAAATAGTGTTTGCAAGTCTACCAAGCGATGATTTCATGTGTTGACGAACCATATAAATATATCGATGCTTTCATGTATCAAATTGAGAAACCAAATGACGATTGAAAATGGAGCTGGTGGGGATTTTAGACCAAACATTTGAGATAGGGTCTTTTATCATGATGAGATGCAAAAACAGTTGTTGAATTTCAGCAGCCGTGGAAAAACATCGCTCATCTTAACGTCACTCCGAGAGAGAGAGGCCATGTTCTTTGTGTCTTATAATTTATCGATTATTTTTATACAAATTATGAGACATATAAAGTCTTTTCCAAATAATCCAGGTTATAAACTGGCGAAATAGTACAACTGCCCACAGCATCAGATATGGTAAAAACGCACAGCTTTGCTTTGCATCACATGAGAAATATCTGCACGCGCAAAAGAATAGTCTAATTCAAATAATTATATCATTTAGGTCACCTTGAATAATATATATATATATTCTCGTTTTTTTTAAAGATTATTTTCAAACTAACTGTGTTTTGTATTTTGCAATCTTTCCAAACACCGGTTAAGGTATTTTATTCAGGCACATGCAAGTGTCGGACATTTTTGTGGGTTCTTCACTTTCAACTCAAAATATAAAGAGGAATGGAAGTTTGGTTTAGTTTGTTTGATTTTTACGTCCTATTAACAGCTATGGCCATTAAAGGACGTGCCAGGTTTTGGTGGAGGAAAGCCAGAGTTCCCGGAGAAAACCATCGACCTACGGCCAGTACCTGGCGACTGCCCCACGCAGTCCTCGAACCAGCGACCCAGTGGTGGAAGTCTAGTGGTAGCAGAATGTCAGACGCCTTAATCAATTGGCCACCGCGGGCCCTAGGAATGGAAACTATTTGGTATTCATGTATCAGGAACAATGTAGGCTATGATATAGTTAAATATAGAAATCACCCTAGAACTCATAAAAAAGCTATGAAGAAATTTAACCCCAACAAGACCCCTGGACTCAACATATTTCACCCAAAACTGCTTATTGAAACATCTGAAAAAATCATTGAACCCTTGGAGATCATATCTAAAAAATCGATTGACGAAGGGAAGATTCCAGACGGCTGGAGAACTGCCCATGTAACACCTATCTTCAAGAGCGGAAACCACAACAAAGTTTAAAACTACCGCCCAATAAGTCTAACATCTATACCAGGGAAAATATTACAAAGACTAATACGCGACAAAATTTTAGAACACATGGACAATAACAACCTCTTCACTCTCCACCAACACGGTTTTCGATCTTGGAAATCTTGTACAACAAACCCATTGGAAGTATTGGAACACTGGTAGAAGCAATAGACAGCGGAGAAAAGTTTGATACTTTATACTTAGATTTCAGTAAAACATTTGATAAAGTCCCTCACAAAAGCTTACTGAAAAAACTTCAAGGGTACGGAATAACTGGTAAAATCCTCCAGTGGATTCAAGATTTCCTCTCAAATCTAAAACAACGAGTATCCATAAACGGTGAAATGTCTGGTCTGGTGGATGTAACGAGTGGTGTGCCCCAGGGTAGTGTCCTTGGTCCAGTTCTTTTATTTTAATCTATATCAATGACCTCCCTGATATAGTCAAACACAGTGTAGTTAAACTTTTTGCTGGCGACTCAAGACTATTCAAAAACATCTCTAGGCAAACAGGGACTGCAGAACTACAAACTGATATCAATAGCATCGTCCAATGGACATCAGATTGGAAAATGACATTAAATAACAAAAAATGTAAACATCTAAATATTGGTAACCTAAACCAAGATTCTACATATCACTTCCCCTCAAGTGAACAGTTTGAGAAAGTTACTAAAGAGAGAGACCTGGGTGTAATAATTGACAACACACTGAAAATTAACCACCGTGTGAGTCAATCTGTCAACAAAGCAAATTGCACACTAGGACTAATCTTCAGGACATTTACTTACATGGATAAAACTATGTTTCTTACACTTTACAAGAGTCTCATTAGGCCCAACATGGAATATGCCACCCAGGTCTGGTCCACTTTACTTAAAAAAAGGACCAAATAGCCTTAGAAAATGTGCAGCGCAGAGCTACCAAGAGTTCCATCTCTAAAACCCCTTCCGTGTAATTTAAGAATACAAAGACTAGGCCTACCTACATTGGAATATAGAAGAAAACGCAATGATCTAGTAGAGGTTTACAAAATAATCAAGTACATTGATATACTTGATAAAGATAAATTATTCACCTTTGCACAAACAACAACTAGGGGAAACAACAAAAAACTATTAAAAAACAGAGCAGGACCAGGGTCACTCAAAATATTTTTAGTAGAAGAGTGGTGGATTCTTGGAACTCCCTTCCCAACTCAATAGAAGAAGCCCCATCTGTTGACTGTTTTTAAATCTCGTTTAATTAAACACTTTCTGGAAAAATATACCGTCCAAGTTTTATCCCAGTTTTTATGTTACACAAGCGGTTACCACAGTATTTTACCGAACCAAGATGCTCCTACATTCGCTACTTCAAGCTAACAACGGTGGTCGACGAAGAGGTAACGGTAGAGGTGAAAGGCATTTGATCTGTATATTTCAGTACTTTCAGGAAAACGAAATGTACAATCTCCGCGTCTTCTCCGGTGGCTTCTACCAACGAATCAAGCATTGAGCAAAAAAAATCCATGAAGTCGTCACCGCCATTTTCACCTAGGTCCCCCAAGGTTAGATCGAAGTCGTTTGCTGCATAAACAGTCTGAATAATGCTAAAAACGGCGAAGAAACTTTGGATCGTATCTACAGACGCCATCGCGTGTCAGGACATAAACAACACCAATGTCAACGAAGAGGTAATCAGAGGTATATTATATACACGGATAACACTAGCTGTTCCTTCAAAGTATTATTGCTTCGATACTATTTTTTTTTACTGAAAAGTGAAAATTGACCACAGGATTTTTTTGTGCAAATGCATAGCCATCAAAATTACAAAGTGTAAAATAATAACCATTTATACATACTGCAGGAGTTACCGATTTCTAACGTTCCGGCTCCTGTAGTCAATGATCACCAATGAGTCCGAGATGGACGAAACAGCTGCATGTTGCAGTGCAATTAATTTTTGGCATGCTGTATATATATTACCAAAAGAGCGTAGTCCATATGCGGTTTTATTAAGGTTCATCCTTTAAAAAGGCACCATATATATGCACGTGATATACAGGTACAATGAAAGTATTATAGTAAGCATTTTGCCTGCCACACCCTCTGATAGGCTTGAACCATAGACGATGCCTATTAATAAACTCGAATGCCTTTTTATAGTTTATAAAACAGCAAAATATTTTTTTCTATATCCCAGTTTTAAAAAAGTATACTGAGCGTCACTTATCTTGAATGTACAGTGTAAAATGTTTTTCTCTAGGCGGATAATATATATACAAACTAGAAATCTCTCTAATGAAAATAGAGATATATCAATTTGAATTACATATCATATACAGAATATAAAGTATATAACATGGCCATAAATCTTTTACATTATATGTTTCCTATTTTCGCAACTTCGTGTTTGTCCTATTTTGAAGGAATTTAGCACACAAATTGAAAATAATCCACTGACTCGTGTCAAAAGTGAACAGGTGCAAACTACGTTAGATCTGCAGCAAGAAATCAAATCTAAATCTAGCTCGATTTGAAATAGATATGAATGATAGATCATGGAATTCGATTATTTTGTGTTTCGAACAGTGATATGTCTATTTTATTTAGAAGCGTGATAAAAAATAAACAGTGCCTATTTGGTGCCTAGTAGCCGTGTCATTTGATAGAGGGGAGGCAACTCTTATAAAATGTTATACATTTCACTATTTTTTTTTTACATCACATCTAAAGTGATCATGAAACAAAAGTGCTGGGAAAGTGAGTCTTATACACTTATTTGCCACACATTGTTACCGGAAATTAATGACGTACATAGATTATTGTAATTGATTATTTACGTATTCTACCGCCGAAAATAGAAATTTGTCTTTCACAATTTTCCGTAATAGTGCGATTGAAAGTTAAGAGTTATCTCCTCTTTTGTGAGTGAAAAGGGGAGAAAATAGTGCTAAACAAAAGTCAATTTCAGATGATAATTATTGAATACATCACAAGAACGTACAAAGCAAACAAATAACATCACTTACAGTTTTACTCCGTGTGACATATAGCATATACATCATTAAAAACAACACTTCGATAGTTAGGTGCGTACTAATATATCAAGCACTTGGCGGCCTATTTTCTTCCTTTTCCATGTGGCCGCCATACTGGTAACACGTGGTTTCATCTTCAGAATAAAAATGCTCATTTTCCTTCGTTAAAATAGTGTTTCGTTGAGGAAATTCAATAAATTGTTGTAACTATTTTACTTCGATAGTTAAAGCAGTTCAAAATGTATCGGGTATTTTGTAAAAGATCAACATCTTTAGTGAAATGGGGGTAGAGAGGGTTGGTCGTGAGGGGGACATGTGGATGGAATGATGCGTAGTATGAGCACAGGATTCTGCAACTTCTTATTATTAGAAAAATCTCGCTCAAATGAATTTGAATTCTGACTATTTAGAAATCGTAATTCGAACGTTTTCTTGGACGTGAAAAATGCCAGACTTATCTTGCAATTTACAAGCATTCCTACCTCGTTAATTTCAATTTCTAAATTAAATGACGTTTTCATTACAGATTAAGCAATCATGCCGCGTGTGCCGCTAGTAGCTAGTAAGACCTACACAACTCCCCGACGTCCCTTCGAGAAGGAACGGTTGGACCAGGAGTTGAAACTTATCGGTGAATATGGTCTGAGAAACAAACGTGAAGTATGGCGTGTGAAGTACACCTTGACCAAAATCAGAAAGGCTGCCCGAGAGCTGCTCACCCTGGATGAGAAGGAACCCAAACGACTTTTTGAAGGTAAACATCTCGCTAGATGAAGACAAGTGATAATGCAAACTCACGAGGTTTTCATGGTTTCCCTTTTCTTGAAAATCTTTTTTTTTTTTTATATATATTTCAGATTTTGAAAACAAAATGTTGCCAGAATAATTTGCTAATGTTACCAGAAAAAAATGCTGTTGGAACAGTTTCATTTTTACAGTAAAAAAAATCAAATAAACGAATAAAAATAAACTCTTATAATACTACTGAATTTTGATCAGATTAATGATTACAATTTACAAGTGAGAAATGGTCTCCCATATAATTCTCGCTTTACAGGAAGGTTGATTTCAGTGAGATAGGACTATAAAGTCAGCATCAGATCTACGGTAGCACATGGAGGCAAGGCAAGCACACCCTGTCTCCTGCATACACACACACGAGCACGCATGCACTGAAACACACACAGGCACGTTCTTGACCTTATCTGTTTATAAGACATTGAGTAAAATTAAACCAAACAAACCAAACCATTCTTCGAATATTATACTTTTCATAGGTAATGCACTGCTGAGAAGACTGGTACGTATCGGTGTGTTGGATGAAACCAAGATGAAGCTTGATTACGTGCTTGGTCTGCGCCAGGAAGATTTCTTGGAGCGTCGTCTTCAGACACAAGTGTTCAAGCTGGGATTGGCCAAGAGCATCCATCATGCCCGCGTGTTGATCAGACAGAGACATATCAGGTAAAATTAAAAATCTGACACAAGATGATTTACCCGACATTCAATTGATTTTTAAAGTCAGTATTTGATACTCGTAACTGCAGGTCTTCTTCTCGAATGGAGTAAACTCACAGTATAGTGTTTAAAGACTCCAGGTAATGCATATAATCAAGTGTTTATTAACTAACTTAGATTGTCATTTAGATTTTTATTATGATAAATATTTCCAGGTGGAAATAATTTTCATCTTTCATTTTACTTTGGATCTTGGTTCCATAGTCAATTGTAGAAATGTAAAAAAAAAAGGAAAATTTTGTAGTTGCTTGCTTATTTTTAGGTGATTACATGATTCTTCTTGAATATTAAATCTGTGCTCTGATAAAACCTTATATATGAATTTGTTTCACCCTTCAGCTGTCGCAAAAGTTGATCAAGGAAGCTACCTTCTTCCACCCCAAAAGGCCACTGTTGCGCACTTTGTGTTGCTTTAAGTCTTTTTGGATCAACTGGCAGTTTGTGGTCCTCTTCGAGTCTTGACTGAAGTTGACCTCGACGACAAAAGGCCACTACGACGATTTTAATTGTCGCATGTCTTTTAGAGAGGTTGAATATTAATTCTGACAGGCCAATGAGGTGGTTAACCTTATGTCTGTTCTGGTTCCTGATTTGACATGTACATGTTAAAGGTAATGGTCCTTATTAAATTGCCATACTTGTAATACCAAAGAAGTAGTTGGTAAGAGGATTCAGTAAAAAGAAAAGAAAATAAGGCAAAAAGATATGTTTGTTTCAGGTATCCCAACCTACCCTTGATTTCACTGCCGTCCCTCGATATTTTATCACCTACTTGTATCTAAGATTAATACATTAGCCGGGCAAAGTTCACAGCCACTTGTCAACATTTACTTTCTTCCTGTTCTGGGAGTCTGACCTTATTCTTGACAAACAAAAATATGTGAAATAAAGATTAATTCACAAAAATAAAAATAAATACATTAAAAATAAAATTATTTGCCTACCTATCTACCCTATTTTTTCCAGGTTTGTTACCTGAAACAAACATTTATTGGCCTAAGCACATAATCGGGCAATGTCAGTAATATTGACAGTACTATGACGCCGATGCTCATTTTTCTCTGGTTGTAGAGTAAGGAAGCAGGTGGTAAACATCCCATCCTACCTAGTCCGTCTGGACTCCCAGAAACACATCGACTTCTCCCTGAGGTCTCCATACGGTGGCGGTCGTCCAGGTAAGTACTTAATTAATCGAGTCTGAACCGTGTTTCAAAATTCTAAAATAGCGGTTTTTCCTATTGCATTTTTCAAACTTCTACCATAGTAATTTAAAATGTTTATATAAAATTAACGAGTCAACATGAAGTCCAGAGATCACAAATATTTGTTGTTTCTCAAAATAAATCCATAAAATCAAAATGCAAGGAATTGTTCATGTTAGCTGTACATTAAAATGTATTGCTCATCGGCTGAAATTTAACTTGGTTTTAACTCTTATTTACAGGCCGTGTAAAGAGGAAGAACGTGAAGAAGGGCAGTGCAGGAGGAGCTGCAGATGAAGACGAGGATTAACTCATAGGCTCTCCCATCCCAATTTCTCTGTACAGTCATTGCTGAATAAATCCATGAGATCCAGTTTGTTGTTAAATTGTTATTTGGACAAATCTTGCATTCAGCTGTAAGCTTTATATCTTGGCGTGATTTCTGTCGGTCTATTTAAACAATCCTATTCTCGGGATGTTTAGGCTAAGAATCACGATACTTTATTTTGCAAGTAGCTAAGCTTGGTGGGTTGGGGGACTTTTTAAACTTTGTATAATTTAATGATAACCTAGACTTGCACTAAACGTCACAGTCTCGCAGGTCAGATATGTCAAAACAATCACTTTATAACAATTTTCCGAGTCCTGATATTGACAAGTGGCCCGCTTTGATAGCTTGCTTTTGTCAAATTTGTACAAGTAAATGAGTTTGACTTTCATTGGTAGATCAAATGTGTCAAAATATTGAAAGATTAATCATTGGCTCCAACTTATCAAGGTTGCAGGGTTATTAGTTGAATTCATGAACTGCTGTTAAATACGATATTTTAACCACAAAAACAAGTTCAGGGGTCCTGTTTTCATGTAGTTGGATTTGATTAAGGGCTGTCGAGATCATACAAATACATGACCTTGATGTGCATTTACGGTTATGGGTCGAAATCTGTCCGGTATTGAAACCTTTTCATATAAAATGAAGCGAAAGCCTGCTGGAATGAAGGAATGTTAATTTTGAGAAATCTGTGACCTGTATTTGCATTCAATTGAAGGCAATGAAGGACAAGTGTTTTGCACCGATATTAACTATCGCGTACAGTACCTGGTAATCCTGATAAATCAGGCAAATGTTGAGAGGGATTTGGTCCAAATATAATGTACCCATCTTCCATTTTGGAAGTCTAATTTTAGGTCACCCAAGCTTTGCTCGATTTCACAAATGGGCATTAAGTTTATATCCTTAAACACTCGCTGTAACCCTAACTGATCCGTGGTTTCCTGAACATATATCTTAATCGCCGTTTCATGAATCGTGTTATGACTAATGCATCTAAACATTAGGTCACTGCAACCCCAACTTAACCTTCATTTACCTCGAATACTCTATGGTTTCCCCCAGCATAAATTGATCGCTGTATCATGAATTGGCATAAAACTTTTTAAGTACACCATGTAATGACTGCAGACTCTCGTTCAAAAATGGGTTAAGCCGCAATTTGACCTTAACGTTGAGTACTTAAATAATGGCTTCCAGAGCATATCTCGACCGCTAGCTGTTTAATGAATTAGCATCAAACTTTGCATATAGTATCTATATGTACATCATGGGAAGATGGTGTGTCGCATCCTGATTTGACCTTTACCTATAGTGCTAAAATAATGTTTTCTGGAGCAGATCTTTGGCACCGTTTTATGAATGGGCTGTAAAGTCATTTTATCTCGACAAAAGTCCCAATAAACCAAAGTTCTACCTTTCAAAGAATTTTGCAACTTGAACGCAGGTTAACTAAGCATCACCATTGCATAATATTTTTGGTATCCAGGACGAAAAGAAATTGTACAAAATCTGCCCATCTGCTACAGTAATGAATATTTTGCTGTGTTAGTAGGAAATCGAGTTCGGCAAGAACCTAGCATGTAAATGAATCAAATACTTAAAATAACAAAATCCATGTCATTTTTACAAATTTTAATTTAAATAATACTCTTAGTAAAACAAACAAAAGCTGTGTTGGCGAGGTAAAATAATTGCTAAAACACAAATTTTAAAACTGTTTTAATAATTTGCTAAACAGATGATGATTATGACATACACGTGAAAAAATACAATGTATAATTATGTAGTTTGTTTTGTTAAAATAAGCATAACTTTTGTGCTTACTCGTCATATAACGATTTTTTAAGATACATAAACACCGGTATCTGTTCCAAGTTCTCGCTTGTTTGGCATAGTATGATAAAATATCGTAAAGACTAGCTGCATCACCCATTCCTGAAATTTGTTGTAAACCTTTGTAACTATTTATATATAAATAAAGAGTACTCTAAAAACTTTTTCAAGGACACATCTTAAAAGCAAATACATTCTGTATTCTAATTAAAAGTTAAAAAAACCTTTTACTCTCGGGGTGGTCAAATTGTAGTAAAAGAGTTTTTACAACTTGAAAGACATTTTACCACAATGTGCACCCTAGTTGCTTGAAAAGCTTTGAGAACTCTTTGCAGAACTAAAACAAATCTCATTTGAAAGTGACCATGGCATCAGACGATAATGGTACTAAAGTACATACCAAATTATCTTGAACGTGCACACTAGTTACTTGAAAAGCCCAAAGAATTCTATCAAAATTAAAACAAATCTTATTTGATGAGAACTAGCCATGACACAAGACCATATTGGTACTCTTCATGTATGTTAATTTTTGGATCTGTTAATATGACATTTCAAATTCTTTGCTTGTTTGAAGTCCCTAAGCTATTATAATCGTTATTTTAGTATCTTTGCATGGTATGGAATACAATATAACATGTTTATAGCTAAATCCAAGGATCCCAAAATCAAATTGACATTTAATTAATACAATATTTGATATTCCTGGGACATTATATCCTATGCTATTTGCCAGTTAACAATAAATTACAAACATAACATTATTGTAAGCAAGGATTCCATAAGGAGTTGGGGTTTTAAATATGTTTTAATCTATTCTTTCTAACTGTTTTGACCTTTTTCTTAACACTGAGTATCAAACCCAACAAATATGGCAATACTGTAAAATCTTCACAAATGCCCAACAATTGCACAATATCATATACTAAAAATGCCCAAGGTGAGAAATATCACAAAACTTTTGAAATCCCATAGCTCTTGGTGTCTAAAAGTCAAATGTCAGCATGGCAACGGTCGTATATCTGGTGTTACAAACCTGAAATAAGACAAAATTAATGTTAATACATCTTTGATAAAATCTATGACTTGAATTCGTCAAAATTGCAGGAGTGGTTAAATGCCTATTAGGGTTGATACAGCAATGACAAAGATTTTTGTTTGTCAACAGAATAATTTCTATCGCAGCCACTATATATAGTCTCGTCGGTCAATACATGTACACCTATAGGTATATTCACCAACCAAGCCTAAGTAGCCTAGTACCTGTGGTTCTTTCAAACATCTGAGAAAAAGGACTCTTTTTCCCATTGGCTAAAGTGTGTCACAGGTTTATACAATTGACGGCACACAAGATTAATAATGTTACATTAATGCTGTCGGTAGTACAATCTAATTAAAATTATATCTTCACATCGCTCCCGTTTACTGATATGTCGCGTTGAAGCAGTAAACGGGAGCGATGTGAAGATATAATTTTAATTAGATTGTCGGTAGTATGTCGAGACTCAATTTTAGGACACATGGAAGTCTGCAAGAGTTATGCCCCTTCCTTTGATTTAAACCAAGTACATTACAGGAACAAGAAAAAAAAAAAACGAGCTGTGGTGTACTGCTTAACTTGTTCTGAAGTCTTTCAATGACAGAAGTGAATCTGTTTTGTGAGGCTTGTACCTTCACGAGGCCCAGTCTCACTTCTGACACCAGGAAATTCAAGCCCTCGCAAACCAGATATTTAATATCACATCTGGAAACAACTGTTCTATTAAGTTAAGAATTTCTTCAAGACTTTGCATAATGAAGAATGTAAATTTGAGAAACCGAAGCTTGAGCTCAAATGATCTTTCACTTCTCAGCCTACAAGTTCATGTATATAAAATAGACATAAATTAAGACTCACTTATGTCGTGCCTCTGAACAAAACAGCCTGTCCTTTGAGTAGTACTGCGAGGGGAGATTCCTGTCTAGAAGGTAGGTGTGCAACGAGATGAAACTGTCGAAGTGCTGGTCTGCGTCACTTCTCTGTATGGCGTCTGTTACCACTGATATGTAAAACATAGTGATGGTCTCGTGGTATCCAAACTTCACCTAAAACATACGTCAATACACAATTGTGGAATTAAATATCATGAAAAAGTTATGTTAAACCTATCAATAGTCTTGTTGTACTACCAAAAATTTACATCAAAGGGATACTTCTGAAAACTCATGAGGCCATTCAATATTATATATTCTTTTAATGGGTTACATGTATATCCAGAAAACAGATGCCTGTCAGTTTAGAGCTTCTGGTGGCTATCGCCAATAAGATAGTTTTCTTTTGCCTGAATATACCTTGGGATTATGCCATCATAATATGACATGTAATTAAGGTCAGCTGATGACAAGTCTATATGAGGGGCGATATTAGTGGAAGATCAAAACTGTATATAGCCTCATTTAAAAAAAACACTTTTATTAGACCTGTTTTTTCTAATTTGTAGATGAAGTGCAGGCCATTGAACTTGAAACTTACTTTATCTTTGTTCTGTTCATTGAAATGCTGGATACCAGCTCTGAAACATAGAATGAACTGGTTAGTTTCTTTATTTCATGGTGAATATATAATGTTTTGACTCTTGTTAAGATTTCTATTATGGTCTAAGGGAAGATAATCCTAATTCCTGATCACTAGCTGACTGTTTGTTATAAAGCATAACTCAAGAAGTCTCATTTTGTTTTCTGATAATAAATTGCTAAAATATCCATGGCCTACATAGGTTAGCCTTCTTACGGCCTACATAGGTGAGCCTTCTTACGGCCTACATCGGTTAGCCTTCTTACGGCCTACATAGGTTAGCCTTCTTACAGCCTACATAGGTTAGCCTTCTTACAGCCTACATAGGTTAGCCTTCTTACAGCCTACATAGGTTAGCCTTCTTACAGCCTACATAGGTTAGCCTTCTTACGGCCTTCATAGGTTAGCCTTCTTACGGCCTTCATAGGTTAGCCTTCTTACAGCCTACATAGGTTAGCCTTCTTACAGCCTACATAGGTTAGCCTTCTTACTTATCCTGATGCTTTAATCTAGAACAGTTACAGCATTCACGCCATTGGTGTTGTAAAATGTTCACTAATTTTAATAATTCAAAGTGAAAAATAAGCAAGAGATGATATATGTTAATGTATCTTGAAATATGCATTGCGTACAGTTGTCTAAACAGAAATGTTTGTACCCTGGTATTGTGAACAAGAGGCCCTCTCAGAGGGTCTGTATTGCTCACCTGGATACCAAAGCAATCATGGCAAAATACTCTCCGAATGAGATCAAGGGAATATGCCAGGCCCCAAGGCCAATCCTTGGAGCTTATCTGTACATGTATTAGATTCTTCATGCCCAGCAATTTTATGTATGGTTATGGGGTGGGGATCTCAACTGTTTCCAAGCTTTGACTCAGAAACTAGGTCCCTAGGGTTGTGGCCAGACCCCAGGATCAATTCTAATATCGTGACTGCATTTGTCTCTTTTTGCCCAGCATTTGTATATATAGTTTTGGGGTGGGGATATCAACCATTTCAAAGTTATGACCCAGGGGTTAAGTCTGCAAGGGTGGGGCAGACCCTGTGGTCAATTGTAATATCATGACTGCATTCGTCTTTTTATGCCCAACAATTGTATATATAGTTTTGGGGTTAGAATCTAAACCATTTCGAAGTTATGACCCATGGGTTAAGTCTCCAAGGGTGGGGCAGTCCCCAAGTCCATCCTGGAAGCATATGTGCAATCATCTCTTTATACTCAGCAATTGTATATCCCGTTATAGGGTGGGGCTCTCAACTGTTTCCAAGCTGTGACTAACAAACTAGGTCCCTAGGGGTTCGGTCAGACCCCAGGGTCTATTCTGATATCATGACTGCATTCGTCTTTTTATGCCCAGCATTTATATATATAGTTTTGGGGTGGGGATCTCAACAGTTTTAAAGTTATGGCCCAGGGACTATGTCTACAAGGGTGGGGCCAGACCCTATAGCCATCCTGGAAGCAAATGTGCATTCTTCTCTTTATACTCAGCAATTGTATACCATAGTTATATGGTGGGGATCTCAACCATTTCCAAGTAATACACTTTTTTTGGCCCCACCCCTTAGCCCGGGGGTTCAGTCCCACCATTTGTATAATTTTGAATCCCTGCTTCCCATGAATGCTTCTGACCAAATATGATTGATATCCATGGCATAGTTCTAAAGTAGAAGTCGTTTATAGCAATATAGCAAAATTGCCCCCTTTTTGGCCTCGACTCAGCCCCCTGGGGGGTCAGCTCCATCATTTGTACAATTTTGAATCCCCACCACCTAGGGATGCTTCCAGTCAAATATGGTTGATCTATATCATTCTCTTAGTTCCAGAGAAGAAGTCGCTTATAGCAATATTGCAAAATTGACCCCCTTTTGCCCCGCCTCTCAGCCCCCTGGGGGGTCAGCTCCATCAATTGTACAATTTTGAATCCCTGACACCTAGGGATGCTTCCAATTAAATATGGTTGACATTGACTTCTTATTTCCAGAGAAGAAGTCGCTTAAAGCAATATAGCCAAATAACTCCTTTTGGCCCGCCCCTCAGCCCCCTGGGGGGTCAGCCCAACCATTTGTACAATTTTGAATCCCCACCACCTAGGGATGCTTCCAGTCAAATATCGTTGATCTATATCATTCTCTTAGTTCCAGAGAAGAAGTCGCTTATAGCAATATTGCAAAATTGCCCCCCTTTTGCCCCGCCTCTCAGCCCCCTGGGGGGTCAGCTCCATCAATTGTACAATTTTGAATCCCTGACACCTAGGGATGCTTCCAGTCAAATATGGTTGATATCCATGGCATAGTTCTACAGAAGAAGTCGTTTGTAGCAATATAGCCAAATTGCCCCCTTTTTGCCCAGCCCTCAGCCCCCTGGGCGGTCAGCCCCATCATTTGTACAATTTTGAATCCGCACCACCTAGGGATGCTTCCAGTCAAATTTAGTTGAATTCCAATCAGTGGTTAAGAAGAAGAAGTCGTTTAAATAAATTGTTGCCGGACGGACGACGGACGGACGGACGGATGGACGACGGACGCCACAGTATGGCATAAGCTCACCTTGGTCCTTAGGACCAGGTGAGCTAATAAATGATTGTTTGAAAATTGAAAACTAATAGCACTCAAACTGCAAACATTTACACTTTCTACAAATGACAGTACTTCTATTACTTTGGGATGATCAAGACAGATCACAGTTTTCTGTTTCTATGAATCTTCTATATGACCTTGAACTTTAAAGTCTTCATATTCAAAGTATTAAACTTCCAAATTACTCATCTATTGGTTTCAGCATGCAATTCATGTCTGTTTAGACATAAATGCATCAAATCCACAGTTTTTCTTTTGGGAAACACCAGAATAGAAAAAAAAATACTACAAGTAATGTACAATATGTAATACACATTAAGTTCCTCATGCAAATTTTTTAAGTCTATTTTTGGGTAAAAAAGGGAAGTATTCCCCTCCGAATATATACCCGGTAGGCAAAATTCCATTATTTGGGAATTTAAAAAAAAGAATGCACATAAACTGCAATTTGGGGTACATTCGCCTCTCCGGTTGAACCTGTAAAGAAAACAACAGGAACAGATCTGAACCGAGGCTAACCTCAGAAAAATTCTACATGTGTAGATTGAGGGGGTCCAGACGTACCTGGTCGAAACTAAAATAATTATAGAACGGTCCAAGTGCGTTCGTTTATTGTGGAATATTTTTGCGTCACACGTACCGTTTCAACCGGGATACGCGAATGTAGCCTAGGTGAATGAATTGATCCAGTAGTTGAACATCAGGTATATTGGTATTAATTTTTCGTATTTTTCACTTCCCCCATTTTAAGCCCTAAAGCTTGCCCTGCACTTACATGATATGAGGTGTGGCTCCATCCTTCCCCAACTCTGTGATGTAGTTCCAAGCCATTCTAAGATGCGCTTCGTGGGTCCAGTCCTCATAAGGTAGAGTGGCATCCTCGAATGCTTTTATAAATATCTCATCGCCGACAGATCTAAATGACCTAAAAAAGCCAAAGTATTTTTAGTAAGATAAACATAAAATTGAAATTTGCATCGATTTACAGACCCCAGCTCTCACTTCAATAGAAATGGAGCCAAACGCAAAGTCAAAACTGTAAGTCTTACCCAAGCATGCGCAGTGAAGCAGACAAATAGATCACAGTGACCTACATTTGACATATTATTGCTGTACAGCTCTGCAAGATGTATCTTCATATGGAAATTAAATGGCTCATACTTTTAGCGTTTTTGAAAAATATTGTGCTGACATAACAAAGGAAAGGGTAAACATTTTCAAGCCCCCCCCCCCCAATCCCAACTATAATTACATCTTTACATCTAAGTCTAGAACTTGTGAAAACACAGGTGATACAGAACAGCCTCATCAACCTTGCTATTTTTTATTGTACGCAAAAGTGCTAAATGTTTAATTTAATGTTTTTCTTAATCTAATTTAAAGATATAATTATTTCAAGTGTATACATGGAGAATTAACATTGAGATGGGTATACCACTATAAGTATAATCTGATCTTTCAATTTGATATCAGGAAACGTGTATTTACTAAACACTGCCTAGAAAATTACTTCTGATCAGAAAGGACAGGCTTATGAATTGTACACAATGATATGTACACGTTTTAGTGTACTAACTATAGGCCCTCTGGGCTTATTACAGGTGAGACATTTTGCTATTTACATCAACCTTTACCTGATGAAGTACAGGAGAGGGTCAGGTGTGCTGTCATTGAGTACACCATTATACACATCTCCGTACCAGACATGATGGTCCCCGACTGTGTGGACAGATTTAGCTGTACACTCCAACACTGCAGAACAACCCGATATCAGAGGTAGGCCGGACTGTAACAAGGGAGCATCACTTAATATCAAATTATCAGAAAATGTCATGACTTTTGCCCCACAAGATTATATTAGCCTTCATTAACCTTGGTCTGAATCAGTCCCCTGCCCAAACCTCCAAGATTAACTCATTCATCCCTAAAATTTCATAATGAACTATTCCAAACATTGAACTGGGAGAGTTCAAATGTGTCTTTAGGGGTAAATGAATTAAGGTCTATTATATACTTGACATCAATGAAACATGTGACCAGCTTTTGTTTTTATGTGTTGCATCTGATGTTTTGCAAAAACATTTATTTGCAAATGAATATATTTTATATACCGGTACTACTGTATACAGAGCCATGATTGTATATATGCACCTGAACATATATCTGCATGATACTTCAATCTGAAACTCACCTCAACACTTAATGGATTAAAAAAAAGTAATCTTAAGGCACTTAAAACCCCAAAGATAGGAACTGTGAGACCGGCTGTTAGAGCAAAATTAACTGTATTTGCCACAGAAACCCATTCTTGGTTATAAATCCATTCACATCAGTTTAATAGCGATAAGAGCAAACACTGTTTTCCTCTAGTTCTACAATTATGCCCATCCCTTCCTTCAAATCTGAGTTAATGTGTTGGGGGCTGGGTTTACTGCAGGATAAATATGGTATTTACATCATTGCTTATCTGGTGTGGTACACTGGTGAACTGGCATGTGTCTTCTTTCACTGGTTCGGCAAAATGTACACCATATTTCACCTAAAAAATAGAAAAGTAATTACAACATGTATACATGTCAGTGAACCAGTGGCCTTTAACTCATTTACCCCTGAAATTTCTTGATGAACTATTCCAGCCTTTGAATTTGAAGGGTTGAAATATGTCTTCAGGGGTGAATGAGTTAATATGATTAGGTATATAATTTTAAAAGTACATGTTTATACATACAAACTTTTCTAAGAAAGTATCTAAAAAAAACAAGCCTATTGACCTTTAATCGTAAATCTAGTACATCGTATTTTAAAAATAATTATTATGTAATTAATGTAATATAACTCTATGTTGAATTTGGATCAACCCCTAAACTGAAAATCCTGGAGAATTTTGAATAGACTTTCGTAAAACAAGAGATCCCAGAGGGATCTTGGCGCCCACCATTGTACCATCTTCATTAGTTCTTTGTCAGTTTTATTTCCCTTCTTTTCTCTTAGCTGTTTGATCAGCTTGTCTGTCCGCCATCTTAATCAGTCTTTTGATCAACCTCAAAAGTTAACATGCTCAACTCAGGACCAAGGGGATTACCTTCATATCGAATTTGAGAAAAATTCCTCCAGAGAAATAGCAATAACAAACTTAAACTGTAACAAGATGGCCGCCTGTTAGTTTTCAGATCAGTCCAAAAAATTGATATCCATAACTATAAGAATTAAGAGGAACACTTATGTGAAATTTCTGAAAGATCCATCCGACACTTTTTGAGTAATAGTGCTAATAACCTTTTACTCCCAAATTCAATACGACCACCTGCCAGCCATCTTGTTTTTCCAATCATCCCCAATTCGAAATGGGGAACTAGGAACCTTGGGGAACCTTCATGCGAAATTTGAGAAAGACTCCTCGTGAACATTCTGAAAAATAACACTAACAAACTTTCATTCTCAAATTCAAGATGGCCGTCTGTTGGTCCTTTTGGTTTACCCTCTGTCCCAAAATTTGATATGTGTAACTAGGGACCATGGGGAACCTTCATGTGGAATTTGAGAAAGACCCTTACAGTACTTTCTGAGAAATAGCGCTAACAAACTTTAACATACAAACTCAAGATGGCTGGCTTTCGGCCATCTTGGTTTTGCGATCAGTCCCAAAAAACGATGTGCATAACTAAGGACCATGGGGAACCTTCATGTGATATTTGAGAAAGATCCATCCATTACTTTCTGAAAAATAGTGCTAAAAGATCTTTTAACTCTCAAATTCAAGATGGCTGCCTGTTGGCCATGTTTTTTTGGTTAGAATCAGTCCCAAAAAATGATTTGCAAAACAAGGGACCATGGGGCACCTTCATGTGAAATTTGAGAAAAATCCCTCCAGTACTTTCTGAGAAGTAGCGCTAACAAACTTAAACTCTCAAATTCAAAACGGCTGCCTGTCTGCCATGGTGGTTTTTTATCAGTCCCATCTGATGATGGTGGGCTTAATTAAAATGCTACAAATAACATGTGATGGAAGAAAAACAATGAAATAGTATAGACTTTTATTAAGAGATACTCCTAAAATGACACATTTGCAGTTTATTTCTTCATAAGAAGTATTATCAAGAAGAGAACTCTGTGTTTGAATCGAGTGCTCAGATTGTTGATTAGTAGATTGTGCACATGTAACTTTCAAGCTGTTTGTAAATAAACATTCAAATTATTTTTTTGCAAAATAACTACCAGCACAGTCACAGGGCATGAAATCTAACTTTGTATGTTACAAAGCAGAGCACGTCTGGGCACTTTAAATAGTATCCACCATTTTGGAAAGTTTAAGCTTGGTCTTGGAAGACTTAGAAGTTCTTTAAAGTCTTCTAAAAGTGTAAGATTTTCAATCGCATGGTTAGAAGAATCCGCTGGAAGCAGAAAACTGCAAGTTATTTTGTTCTCGTGCCCAGTCATAATCACAATGAATACACTGATGAAATACTGTTCCCTATCTTTAAATGCAGCTTTGATCTTAAAACCAAACATTCATCTAATTCTATCAGTATGTTTTTAAACTTTTGTAAACAGTAACAATATTGACATTACCTGGTCATTGGCGAGAACGTGGACGGCGAAATGTTGAGTCCTCAGTAGAAGGTCGTGCATACGACTGAAAGGAAATCCGTTTAATAATTTACAAATTAAATTGAGCATCGTAAATCCGACCACCTCAAATCTAGATCTGGTTGTCAGTAACTTTTGTCCTGGTTACTTGTTTCCACATGAGACCTGACTTTCTGATCATGCATTTATACCATAATCAATCACATTCCTGATTAACATATATATACATGCAGTAAATGAAAGGATAATTTTCAATATGCATCAAAATAACTTAATAATTTGAATAATAATAATTTGAGGTTCTTATATACGGCTTTATCACAGCCTAGTTTGTAGGTCGTCATAAAGCGGTTCACAAATTATTTTTAGTGGTAATAGGGCCTTTGCAAACCATCCAATATCTTTCTCAACTCCCTGGGGAGCATACAACCGGTGCTGCCATTTCGACGCTCACAGCTAGCATTCAACACTTTGAGCACTGCCAAACCACGTATTCATTTACAGCTGAGTAGTCTATAACAAGCGGGTAAAGTATCTTGCTCAAAGATACAGCACAGTGCGTGACGTGACTTGAACCCGCAACCCTTCGGTCACGAGCCCGGCGTTCTACCACTAGACTTATGTGCCTCCTAAAAAACTTGAAAAAACTACAAACGCCAAAGGCATACTGACTATATATATATATTGTATAACAATATAATTCAAGAAATGTTTCTTCAATTTTTGTTGATTAATCCCTTTAATTTACATATCACGGTACACTTTTGCAATTTCAATACTGAAATATAAACAAATACAAGGTCATTCATTTGAACAAACTTAGTAGCCCTTCATCCCAGCATGCTTCTGGCTAAATATCATCAGCCTGGGCCTCTTGGTTATTCAGAAGAAGTTGTTTAAAGTAAAATATTGATGCCGGACACCGGACGACGCACCACTGCATAAGCTCACTTGGCCGTTCGGGCCAGGTGAGCTAATAACTAATGCACTCCCAATCATTGATCACACGTTAAAATTTAATGTGATTCTAATATGTACTCAACAAAAGCTAATTTAGTTACCTTGGATGTTTTAAACAAATGGAGACAACAGGTGGATTAAAGGAAACACTGTTGAAGGATGTACAAGTTATTCCTCTCTTTGACCATCTGTTCTTCAAAATGTCGTACTCGGCCGTCGATACAACCACCACTACATATAACATAAACATTCGACACTCAGTCACAATATTCTTTATACATCTCGTTTGTCCTTGATACTAGTGATGGGCAATCGGTTTAAAATCATAATCGATAATTGGGTTTGTAATCGGAAGTAGTGAAACGATCAATGATCAATTGCATATAATCGGATCATAATTTCATGGGACTGAATACCCAAATAAAAGACAGAGTTTCTAACTATACTCAAGGTTTCGTTCTTTTATAATGAATGGAATTCAAGCAATTTTTAAGCAGTTTTATCAATCATATAATAAAAGTCATAAGAAGATATGAATTTCAATATAGTTTTTACATTGAAAACATAAACACTTAGATTTCAATGAAGAAACGATTATATCGATAATAGAATTTGTAATCGATAATCAGAATCTATTTTCGATTATAATCGATCATCAGCCCATCACTGCTTGATACTGTAAAAAATTTCCAACACACGTACTGTATTTGCCATAATTAATGCCCTCCTCCTTTTTCAGCACTCATTGAATGATGTATTCACCCTTTTTCTGCAAGACATTCATTCTATCACTTTCCTCTAAACAAAATATATTACAGTACTACTACTGTATAGCGCAGAAACACTTAGCCTTGTCAAATATTCCCCAGTGAGGTCCATATGTTTGCCTGGTGTAAATTTCACCCTTCCACATATATATAATTACTATATGGTATGCTGTCATGATAAATTCACCCTTATTGGGATGTGTGCAACAGTTATGCTGCCAATACGGCAACTGCAATAACCTATGTTTCGTTGTTTGTTATATATTAATAGGCCCCCTCCCCACCCCAACCTCTCAATTTTTCCTGGGTGTTAATTACAGTGAATACGTGGTACGGTAAAGCCATACGGCTGGTAAAATCCATGGTGGCAAATTTCCTGGTTATAATCTCAAAATTGTCAAATTAATTACGGGTACTTATATAATAAATTGTTTAGAATTTCCAATATATTTTGCAAATAATGACTACTGGACAAAATTTAAATTGTTTAAACATTTCTCTCTAAGTGGAAAATTGAATTATTCGCATTCATGTATACCTGCCACACACTTAATTTTCAAACAACTTCTCTTGCAATCCTTGTAAATAAACGTAGAAGTAAAACTTAATTTAAAAAAGATGCTTGCTAGAATGCAAGCATCGATCTTCTTTTAATCTGAAAACAGCTTTTGAAGTAATTGTTATTCCCCCACCCCTCTCACAAAAAAACCCGAAGAGGCCCAAGGGCCTTAGCGGTCACCTGAGTTATATTTTAGGTACTATAGCTAGTAGCTCAATTTCATTGTTGAGATGTACAAAATGTGGAAAACAACATGTTAACAAAGTGAAATTATTTTGCTATTGAGAATTATACCCTCTCCCCAAGGGTGAGCAGATGACCTGGGGGATAATGAAATTTACAATTAAGGTAATTAAGGTAACTGAGTCTGATGAAGATTTTTTAACTTTTAACCATAATCCCTATTTGGGCCCCACCCCTTCAGCCCCTGGGGATGGGGCAGGATCTTATTTTCTCATACCATCTAATTGTCATCTGGCATCATAATCATTCCAACCAAGTTTCCTGCTGAAAATTGATATCATCTTCCTCCAAGGATGATTCTCACCAAGAAAGAATAATTTCCTACTGAAAATGAACAAAATATAGTTTTATATACCCAAAAGTGTTATTTCGCTATATAAACTATAATAATTTGTACCCCCTCTCCAAAGTAGAACGGATGGCTCGGGGGTACTGAAATTTACATTTTAAATAAAGCCCATGATGATCTTTCCATCCATGCAGAGATATTGACTGTAGTACCTCTGAGTCTGGAGAAGAGGATTTCTGAAATATTGGTTAATTTTCCCTTTGGGGCCCCGTCCTGACCCCTGGGGTTGGAGCAGGAATCACAATTTCACAATTTGGTACCATCTTTCTCCAAGAATGATTCTCAACAAGTAAGAATAATTTCCTACTGAAAATGAACAAAATATATCCAAAAGTGTTCTTTCCCTATATAAACTATAGTAAACTTTACCCCCTCCCCAAGGGAGAACCAATGGCCCAGGGGTACTGAAATTTACAATTTAAATAAAGCCCCTGATGATATTTCCATCCATGCAGAGAAATTGACTGTAGTACCTCCGAGTCTGGAGAATAAGATTTTTGAAATAGTTTAATTTTCCCTTTGGGGCCCCACCCAGGCCCCTGGGGTTGGGGTAGGTATCCCAATTTTACAATTTTGTAGCCTCATCTACTGGTTCTTGAGAAGAAGTCAAAAATGTAAAAAGTTTTACGCATGACGACGGACGGAAAGCGATCAGAATAAAAAAATACTCACCAGGTTGCGGTACCTTCCTCATGACATTTTTGTAAACATCTCCAATATTATCAGACTCTCCCGATGTGGACATAACCTCATTGACTTCTGAAAGCAGTAAACAGGAAAAGCTCCTGATTTAGAAGTCGATCACCATAGGACTGTAATTTATATCAAACGGTCTCTGCATGTGCAAATATAAATCAATGAAGTGTTGTACATTTTATGTACAAGTAAGAATTTTTTTAAGCAAGATTTTTTTTTAAATAATTTCCATAATTTGTTTTAATATAATCATTTTAAAAAAAACTACAGTGAAACCATGGTGACAATTACATTATATTATGTAGTATATTAAATTGCTATTACATATGAATGTTGTATTTAATGCTGATAATTGTGCAATGTTTATGTTAATATCTTGACATGTTTTTTTTCTCCATCAGATAGGATGATGGCACTTGTAAACCACATCTCACGACACTGCATTAACCCTTTCACCACTGTAGACCATAATGGACTCATCCAGATCAATGAATGGTAGAGTCTACTAAAGTTCGTAGGGGTGAAAGGGTTAAACCTCTAACTATTGTACAAACTGACACTATATCTCCGTCTATCATTAACACCAATGATATACTATGATATTATAGTGTAGTAAGACGGAGAATAGTGATAAAGATAGTGCCGTCACTGGGGCTTGAACCTGCGACCCTTGGCTCTCCAGACCGATGCTCTGACGCTGAGCTCAAGGAAAATTCCCTACAGCTGAAGCGTGTAAGGCAACCTAATCAATGCACATCTTTTACACTATTCCCCCCTTTTTCAAACACCAATCCAGGTTCTTTGACTCCCTGCAAAGGATTCTCCTACCTTGAACAGGGAGGGTCAACGGCACCAATATGTATAGTAAGACGAGGAATAGAGATAAAGATAGTGCCGTCGCTGGGGCTCGAACCCGCAACCCTTGGCTCTCCAGCCCGATGCTCTACCGCTAAGCAAAAGGGAAATTCCCTACAGCTGAGGCTTGTAAGGCAACCTAATCAATACACATCTTTTACACATTGACAGACAAGACAAGTGCCTACATGAGAGCAAGACATGTACACATGATATATCAAAGGATGGACTTCACTTGTATAAGTCACAGACACACAGCTACAACGGAACAACTCCTATATGTACGAATTAAGTCAATATCATGCAGCCTGTTAATGCTTTCAAATCTGTATGAATTAAGTCAGCTCATGGAAAAGGTGACAAAATTCATGAAAATAAGAACACTTATCCACAATTTAATATAAATAACTTTTGAAGTACTTTTCTATAACTTTAATCCCTTACGTGTTGAGAATAACTTGCGAACACATTGTACCGTACGTATACAGTAGAAATGTGGCCATTTGCCTGGAATCCTAAGGATATGTGTGGGATTCATGTCCGAGTTTCCTTATGTTCCTGGTAGGTGTTAACAGCTGATAACGTACTATCTGAAAGGAAAAGACTCATTAAAAATGAATGGCATCAAGAAAATTCAATGTATAATCTCACACAGGTGTGTTGAGCTAGAGTAACTCGACGCTTATAAATAATTCTTCCACCTCATTGAAATATCATATTCCAACTATTAGGGTTTGAGCCACTGTGCTGGGACATGCATGTATGTTAAAGTGGTATGATAATCACAAACCAAGGTGTTGTGCTTTGATCAGATTTGTCCGCTCAAACTGACCATAATCGCAGGTCTATAACAGGTGATCTGACAGATCAGAATTTTTGAGCCTGCGATTATGGTCAGTGCATGATGATCAGATATGATCATTGAGATTATAAGTCAGAAGACTGAAAAGGTCTTAATATGGTTTTTTTTCGATAACAGTATAATATTATAATGTAGAACATAATTGTTGAAATAGGATTTAGAAACAAAGTTTCATAACTTGTATATCCATCTCACAAGGTCCTAAACGATATTGAACTGACTCATTGTAACAGAAGATGCTATTTCCATTTACGTCAAATATCTTAAATTACAATCAATGGACTGGACTTACACTTCCAGACCTTGAAGTTGAACACTTCCAGACAGTGCCTTCCAAATTCAAGTAACACCGTTAGATACTACTAACACATAGTAAACGCTGTCGTATGTATCGCATGCAATTTATGGAGGGATTTCCTCAAAGGTAAATCTACGCATGGTATATAATTTAGAGAAGTAGTTTCGAAACCGACAGTTTCGAATTTTATTATTTTGCCTCTACTGTGACAAAGAACAGGAAGAAATATATATTTATTCAAGCACTAAGAAAGAAAAGATCTCCAATTATGCTATTAATATAGAAAATACCACAGTGGACATGAAAAGCAAATAGATAATGTCAAATAATTTCGATTTCTAAAGTAAGAAAAACGGGGAATCCCCTTTAATGACGTCATGCTGCTTCTCTAGATCTGGGAATACCCCGTGGCAAGATGGCATCCACTCTTGTCTATGGAATACGATGCCATTCATGTAAACAAGTCCAGTATGTGTGCAGATTCATAACAACGTCACAGAAAAAACACAAAGGTACAGTTAAAAATCTGAAGGGCAAGAGCCCTGGAGCAAAAAAATGGCTGACAAATCAACTTAAAGATCCGTATGTAAAACGTGCGAAGTTGGAAAATTGGAGATGTCGGAGCGCCTTCAAATTATTGGAAATCGATGAGAAACACAAAATATTGAAACCTGGAAATGTAGTGATCGACTGTGGAGCTGCGCCTGGATCGTGGTGTCAAGTCGCGGCCATAAAAGTGAATGCAACTGAAAAAGGTATGTAGCACGTCTGTTAATGCGAGTTACCTCCCTTAGGACAGCGTCCAGTTTTTGCGGCTTTGTGGCATATTTTTGCAATTTAACATTCAATAGTGTCTGGAAAATGAAAAATAACAGGCTAAATGTTGGAGAAAAAGCAGTTTATTTTGCCTGCTACTGTTTTTTTATCATGAAAATTAAGCGCAGTCAACTGAGACTATGAATAAAAGTATTCTTTACATGACAACACATTTCGAATATCAATTTCGAAAACACCTTACGGCTTTTTTAACGACACGATGCATAGTTCACAATTAACAATTACTGACATGGTTGTGAAAGCACTAAGTACTCATGAAGCTACTTTTGAATAATTTCAAGTAAACTATGATTTTTTGCCATCTTTTTCAACCGAATACAGATTGCATCCTTTAGCAAATTATTTTCTCATAATGAAGAAAAATCAGGAATATCCGCCAAAATGGTGTTTTTTCCCCCAAATCATGAAGGCTCAGACTGTTGTAAGATTTAGGTAGAAATAACCCGGTAAACGATACTTGCTAAAACATACAATTATCTAGCAAAATCATTAACAGCTGTCTAGATAGATATCATTTCATTTTCCCTCACAGATCCCAGCCAACCTACCGGAATTGTAATAGGAGTGGACCTTCTTCACATTGAACCATTAGATAATGTCTCCTTCTTTCCAAACTCTGACTTTACAAATAAAGACGTGCAGCAATCCATACTGGGAAGTCTTGGCGGGAAAAAAGTGCACGTGGTTTTAAGCGACATGGCGCCAAGAGCTTCGGATGCTAGGCAATTGGACCACGAACTGAGTGTAGAGCTCTGCGCCTCGGTTCTGAGATTTTCAGTCGGTGTTCTTAAACATGGTGGTCATTTGCTTTGCAAATTGTGGATGGGACCGGAGCAGAACAAGCTACACGCGGCGCTTGATAAGATGTTCACCAATGTGAAAGTTGTAAAACCGCCAGCTAGTCGGACAAGCTCCTCTGAAATCTACTTCCTAGCCAAGAATTTCAAAGGTGTCCCCTCGGACAAGATAAAATCCGTCGAAAATGCAAGACCGGAAAATTCCAACAAAAATGATATAGGATAGATAAGTTTTTAATGTGTTAAGCAGTAATAAATTATTCAAAGCCAAATTTATTGTTTATATCTTTGTAGTACATATTGTTTTGTCTTTGGATCAGATTTCTTTTGAAAAAAAGGAAACACACCACAATTTGGCTATATATATATCTTATTATTGCAGCGCGAATATAGTGATTTTTAACATGAACATGTATTAACGCAGAATGAATGAATCACCGGTAAATCTACAAAAAAATGAGATTAAAGTTGGTTGCGTAATAAAAAACACTTATTGGGGTAATTATGGTAATTAACGAGTCCCGGGATATTGTGACGTCACAGGGGACCCTGTCGAAGAAAAGTAACATGGTTGACAGGATTCTCCGATAGCGAACACGAAAAACATTGCACATTTAACACTTTCACCCCTATGTAACTTTAGCAGACTCTACCATACATTGATCTGGATGAGTCCATTATGGTCTACAGCGGTGAAAGGGTTAAAGACAAAATCTAAAACTAAATTATCCATATGCTTATTCATTTTGACAACAGCGGTGAAAGGGTTAATGTTCAGAAGACGATGACAGCAAAAACATTTTGCAACTGGATGTTCTTGACATATCTGAGCCCAGTTTGTATTTGCTTGTAAAGGGACTATTTCCAGCTATGTTAAAATAACATAAGAGCGCCAGCCCCCTCATAACTTTCGTTTCAGAAGTTCTACGAGATTTATGCTGCTGTATTAACTTTTTTCAATCCCTTATACATCTGAAGTTATTACTTTTAGTCCCTCCTCTAATTATTTAGATGATTAATTAACCTAATTACAGCATGGGGTCGAAAAATGGAGTATCAGCCTATAAGTATTTTTCTAATGTAAACTACAGGATTCTTCATCCTTATTATTCATGAATACGAAAAATTTCATATTATAAAGAGGTGGTGTTATTTCAAATATGCATGCAAACATTCAGTCATAAAAATGTGGTTGAAATTATTCATTTCGCACAACGAAGTACATGTACCCTGAGTACCCAAAAAGGTGAGGGTCTATGTCTGAGTTTTGTTTTAACATTGGTTTTAAGGGATATTTCATACTCATTTGTTAATATTCATCTCATAAGAGTAAATTATCGGAGAAGAAAAAAATCCACAATATAAATGGCTTTTGGATATTATATACTGACTAAAAGTGGCAAAGATTGCTCAGATGCAGATGCTAGTACTGTATTTGTCCGAAGTGCTACATAAGGTATCTCCAAAAAAGAAAATCTGAAACAAAACGTTTGAAAGATTAAACTACTAGTAGTTTTCCCGCCTTAACAAATATGGACCTGTTTTACGGGTCCTGTTCGCATAAAATGTCTTTGTTTTAACAATTTTAATTCGAAGGGAAACAAATTCACACCTCTGCCAAAACATGCCAAGCACCAGTTAATTTTCAAACACATATTTTGGTGTTATACGTCATCACGTGTATGCTCATTTCATCTTATTTGCAATGACCTGAACCCATGTTCACAGGTTATCCTACGAGGAAGAGAGCCTTTGAATTCTCAATTATTAAGTAGGTCGTCTGAAATAATTGATGCTCTTTTAGAATTGTCGTACATCTTATCAAGGAATCAATCAGACTTCACATTCTCAATGGTTCTTTCTTGGATGACCCTGGTTGCACACCTTGGACATGTTGGTCCAAACAGGGATGTGTAGTGGAGGGATACGCAACTTCCTCTTTGCCTTAGTAAATATGTTCCGAGTGAGGTTGGCTTATCTCCCTTGATCGGTGTTCTATGATACGAGCGCCCCTTAGCGGACAAGTTATGGCTTCATCAGAGCGTGGTTGAAGCGTGAAATTGGTGTGTAAACAAACCAATACTAATGAGTATTACTACATTTTTTGTTTAGCTTGTTGTAGGTTGTTTATGTTACATCTGGTGGAAGTAATAGATGGTGTCACAGGACCCGATGTATTGATTTATTGCCATATATTTTCATTTTCTGTGACAGTGTTCAACGTCAACCGGATGTTATTTTTTGAGATTCGAGATTTTGTTTTGCTTACCCAACAAAGTTGTGTTTCTAATTCCTCCTCAACGGAATGGTTTACATTAGAATGAAGTATATCTATGGAAAGTTTAATTAATTCAATTTTGTATGGGGTAATCTTATGGCGATGAGTTATTATTAAATTGTGTTATTTTTGTTTCAAAAAGAGCTCATGTTTGTATCACTTTGCATCGGAAATGGCGTCATTTTCAGTGAAACCATGTTGTCATCTCGCTGTTTAGATCAAATTTTCTTCTTCTTCTTCTTTATACGAGGGCTCCATCAGTTTGATGATTATGCCATCGGGGGTCCTATTGTAGAGGCGTGAAGGGGTTATTTTTAGTGATTAGGGGTGTTTTTTGTTTTTTTTTGTGATTTTTTTTTGTGCAAGGTCTAGATAAAAAGTTAAAATCTGGTGTATGTACTAGTGTGTGATGAGGGCTTCAAGGGCTGTGTAGGGTAAGTGTGCCTTGAAGTCCTCTAGTGTTGTGCATTGGACTGCTGCTAAGGGGAGGAGATTCCATTGTGTTACTGTGTGTGGGAAGAATGAGTATTTGTAGGTGTCCTTTGTAGCAGATATGTGTTTGTATGCGTACGGGTGTACCTGTCTGGTGCGGGGGTCTACAGGTGTGAGTATATGTGTTGGGTTTAAAGCTACGATTCTGTGTATAATTTTGTAAAAAAGGATAATTCTAGTGTATAAGCGTCGTGTTTGTAGTGTTGGCAATTGAAGTGTGTGGGTCATGTCTGTTACGGAACTAGTGTTGTGGTATCTGTTTTGTACGTAGCGTGCTGCTCTTCGTTGTGTTTTTTCTATTTGTTTAATTTGGTTTGTGTTGTGTGGATCCCAAATGGAAGAGCAGTATTCAAGTTTAGGCCTAACTAGTGCTTTGTATGCATGTTCTTTTATATGTGGTGAGTTTATTTTCAGGTTGCGTTTGAGAAAACCTAGGGACCTATTGGCATTGGCTGTGATATTGTTTATGTGTTTGTCCCATCGTAGGTTGTTTTGTAGTGTTAGTCCTAAGTATTTGCTTGTTTCTACTTTGTGTAATGTGTGGTTGTGGAGTTTGTAATCATGGTGTATTTTGTTGCGTTTCGGTGTAATGTTAAGTATGTTACATTTGTCGGGGTGAAATTGCATTAACCAGTCTGTCTCCCATTGTCCTGCTGCATCGAGGTCGTGTTGTAGTTTTAATGTGTCTTCTTTGTTGTTTATTGTCTTGTATATTATGCTGTCATCTGCAAATAATCTAAGTGTGCTGTATTTCATATATTCGTGGAAGTCATTTATGTAGATGAGGAAGAGGATGGGGCCCAAACAGGTTCCTTGAGGGACCCCAGAGGTTACTTGTATTTTGTCTGATTGTTTGCCCTCAAGTACTACTGTTTGGGTGCGAAATGAAAGAAAGTCTGTAATCCATGCGTGTGTGTTCCAATAAATTCCACAATTTTTCAAACAACGGATATCAATAAAAAGATGAGTAATTTTTGTATTGTGTAGACCCGAGTTTATTTGTCCTCCGTCAGTATTTTTGTTTTTATTGGTCAGGAACTGCCCGCTATGTTACGAACTTTTTTGTAAACATTTGAAAATTATGGGCGAAAAAAATCTCATTACCACCCATTTTGTGTTTCAAATTTCTTCCAAAGTATTTAATCAAGCTTTTCAAAATTAACGGCAATGTAAAGCTTAATTCATATTATTTTGTAAGGGAGTAGTCTTATGGCGGCGAGTTATTATTAATTTGTGTTATTTTTATTTCGAAAAGAGCTACTGTAATATGTTTGTATCACTTTGCATTTGTCATTTTCAGTAAAACCATGTTGGCATCTCTAGATCAATTTTTCTTACAATAGGCCTATATTCCACCATTTTTCAAACGTAGGATATCAATAAATTAAAAAGATGAGTAATTTTTGCAGGTGTTATTTGTGGTATGTCAGTTTTTTTGTTTTTATTGGTCTGGAAACTGACCACTACAGTACTGTGGCGGTACCCAATCCGGGACGGTACCCAATCCGGGACACTTGTGGGAAAGGGTCTAATGAAAATGGCACGTAATACAAACAAGCAAATTTATTTTTGTATGTTTTATTTAATGATACTCTGAACTGTATGCCGACTTATTTGACTGCCGAAACTGCGCGATTACATGGGTGTACAATTTAATATATTGAGTACTAGTCCACTACACATCCCTGTCAAAATCGTCGTCTGAAATGTCCGACTCATTATATTCTGTAAACTCTCCAAGCAAGTGTTCTAAATCTATGTCATCATCCCAAGACAGAAAATCAGACGTTGACATGCTGTGTGATTCATGATGAGACAATTTTAAAAGCGCTGAAGTATCCGATCGTGAAATGCTATGAACCGACTCCCTCAGGGTCCAAACCAAAATATAGCCCAAACTCAAGATACACACGATAATATTTCCCGATACAACTACTGTACAGCTAGATATGGTGGCAAAGATAACATTTCTCCTGTAATAAAATGAAGACTTACTAATACACAGCCCAGTAAACTTGGATAACCGCAATGAAAACACTTCGATCAGCGATGTGTTGACATGACACCGGAAGCAAATGCGAGTATAACCTGACACAAGTGCGCAAGCGCAGACCGGCCAGAGTAGACCCTCGATGACTTCACGGTCCAGTGAACAAACACAAAAGCGACGATAAGTGTTCGCCACTAGACTCTGAGTTGCAAATCCCTCCACTACACATCCTTGGTCCAAAGCACAGTTTTTAAAAATCCATTCGTACTTGGTCCAATTTATTTCTTCTTCGGTATATACCAAAACTACACAAAATGCTCTTTTACTACATTTGGTGAAGATGAAACCTGATATCTCTTGGAATCAGTGATCCGCTTTTTTGGCATTGTCCTTGTCCTTGTCTAGTACATGTATTTTAAAAACCTTTCATTCTATAGTACAAACATTGAATAAATCTATAGTTCCAGTGTTCCTTGGTTCTGACCATTTGAGTAGGGACCAGATACTTGCACACACTACTGTATTCTCAGAAACATTCTTTGGAGACAGAGTAACTGCCATACCATATGGTATATATATTTATATTTAAAAATAAAGTGCTGACCATGAGCTTCAGAGAAACCTCTACTTCGTTACAAAACCAGGTCTCTTCAAGAGAGCAAAGTCAGAATTCGTAAGGATGGATGCATCCTCACTCACCTTTCAAGAGCTCAATTTGGAATATTTGAAGACTATATCAGAGAACATCTTAATGATGATTGAGATTGATTATGAAATATGGGTCAAGACCTCATCCCTTGTCAGATTCGTTCCAGACACGACTTAATATAATGTTTTGATTCAGTACAGCACGACATCAAATTTTATCGCACCTCGGACAAAAATGTCCAAAAACCATTGGTTTAGAGCTGTCACGTGGTGACCCTCTAATTTTCTATAGAGGGTCAGTAGGATTCCATTATAGGGCGATTTGGCCGCCCATTGCTCACCGCTTCAAAACTAAAATCTCACAATTAACAAATGAGAAAATGTTAACAGTCTGTGTGATATCTTGTTCCAAGGACAAAAAACCTGTTACATGTTATGTTTTTGTTATATAATTTATTTTATTTCCATTTATCAAAGTTGATTAAATTTGTTAAATATTCATATTGTTTTGTTATGCATTACATCATTTTCATTTTCAGCAAAAAGGGTCCTCGATGCGGAAAATGTCATTGCGTTTGATGGTCTCTGGCTTTTGATTAATCTGTAAATATCTGATAACTCACCATAGCAAGGATTTCATAAATGTATACTGAAGCATATGATCCCTAGTTTTGGTTGCATCATAAATGATCCTTCAATGTATTGTTAGTTTGACATTCGTCTTGTGGGGGAAAAAACCCCGATTTGTTTCGATGTTATGCTTCTACAAAAAACGAACCAAGTGCTCATTTGAATTTTTATGGGTGTTTTTGTTGTGATAAGGTTTAGGTCTACACCTCATCAAAAGGAAATTGGAATTAAAGGAGGGGCCATTTCCTTGAAAAGGAAGTGCTACGTCCTTTGGATATTAACATTACAGTAAAATATAAGCTTAAATCACAATTTAGCGCGCGTTATAACGTTGTGTTCCTTATCCCATTTCAAGAACCTCTTATTAAGCACTCATGTAAATAATTAACGAACACAACCGGCAAGTTGATGTAAAACACTTTTAGCCCACAATCATCTGATGATGGGCTATTCGAATCACCCTTCGTTCGATCGTGGTCCGTGGTCCGTCCTTAACCAATTCTTGTTATCGTTAGTGCTCAGAAAGTGCTGAAGATATCTTCCTCAAATTTTATACGTCGGTTCGCATTGCTCTGTAGTGGTGCATGCTTACTTTGAAGACTGATCTGATAAACATAATGGCCGATATGTAGCCATCTTAGATTTTACCAGTTAATATTAGTTATCGCTATTTCTCAGGAAGAATTGAAGGTATGTAGGTTCCCCTTGGTCTCTAGTTTTGCTTAAATACTTTTCAGACTAATCGAATAAACCAAATGGCCGACAGGCAGCCATCTGGGACTTTGAAAGTGACTGTTATGGCTAATTCTCAGAAATTGCTTGAGGGATCTTTCTCAAATTCGATATGAAGGTTCCCCTTTGTCCTTGGTTGTACACGTTTTATTTTTTGAGAGATCTTTGGAGATTTTCTTCTATATACAGCAGTATGCAGATGAGATCAAAAGTTACCGCAAGGTGTATTTTCTGTTTAAATGACTCGATCTAACAGATAAGAGAAAAGATCGAATTGATATAGAACTAATAAAGATGGAACGATGGTGAGCGCCAAGATCCCTATGGGATCTCTTGTTAATTATAAATATCACAAGCGACACATTGTTTGTGAATTGGAACAATACAACCTTTTGACAATGTCTCCGGGAACAAAAGCAGATAGGAACGTAGGATTCAAATATATTCGTAACGCGCATAGATAACTCACTCCGACAGTCAATGAAAATATCATTTAGAATGTTATCCTCAATACAACTTCTGGGCGTGTATTCATAAAAATCGTTCTCTTTCTCAAATTCGGTTCGGTGCTCAAGCCAAGTTTCTTGTTCCCGTGATATATATAGTGATATATATATGGGGTCAAGAAGTAATTCCAACAGTGTGGACAAGTTTAGGTTGTCAAATTTTCGGAGCGATCCGCTCCTTTATCAAGACACAGTGAAACAGAACAGTTATGTGTACATATATATATGTGATATATATTATATAATATAACAAATAACCTTTTGTCATTGGAAGAAATTTCGAGAGATTGTTTTCAATGTTTACACTTGACTTTTTTGACAGTGTTGCTATATAGCTTTGGCACATAATTCAATTTGAGTCGTTAGGAAAAAACACCAAAAAACACTGTAAAATATACGTTCACCAAGTGGTAAACAAAAAATTTAAGGATCCCTGTCCATTTCAACCTTTCCTAAAGTTTGTTTGAGATATAACTATGGCACAGTTGGGCAAGGAAGGACCTTTCCATTGATCATTTAGCTCAGTCGATTACAGCGATAGTGTAACAATCCGAGGTCCTGGGTTCGAATCTCGGTCTAGCCTCGTTGGTTATTTTTTACACACAGAACACTGTGGTTTAATTATATTTTGTTAAGTTGATCTCTATTATTTTTCATAGAAGTTCCGCAATGGCTGATTGTATAAATGATTTATCAACGCTATAGTCATGTCGGCAAAATCTGTTTCTGTAGTTACACAGTTACTATAAAGCTGAGTTAAAGCTGAACAAAACATCAATAACAATTAGGTTGGTTGTAAAATACATGTTTTATTGCAAATATCAATTAAATATACATAAACATATTATCAAAGGTACAGAAATTGCATCGAACAAACTGTTTATAGTTTTGTACGTCATAAAATTTGTCACGTATTAGTTTAAAATCGACGCGTTTAATCATAAAATGTTTTACCGTAAAATGTAATCGTGTGTGATGTTACAGGTAAGACCTATCCGTAGTCACGAGAGGACCGGCTTTAGTCCTTCAAAACGGAGAATGTTCCACGGTGTTAATTTTCCGTAGAATTATTAAGGGTTTCTTATCAATCTAGTCAATTGAAACTCTTTAATATAGTTGCAAAACTTCACCAATATGGCGACCAAATTAAATTCAGCTTAAAAGAAATCTGAGATAGAAGAAGAATAAAATATACACAGCGAGTAAGAAATTTCGATGTAGACTATATATTTAACGTGGAAGATTAAAATAGATCAATCGGTTTTACAAAGAAACGACATCACGATAGCGTTATCAGGTTAGTGTTGATAATGACACAATGTGGAAAGGTTACGTGAAATATCATACAAAATATTTTAAATAATGAAGAAAAAAATCAAATTTGAAAGTCATTTTTTGTTGTATTTAAATTTTCGTTTTAATTCCTTTTTAAAGCTATATGAGAAACATTTGCATACAACATGTATATGCATGTACGTATACGCCTGTCGTTGTATTAAGATACATGGATCATTACTATTTTTGATACTTTAAGTGAATTAACTTAGAAAACAAACACTTACTTTTAGAGAAAAATGAAAAGAAACTCCAATGACTCTAGACTTCTTTACAAAAGCAGGATTAAAATATAAATGGAAATTTCTTGTACTGTTTTACGGTCTTCCGAACATTTTTAGACGGTTATAACTAAACAACTCTAACATAATAGACGTTCACAAAAAAATGGTACACAGATATTAAACTATCAGATTAAAAATGTTAAAAGGAAAACATCCACAGCAAACGAACAAGTTGCAAAACATGGTATCATATATGTTTGGTTCGAACACAAACATTAATTTAAAACTTAATTTGCGAGCTTTCGAAAACATGTTTCCTTTGTAAAGCGCTCTTTACTTTTGCTTGACAAACAGTTAACAGACTGTTTGTGTTAACACAAATCTTAGCATTGCTCATTCATACCAAACCCTTTAGACCTCATTCCGAATGATGTTATATCTTTTTGTACAGTTGGATTGAATAAAATAATAAAAAATGTTTTTATAGCCCGGAGACCGTATCAAACAAAGTATTAAATGTTATTACATTATACAATGTAGAACCTTACACGAATTTGTTGAAAATCGATGCATTCGATCATAATGTGTTTGACAATAAATGGTTGATAACAAGCAAGTCAATATGGTTGATTTCTATTTCGTAAAATGTATGCATACGTAAAGCAAGTACGAACCATGCGTAGTCACGAGAGCAATACTCTCTGCAGACTGTATCAAATAAACTTTTCAATGTTGTTACATTATAGAACCTTTCACGCATTTATTGAAAATCGATGCATTCCATCATAATGTGTCTGACAATAAATGGTTGATAGCAAGCAAGTCAATATGGTTGATTTCTATTTCGTAAAATGTATGCATACGTAAAGCAAGTACGAACCATGCGTAGTCACGAGAGCAATACTCTCTGCAGACTGTATCAAATAAACTTTTCAATGTTGTTACATTATAGAACCTTTCACCCAATTATTGAAAATCGATGCATTCGATCATAATGTGTCTGACAATAAATGGTTGATAACAAACAAGTCAATATGGTTGATTTTTATTTCGTTAAATATAAGCATACGAAATGTAAGTAAGTACTATGCCTAGTCGCGCGAGGACTACTCCCTCTCTGCGGTCACTTCTACCTATGCCGCATGAACCCACACTGTACTTCTGTATATATATATATTTATATATAAGGTTGTATATTTCTACTATCAATATTTATACGCACTGTTTACAATTAAGGAGAGAGCTTTTATAGGCCCAATTCATTTTTATATGTCAGACCTGTACCACAAAATATTTTGAAATGCAAATGAAAAATATCTATTTTTTTAATTCTGACAATTTATGATGCCAATATGATTTAATACAATTCGCTACGAAAGGTTAAAAATCAGAGTAGGACAGTTTAATATTTTCCGGTTGTAGGTTAAGTGCTAACATGACCCGGTCTATTAACACGAATGATAATGTTCAGAATATTCTTTAGGTTTTAACGCTGTGTAGTACGGGAAATGATTTGGAGCAGGTAATTGCTCTTGAGACTTTTTTTTTTCAATTTCCTCTCAAGCCAATTTAATAGCAGTTGCTTATCTAATTTCTGCTGGTAATGTTCATATCTTGGGTTGCAGCGCAAATGTAAATATATCTAAATGGATATGTTGGGAGCTTTCTTGTACGAATTTAAGACAACGGTCAAACGAAAAATATAGTAGATTATTTGTAAATTATAAAATTATTGGAATACATATAAATGTGCTGTTATTTTTTATCAGCAGGCATTTTGTCTTTGCTTGTTTGTTTGGTTTTTGGTTTGTTTTGTATCGATACAATTACGACATTTTGTTCATATCTTAAGATCAACATACACTAGTGTATATGATACATTATATAATGGTGATGAAATTCTTTAATAATGATATACCTACATATACATGTAGTTGATCAAAACAAGTTTGGCAATAATTGATGATTATGCCGGAAATAATAACAAATTCCATAACGGTTTATTGTCATATTATATTTATGTATTTTTTACACCTCTTTTATACTGCTAGATTTCAAGATTTCACACTGATGGATCACAAACATGCGCCAAAAAATTATAAATGAGATCGATGACACAGTTTGGATGAGCATTAACGTTTTCATTACCAACAGTTCTTTCCCACTCATTGAGAAATATTATTTTGTTGTGGAGATCGACGAATTCTTCCCACCATATTCGTATGTGCTGTGATGCCATATAATCTACCGGTACTTGGGCATTGTAGGTGTAGGCGTGCGGTCCCTTGATAGAAATGTGAACAGTTGGTGACCTTTGAAGTAGCCTTTCAATAGCTTGACGCATTTGTCGCACTTGGTGCCTGAACGCATGCACGGACATACGGAGCATATGCATCCAAAGGTGAATAAGAATGATACGGTTGTCACCAGCTGGAATATCATCCAAGCGCGTCGCCGCCGAAACGAAGACATTTTTATCAACAAATCCTTGAGAATAGTATGGCAATTGATGCGGGAACATCCATAAGGTAATGTTATTATTTTTGTCATACGCCAGGACGTCCTGTGGAATATGGGAAATCGGATTTCCCTTCAGAAGTTTAAATTTCATTTCGTTGATGATACTCGTGCCAATTGAGCGAACATTGGAATCTCCTATCAGTAACAGCTGTCTATTAGCGAAGCAACGCTTGTATCTGGGGATAGGCAACCTTTTGGATATTTTACAACGTATGTTTTGCCATCTGCCTTTATAGTAAAATCCGGAAGGACGTGTATTCCAAGAATCTTCTTTTGGCCACATATGACACGGTGTGTCATTTAGGGACATAAGCTCGTTACCTGTAAGTAGACATATTAATATTTACATATTTACATTGAACCGGTGTTCAAGATATGTTATTAAACCCAAAACAGCTTTAATTCAAATTTACATAATTCATCGAGTTATAAACCTGATTAGATATAGGTGGTCATCCGTAAGATTTAAAGGGTCAGAGGTCGCTTTTAAATCTTATATACAGAATATCTTCAAAAGTACCTCAATAGAATTATTATGTATTTACAACATACTAGAGTAACAGCCGGTCCTACAGCTGCTTTGAATCTATTGGTCATTGATCAAAGGTCAAAGCAAAGGTCACACTTGAAAACGTTGTGGGTATACAAATGTCTCTAAATAAGTCCCTGCTCTGTTTGTTCTTAGTTGTAGTTCATATTAATATTTTCGTAAGAAATTTATTTATTTCATTCGATGCAAATCATACTATTACTAAGATTATGTAACCAACCGTTGACCCGAATACCGAATGTATTGTTGCAACTCTGCTCAAGTAAGGGGTTTTCTTAATCATTTGCTTTGTACTCATAGTGGTTGTTCTTCATAGCTAATTTGACGTGATCTTCATTTTGTTGTTTTAATTCATGACATGACAACATCTCGGATTTGGTTGTTAATTTGTGACACGACTATATCTCTGATTTGATGGTGAATTGGTGAGAAGACTGTTTCTCCGATTTGTTGATTTATTTTTGACACGACTATATCTCTGATTTGGTTATAAATTGATGAGAAGACTGTTTCTCCGATTTGTTGGTTAATTTGTGATATGACTTAAACCCAACTTCATGGTTTTAGTGAACACCGCAGTGGCGGATGCAGAAGTGTTGCCCTAGCGGCCCATGCAACACCCTTTTTTCCTGTGTCCAAAATTTATCTGACCCAAGTATATTTGAACATTTTCCTCCAATTCATATGTGAATTTCTCATTATTAAGTTACACCAAGGCTTTCTTTGGCTCCCCCTAGCCAGTAATTTCAATAGCTGTAGGCATGAGGGTGTTGCCCTAACACCACTGATTTCACTATCCTAAACAATAGGAGATTAATCCCTCTATTGTCAATGTCAGTGTCCAGTCATGAACAGGTCAATGATCACTTGGTCTTTGTTTTACCTGACCCTAGCTGGTTATCCTTGTATTGAAGTTCTGTCAGAAGGGAGTTAGGCTACACCATTTGCTGGAATAAGGTAAAGTAATTATATACGGGCTGATAGATGAAGGCTGAGTCTATTTTCAATTTACCTGTATTTTCACCTGTGGTTTAAGGAGTAAATGATCATTAAGAGACATTATTGTGATTATAATATGTTGTTTTCCAGTATAATAGAATTTGCTAAAGCATACCGTTTACCTTTTGCTAGCAATTGAGGTACAATGTACAGCATACCTTGTATTAATTTACTGTTTATTTTATCCCAAAGAGGAATTTAAACAAATTATTCAATTTGCACTTGAATGTATCACTTTGCATCACTAATCATGGGACTGACACATCTCTAGATTCTACTACAACAATGCTATTGTTTGGGATGATTGTTGGGCTGTTAAGTCACCAATGCATTCAATATAATGAATACCAATCAAAAGATAGTAAGGATCACTGTATTGATTGCTGTGATAGTGGAATGAGGGATACAATATAACATATATGGTTGTTGCCGAAAACTGTGTCAATTGTAAACCTTGAATTAGTTCACTTTTCATTCGGTGAAAGTGAATACTAAACAAAACATGTTCTAGTCAGGGGAGACTGGGGCAAGTTCGCCATGTTTTTATTAAAGTCGTTATGGGATGTATGTCAGTTGTTTAAATTTAGGTGTATACACACTATTTTGAAATTCCATGCCTTTCATAAAATAATTGGAAATGGCTAACATGTCACATTTGAAGAACTATTCAACTTTTCTGTCTGAAGATTGGATGGGCAGTCTGGAGTAAGTTCGGCGCACGTTAGAATCAGCATAATTGTGATGTCATAAATCATTGGACGTCAGGTTTTCTCGCCAACTTCACGACTTTAATATGGGGTATGGGCCAGACTTACGCCGGGGCCGAACCTGCCCTGGTCTCCCCTTTAATCAGTGGCATATACAATATATATAAATCCCTATAGTGTGATGATATAAAATAGTATAGAGCCTTTATGCCAATTCCTTAGCGCAAAAAATTGTGGCTTAATTCAGTTTTTATTTTTCAGGTTTGGGCAACACCCTAAGTAAATTTCTGTATCCAAATTCACTAGAAATACAAAATGTCCACTGCCATTATTTGTAATAATTTTTCAATACTTTTTCCAAAGACACATTTCATAAAAATCACATGTTGCCAAGTATTTTACAGAATTGTAAATGTAGTAGCATAAAAGTTGAATGTTTGAAAAAAGAGATAGAAAAAGAAAACTACAAACTGAGAATCTGCACATTACAAAACATTCACTTTACCAATATTGCCATTCAGAAATTATACAATCACAGCATCAACGGAATGTCCAATATACGGGCTGCAAAACCTAAAAATTACTTGACAGGGGTGCTTACTCTAAGTCCTCTTGGTTTGTTTTTCTTGTTTTTTATATATATAGAAGGCGGAAATACTCCAAGTCAAACAAACTCCTGAGTGGAACTCTTCTTTTAGATTATTACTTATGCAGTGGTACCCTTACCTTAAGTTGTTTTCTGCACACTATTGCCTTTTGTTCATTTTGACTTGTCAATGATGCTAAAGGTCAAAAGAATGAATCTCCATGTCTAAAGAGTTCCGAAATAGGTGCAGACGTCAGCAAAGTGCAAAAGGATCATATGGATTTATTTATAAAGTTACAAATTTATAAAATTGCTTAAACAGATACATTTTTTCACTAGCAAGATTTTCTTGATGTTAATGCTTTAAATGAGGGTTGGGCGTTCATAATGATCTGTTTTACATACGTACCACCTTCTACTTGCAATTCAAGTGTTTGCTGTAATTTCCGATGCTGGTATTTTCTAAAAATTCAGAGAACCAATCCGTTAGAAATTAACACATGACTTTGAATTGAACTAAAATTAAATTTTTGTGTTTTCTTTTTTATTGTTGCATAACACATATCGTTGAATAATTAATTATTGAAAGTTTTTACGTTCGAATAAATGCATTTTTCGACAGTATGAAAACAAATGTTGATTAAATATTCCATTTTTATTTGCTTACTCAAACATAATTATATTGGTACACCAAAAAACAGCAACCCTAGCGCAAATAAATTAAAAACAAATAACAATAAAGACAATTACTGTTCATAGCAAAAGTAGATAGATAGATAGATATTACTATATTACTCAATAACTAAATGATATTCTTAAATGTAGTAAGTATTGAAAAGGTTCTCTAAGTATTACTATGTATATTAGTCAAAGAATCGGTCTTGGCCAAACAGCACCAACACATTCCTAGGTCACTTGAGCAATTGATTTAAATGTATTCGAGGTGTTATTTGAAGCGGTCTGCCAAGTGTCATATTGAAACATGTAAAAAAAATGGCGGCGTAACTAAATCACGCGACAGCACGTGCTAGGAAAGCTTCAGTTTGGCTTGTTCATTTAGCGATTATAAATATAAGACAACGACGTTTTTTCCTTCGATAATATTCAACAGTTTGAAAATGTGTAAGATTAAAGTTTTACTTTATATAAAAAACAATGTACGTATTTAACCGACTGGTCCCCTTTGTTAAGCTAAGACACGTCGTTATACAGGTAAACAATACAAATCGCTCACTCAGTCATACATTGACAAAGGTACCAGTCGATCTTAAAATGTTCCGACACGTTTGATACGTACATTGTTTGTGTATAAAGTAAACCTTTACAAAAGACAACGGTATTAAATAAACACGGGACCGTGTTTTGAACCAGGGAATCATGTACATTTTTGAAATATAATAAGTAACGTAATTTCACGATCGATTAATTTTCCGTCTTAAATCATAATAGATATAGTCTAGCTTCTCGTGTTGATGGAGGGTATGTGTCCCAGTTACTTCCCAACTCTAGAGCATTATTCTAACTGAGGTTATCTATGAAGGATGAACTTCTACAATAGAACGAGACATCAATCGGCTTTAAATCTTAGCCTGCTTGGTCTGAGTTTTTAGAGCGTCTATGATGATTGAAAACTTATTCACATTGGTCTTATGTTTTTACCTTCACACATAATTTCTTTGATTTGACCTGATCTATCCAATTTGAACATTTGAATTATGACATGCTAATGTCGGGCAATGAATATAAATTAATGGACAACTCCACCGATCAGTGATTGCTTCAAACCTTTATGGTACTTACCTTATAAATTCCATATCTTTCTTTGAAACATAGGTTTCTCCACTACCCAATGCCATTTTCCAATCCTGACATGTAATTTCATGTGTTGTTGGAGCTTTGCAGTACCAATCTAAATCATAGTTCTGTTGAGTTAAATTACACATATTGATTGGATGGGTCAAAGGTTGTGGACCACATTGGGTAAGTTCAGATGGTCCGCGACTTGTTTTATTGAACATGCCGGTTAATATATGAATTGATCCTGAGTTTTTGACCATCGTAAGGAGAATCAAAATGTTCATTTCGCGCGGTATTGCAATAGAAACATAGAGTCTTGGACGACCCTTCCATGGAAGCAGGACACTTCCGGTGTAGGTGCCATTTTCGTTATCTATTACGTCTCCGGCCACATTGGCTTTGAGTGAATTGTCTCGGAGCCACACCCGTAGAACGTCACCCCCGGAGGTTTTCCGTCTTCCAAGTTGATCCCGTAGTGTGATGAACACTCTAGCTCGTTCTCCTACGGCGTACGTCCGGTTCTCCACAAGATGAACAGATGAAATTACATTACTCGCTACGGTAGTGACGTTATACATCACTTCACTCCCCAACACGAGCGTCGAGTACGGATTGTCCAAATCTTCTTTTGATTTGTCTATTCGCATGTGTGCCGTTTTCCGTAGCTTTTCCTTGTTCCTTTAAAACATATTAACATTGTTTTAAAAATACCTTCTACATAGTTTTAAGGTTCGTGAATTCCTCCGTGGAAATCTGCTATTTGTTTACGTTTGTCACAGATCGAGGATTGCGATGATTATTGAGGCTAATTGTCACGTGAAAGGTTCGGTATTCAGTGGACTTTTTATGAATGAAGAAATCAATAACATAACAGTATATACATGATAAACACTTTACCACACAATGTTGTCAGCGTTTATCGCTCGAACAATTTTCTCACTCATCACTCGCTTATGGCGAAAAAGTCGAGTCCACCTGCAATGGCCTCTGAATCTTTAATGAGAAAATTAATGAGAAAGTGTTTTCACGACAAACCCTGAAAACATATCGTGATTTTCTGGATACACTTGTCGAGAATGAGAGGACATTTGCCTACTTACCATAAAGTAGTGATACCAAGAAGCAGTAAGATTCCTATTACTGCAAAACAATTCCTCCTTGCTGTACTGCATGTATATGGACATAAACATGCCAATCGATCCATTTCGTCTGTTTTCTCGTGTCCGTGAATCCTATTAAAAAAATTATCGATTTCAAAAATCAATAACATCTATTAACGTATTTAAACATTGCATTAATTTCATGTCATTATATGCCAAACCCGATTTTCTCTGACCAGCGAGACATCTACTTTCTTTTTCTTCTTATTTCTAACTCTTATTAAAAAATGAAGAGAAAAATTAAAACACACATTTTTAGCGTCCTTTCCGAGCTTTCATGAGTGTGCATATTCACCAAATCGAAATTGCATACCGACAATAATTCAGTATTCAAATTCAATTATTATAAGACTAGGCTAAGTTTCTTCTTTACAAGTCGTGTTATAGATATACAATTTACATTTTATTTTTATATATGGAAAATAAAAATAAAAACACAAAAGGGGATGTAAGCTATGAAATAACTTAATTTTTTAACTTTAAAACACATCATTACCTAGCTGGATTCAAAAATTATTTTCCTAGGTCAAATGTTAAAGCATATTAAAATTCCAACAAATATATATTTATATCTGTCAGTGTGAAGACTTCTTGAAAGAACTGAAGGCATATCATTGATATTGTTTATGTTGCAAATACTTTAATTAGTATAGCATTCATATCTGGCTCGTATCAAAGATAAACGTAAAATATATATACACACACACGACCCAACTGGACACATGAGTTTTTTACGATGGTCACTTTAGTCAATCAGAGAAAAACGTGGTAAGGGTATGGTTCCAATATGGAATCTCGTCGGTGGCCACAAATCAAGCTTAAATTAAAATAGTGAAAACATCTAAACAGTTAAAACTGTATGATCACGGACTTACATAGTATCTAATCTAATTCCGTGGTATGATCAAAAGGGAGACGACGACAAAAATGGACTTATCTTGTTGCCGCTTCAAAGATTGCACACAGCGTTTTTACGACAGAGTCAAGATAAACGGGTAAAGTTTATTTAACTTTCACTTGGTCACATATTTCTTCAAATACTAGTCACTCCCTCAGAAAGCCTTGTTTCTTAAGATAATTTTTGACAGAACAGTGCAAGATGTAAGGTACACCCGTCTTTATATAGGTCATTAAGGCCCGAGTTTATCGTCTGCTGGCTAACCGAATTTATTGGTTATAAACCACTCAAACAAACAACCGAGTTTGTTCCGAGTTTACAGTTAGAACATACATATACAAATCAAAGTTAATTATAAGACTTTAAATATTTTACCGAGTTTAGAAAGACACAGGAATTTCTGCTGCAACATGTGGACAGTTCATGTGTTGTTACAGGTTAAAATATTAGCCCGAATTTCAGAATGTATTAGTCTGGTGACAGGGTACGAGGACTCTAGCTAGTTTTAACATATTTTACGTTTTTTAATGACAGCCATCTTGAATGTTTACAGTAATATATATGTGTTTTGTGTACATACAAATGTGTATATATACGGACATTTATGAAGTTTGACGGCCATACGTTCGTTAAAAAAAGTAGTTACATCAAGCTACTAGTCGAAAACTTTCAAAAATTAACATGTAAATTTGTCAAAAAGAGACCGTTTGTGATTTTGTCCCCTAACATCTCGGAATGGTCTCCAAACTGACCTTAATTTCATGTCATATTATGATGGCATTACCCCAAGTATGTATATACAAAAAATAATACTTATTGGTGATAGCTACCAGAAGGCCCAAATTGGCACCCATCCTTTGTCTTTATATACGCGAAGCCATCGCTAACCAAGAGTACAGACCTACGTGCATGATCAAACATGTCATTATATAGACGGTGCATCTGGTATACACTAGCTATAATCGAGATTAAAGTTTTCGTTAATAATTCTGTTTAAATGAAACCTTGTGAGTGTGTCTGCATGAATAGTTAATGTTTTCCATATCAATGAAAGTGACAATTAAGTAAAGTGTTTTGTTTTATAATCTTGTAAACAATTTCTTCTTGATAACATAGTTTGAAACTCTTTATGAACAATTCATGTCGGGAAATGGACAAGAGACAATGGTTTCGTGCGGATCTTAATCAATACTGAAGAAACTCTTATCTATACTTCCATATGTTTCAGCGGTAGCTGTCGCTGAACTTTTGTAAACACATATATGTAAGTGTCTACTGCGCGATTGACGGCATTCTCTATGTAATCCAGGTAAAGTGCAGTATTGAAACTTATTTAACTTTGTAACTTGGATTTGGAGTGCTTTTCGCAAAATATGCTACAATATATAGTTTATAACCATATATGTTAAAGGTATATTCTTAAAATAAACCATGATATACATACATTTGAGTTGGGTAAATGGGCAATTGCATGGAGAAACAAATCACCTCAATAAGATAACGAAATCTGTCCTCGAGATTGCGATTTCCCTCCTTGTTTTTATTGTCGCGTACGACGTGTAAGGAATATTAGCGAAGCATTCTGTAGAAATGCCACACTTCAGTATGTTCACAATTTTCGATACACGTTTTAAAAGGATTATAACGCAAACTATATGTTATAATTATGTTCTTAGACTTTAAACCAAAACATCACAAATAAATGTAGTATTTCACTACATATACACATTACCTTTGACTTTGTATCGTTGAATGAAGTCGGCAAATAGGTCATAAACTGTCTTTGGAGTAGAAGTGGAACCCGCGTCCCGTACGAACACCATGTACGCAAACCAAAATTATAATGGCAGTTGTGCCGCACCGACCTACATGTAACTAATTCTCTAACCAGAGTTGTGGTTCCTTACAAGTTCGCTACACCTCGTAGAGATTGACATGTAACATACCTCTTATACACGCCCAATTCATACACGCCCAATTCACGTCACAGCCCACATGCATGCATAATTGCAATGTATTGCCATAGAATAAATTGGTTTGTCCTACTCAATGAACCAGTGGTATTGTTCGTTCTGATACTGGAGCTTATTGCTAGTCTGATCAACATACTGCATAGTGCATCCTTTACAGCTGATGTGCTCGTCAGTATTAATGATTTGTACAATTTTTGATCCTTTTGTAACAAGATCATAACGATAGCAGTTCCATTCTTATATTTAAAAAACAATACCAATAATAGTACACTGAGTAGTGTATACAAAGCCAGTGGTCACAATGGCTGTATGTTTACCAACAATAGCCAGGTGTTGTTTATGAAACAATGGCAAGTCGTTTATGACTGGTTCACAAAGCTCCATTGCAATTTTGTTTTATTACTTAAGGCCTTTAGTTCATACTTTTACAATAGCCTGGCAGATATAGGAGGATGAGGGAGCTATACCTTTACAGCATATATGAACAATTCGGATAAAAGTGGACATGTTATATTACAGGTACAGACTTAATAAAAGGAATATCTATTACATGGACATATAATAGTTTGAATACGTGGAATATACATAATCGACGCGGGTGGCTACACAAGGATTTCAAGTGGTTGTGCTAATCCCTAACGACGAAGTTTCTTTGAATATGTATACCAAACAAGTCAAAATATATCACATGGATTGAATACGGTAAATTCAAATTCTTCTTTTACTACAAATATTGTTTTTTTTCCGAACATACTGTACATCATTAACTTTATATACAAATACTGAATGATGATATAGTATTACGAATACGGCAAATTCCAGTACTGACGCGAGTAGCTACTCAAGGATTCCAAGTGATTGGGACAACCCTACCTACGAAGGTTTCCCTATATATGCCACTCGAGTCGACTCTGGATTTTGCAGAGTACAAGATGGCAGATGAAATTTAAGTAGTGAAATATAATGCAAAGAATTTCAAATGTTTCAGTCTGTAGTATTCAAAAAATAAAATATGCCTTCCTAACGGAAAACTGGTTTTAGGTATTCTATTTCACATTATTTTATCGACTCTGAATTTAAGTTTAGAAACAATATGTAAATTGAAGGGATTAACAATATTGAGTATTGCTCACTATTTCTTCACACATGAATGAATGGATTGATTCACAAATTGTCAGATGCTGAAATAAATCATGCCGATAAATCTTTATGTAGTGACACTTGTCATTTACGACAATTAGGCACTGGGGGTTACAAAACTGCCAGGGCCCACAACCATGTAACAGCTAGTTGAATAACTAATCAGTCAATGTATGTAGCTGAGCCGTTAGCCTAACCTACATTTGAGTCGATGGATCTGAGGTTACCCTGCTGGTAAGTCTACGGTGACGAGGCTACCCTTAGTGTGTGTCAATGGTTACAATATTACTGGAAGTAAGTATAAGGTAACAAGGTTACCCTTAGTGTGTGTCAATGATTACAATATTACCGGAAGTAGGTCTAAGGTAACAAGGCTACCCCTAGTGTGTGTCAATGGTTACAATATTCCCGGAAGTAAGTCTAAGGTAATAAGGCTACCCTTAGTGTGTGTCAGTGTTACAATATTACCGGAAGTAACTCTAAGGTAACAAGGCTTCCCTTAGTGTGTGTCAATGGTTACAATATTACCGGAAGTAAGTCTACGGTGACGAGGGTACCCTTAGTGTGTGTCAATGGTTACAATATTACCGGAAGTAAGTATAAGGTAACAAGGCTACCCTTAGTGTGTGTCAATGTTACAATATTACCGGAAGTAAGTCTACGGTGACGAGGCTACCCTTAGTGTGTGTCAATGATTACAATATTACCGGAAGTAGAGCAAATTGTTACAAGACTACTTTAATTATGAGTCAATGATTATTAGGCTACCCTACTTATAAGTCAATGATAACAAGGCTACTTTAATTATGAGTCAGTTGTTCCAAGGCTACTGTACTTGTGAGTCAATGATTATTACGCTACCCTACTTATAAGTCAATGATAACAAGGCTACCCTACATACGAGTCAATTTCTAATCTTTCCCACTTTGAAGTCAATAATTATCATGCTACCTTATTTGTGAGTGAATCGGTAAAAGGTTACTCTGAAAATGAGTCCTTGATTAAAAGGCCACCCTACTTATGAGTAAGTGGTTGCAAGTCTATCTTACTGATGAGTCAATGGTTACAAGCCTACTTATGACATATGGGTCGGTGGTTGCAAGGCTATTTCACATATGAGTCTATTGTTACAAGTCTATCTTGCTTTTGAGTCAGGGGTTACAAGGTTACCCTTCTTATGAGACAGTGGTTACAAGTCTATCTTACTTCTGAGTCTGGAGTTACAAGGCTATGAGCCCATTGTTACAAGTCTATCTTACCTCTGAGTCTGGAGTTACAAGACTATGAGTCATTGTTACAAGCCTATCTTACTTTTAAGCCAATAGTTATCAGTTTGATCTGAGGTATGGATTTGAATTTCCCCACATTTGTCAACCATTTATTGTCAAACAGGAATAGTTGTGGAATGTTGACGTTCATAGTGGCAATTTTTCAGAGAGTATGATATACTAATGGCATCTGCATGATAAATATCTAACCAAAAACAAACTTTGTATTATTGGAGATTAATATTGAAATAAGTTGCATTTCAATCTACTTTATTCATATTTTACTAGATGATCTACCCTGTTGACCTTGTAATGACTCAATTCATTGGTAAATAGTCATGTTTACATGCAATTGACATATGTGTGCATGTTCTATTTTGCCAAGTAACCTATACACGAAAAATGTCCTTTCAAAAGCCTCCCTTTCCTGCATATAAAAACAAATGAGCTGAGTTTGACTGCATGGTCTTGGATGATATTGCTTTGTGGAGTGAGGATACACACTTGCAAGTGCATATTTGTTTCCACTTATATCCATGTTATAGTGGCAGAATAGGACCTGGGTGTTTAAAGCATATCAAACCTGGCTTCGACTGAGCGTAGTTTGTAAGTGTGAGCAAAAAAAGCATCAACTGGGCGTGGCTTGTTAGTGAGATGAAAACAAGGCATCAACTGAGCATGGTTTGTAAGTGTGATAAAAACAAGGCATCAACTGAGCATGGCTTGTTAGTGTGATAAAAACAAGGCATCGACTGAGCATGTTTTGTTAGTGTGATAAAAACAAGGCATCTACTGAGCATGGCTTGTTAGTGTGATAAAAACAAGGCATCAACTGAGCGTGGTTTGTAAGTGTAGGAAAAAAAGGCATGAACTGGGCGTGGCTTGTTAGTGTGATAAAGACAAGGCTTCAACTGAGCGTGGTTTGTAAGTGTGATGAAAACAAGGCATCAACTGAGCATGGTTTGTTAGCGTGATAAAATCAAGGCATCAACTGAGCATGGTTCGTTAGTGTGATAAAAACAAGGCATCAACTGGGCGTGGCTTGTTAGTGTGATAAAAACAAGGCATCAACTGAGCATGGCTTGTTAGTGTGATGAAAACAAGGCATCAACTGAGCATGGTTTGTTAGTGTGATAAAAACAAGGCATCAACTGAGCGTGGTTTGTTAGCTCACCTGGTCCGAAGGATGGATAACAACTTTATTGGACTGGAAGCATCCCTAGGTGGTGGGGATTCAAAATTGTACAATTCGTGGGGCTGACCCCCCAGGGGGCTGAGGGGAGGGGCCAAAAGCGGGCAATTTGGCCATATTGATACAAACGACTTCTGTAGAACTATGCACTGGATATCAATCATATCGTGCTGACCCCCCAGGGGGTTGAGGGGCGGGGCCAAAAGGGGACAATTTGGCTATATTGCTTTAAGCGACTTCTTCTCTGGAACTATGACATGGATATCAACCATATTGGACTGGAAGCATGGTGGTGGATTCAAAATTGTACAACCGATGGGGCTGA